>NC_135078.1:14150000-14473000 GCF_051107435.1 Chaetodon auriga | reverse complement strand
AGCTAAACATGCTTCACAAGAAGGCTGAAGCAGTTGACCTTTGTAGTTTTACTAGAAGCTATTGTGAAGGAAGTATTGGACAACAAGTGAATAAATAACAAGAAAAAATGATTGTCCCTAATGCTACGTGTAGCCTTGCACCAGTAGAAGAGCAACAACAAGTTGTCTGTTCTAGTTATGGAGCTAGAAAGGAGCAGCAGCACATTAACCTCAAACAGCTAGTGTAACAGAGAGCTTGGTTAACAGGAAACTGATCATGGGAAATAACAAACCAGTAATCACAATCTGCTGCTGTATAATTACAAAAGTGCCGACAGATCACGTTCAAACAAGGGAATTTGAGAACCAAGTAAAAGATGCTTATCAATATTTGCTTGGCCTCTCATTACAGACAAATGTGGCTGTAACAACTGTAACTGACCTGTGTGAATACTGGCTGCTACTAGCAAGAGAATGTTCAGCTGAAACTAAATGCCGGTGGCAGCACAGTGGGAATCAAGACCTCCATTAGCTTCTGGATTTAAGATGTTCTTATCTTAACACTTCATAAATGATCTTTTGTTCAAAAGAAGCTCTGTCAGAGTTAAACTCTTAAAGTTTCTGTCCACACTGTAGCTGGGAGCCTCACTCGCTGGGTGGTGCATGGACAGATCTCCCGTTGTCGAACAGAAGGAGCTCATACTTCACATTAAATAGAACAGAGGATTTCACTCCTGATCAACGCTGATCTAACAATCCATGTACAGCATCTCTCTCGTGAGCCTGCTGTGCAGCCCCTACAGCAGTATTTCAAATAGAGACATCCAGCAATTTCACTCAGAAACACAAGCTAACTTTTACCACCTTAAGAAATATAAAGCAAAAAAATATTACTATAATACTGTTTCTATTCATCTGATTTTTTTTTTTTTTTAAATTAAGACTTTTGCGGCCTCCTAAAATGTGTTGCTGACCACTGATTGTATGCAGGTGGTTTCCACAACAGCTAGCACTCTAGTTTTATGTATGCTTGTAATAAAAAGTGGCAAGCACATGGCAAAACTTCATTTAAGGAACTAAAATGAGCAGAAAATAAAAATGAAGAGTTAACTGAATTAATAAAACACTCATATTGGTGTTATCAAAACATTTTAGAGTACTATTACTTATTTTGTTTGATGATGGGAAGGCGTACAGGGGATGGTGGTGCATTGGGGGACTTGACCTCATGACCTCAGTATAGTATCTTAAATCCTGGCTGCTGCCCTGAGGATGATGTTAATGATATTGTTTCCAGGGCATTTAAACTCTGAATAGCTTACACAGAAGAAACATTGGAAAACTCATGTCAAAAAGTTCCTCTAACCACTATGGTCAAAAAAATGAGATGAGAATTTGATCATTATTAGAAATACAGTGTATTACTTTGCCTATATTGAAACGTGTTGGAAATACTTTGGGATGCTGCTGGTTATATTTCAAATATCTTGCAACATATTCATACAAGCACGCACTGGGCTCAAAGATTAAAGAAAGATACTCTGGTAAATTGCCTTTTAAAAGAAGTTTAGGAGATAATCTGACGAGGAGAGCGGCTGATGTTATCCTCTGTCATACAAAGCACCGCCTACTTGCCTACTACGGCAATGTTGCATCAGAATCGCAATTTCCGGGAACGTCATCACCCTTCACCCGGCGGCGTCCTGACTGTCTGCGGAACACATTGCCCAGACTTGCAAAAGTTATCTCTGAAAGTGAGGTAGCTTTTTATTTGTTATGGCTGACCAGACTGTCGTGGACAAAATGAGCGAATTGCAAGTGGACGCCCAAAAAAAGGTGATACTTGAGCCTCGTGGCTGGTTATATATAGGTCTTATTAGCCAGATAGCAGCTAGCCTAGCCTGTAGCTGTCACCAGCAATGTGGTGCTAATGTTACGACAAGCCAGGTTTTATGACTGACACTATGTTGGCTCAAGATAACAGCAGCATGAGTTTAATGTTTTGTCTTAATCTGTTTTGGCGGTAAATCGTGACACTTTGCAATTAAGCAAGCCCACTCGGCTAGCTTGGTTTAGCTAACGTGGCTTTTACACCGACAGCTCAGTGTGGTTAGGGAGTGATCCTTACGCCAAACTCATTTTAAAAGTCTTACAATTAAATATTTCACCGCGTACAGGAGGGTTGACACGCATGTTAGACAAACGCTAAAACATTGCATGAATCACTTAATGTTGTCTTGTCAAATCGGCATCTATCCAATGGACCAAACTTCAAAGTGGTTTTGATGAGCCACTTATTCTTATTGGAGCAGTTGTATTGTGGGATTTACCCCAGCATTTCTTTTGGAAGGTCTTCAGTCTTATTCTAAGTGCAATGTGCTATAGGCTGTATAACTACCAATAAGGAAGGCCATTTTAAAATGAGAGATTTTTGGGGTATTGTTAATGTGTATTATGTTAGCTAAAGTTATTTATGTTACGACTGTTATGTCAAAGATTGTGTATGTGTGTACCTTTCCTATCTCCAAAATTGTGTCTGAACCAGTTTCTTAATAACTTGTCTTAAATCCACTTTCTATTGATAAAAGTTCATTAACCTCATGATCTGATTTCTGGACAGGGAGGAACTGAAAGCGGTAAAGATGGAGGAAAGAAGAAGGCTAAAAATGCTGCTGGAGACTCTGGAGGCAAGGCTGAGGTGAGTTGCTAAATTATGTGTCAGAAAGTATGTAGATGCTGTTATTCGACATCATCATGATGTCTTGTTTTACAAGAACTTAAACCATAGTGTCTAGTATTTTTTTTTTTCTATCACTGTCATTGTATGCTCCAGTATCTGACAGCAGGCACCCACTGGCTTCATGGCTGCTCATCTAGGCTGCCTGGTTCAGGATAGGTGAGACACATAGCCTGTGGTGGTGCAAGCTACTGTCTAGTATGCCAACCACACCTAGCTATCAGGGGAAAAAAAATAGTGAATGAATATGTGTGCTCAGTTTTGAAATTATTATTTATGCAATGTGTTCATGTTCACGCCACAAAATTAACCTACAGAAATGACTGCATAATTCTATGGCTTTGACACTCGCCACATTACTAATGTTGACCTGTCTAAGGAGAAAACGAATTAGTAAGGAAGTGGTCACGGCTGAACTGCCAGTGGTAGACCACTGAGTCACAGTAAAATGGCTTTTGTATAGTTTGAGAGTGCCTGATGAAGAACATGCATTTGTGTGAAGACATGATAGCTCGAGAAAAAAATACTGTTGTGCTATGCTTTGCATTCAGTGTATTTGTATGTCTCTATGTCAAGGTTAGTCCCAAAGTGCATACACTTCTCCTGCCCTCACCCTGTCACCAGGAACAGGAGCACTTTTTTCTCTTACTTTAAGTACTGTCTGACATGCCTGGCAAATGCCAGTTCAGTGCCAGACATGTCATCTGAAACGCTGATATCATGAAAATGTCCAAAGGGCACAGATATCTGTTACTTTTATTTTATATATGATACTTTATGTGGCTGTATAGGCTCCACAATATTAGTAATAGCCATCATGAAGTAATAAGTATAATTGGAAAGCCAGTTGTCTTCTGAGTAAACGTATTCAAATTTGATGATGTGTTGTGATCGCCTCAGACTCACCTGATGGACTTTTTTTCTTTAATAGAGATATAAACTTTTTGCACAGATTCCTGATAGCAAGTATGGACAGAAACAGCATCATCCACCAACTTCTCCATTTACACGTTTTTTGTTTTTTTCTTGCTGTTAAGCTATCTCCACCACCCCAGTACATCGATGAGCGTCTTACTTTGTACACAAAACTGAAAGCTGAGCATGAAGCCCTGATGGCAGAGAGGGCTGCAAAGAATAGCCGAGCCATCAAGGTGACCCTGCCCGATGGAAAGGTGGTGGATGCTGAGTCCTGGAAGACCACGCCGTACCAGGTGGCCTGTGGAATCAGGTCAGTGTGATGATGGGATCACCGTCATTTTTATTTATTAAATGTGATGTCTCACTTTCATGTACTGTATCACACACACAAAGAAGAAAAAGCTCAAGGGTTCTTCAGGAATGTAATTTCCAAAGACTAGCTGTCAGATTTATTTGTACAGCCTGTTCTCATTGTTACAGTTTCAAAAGGCTTTGTAACACCCACATTATGAAAACAGTAATTGGAAATGACACCCGCCAACCTAAGACCATCCACCAAAGACAAGAAAATACTCTGACATAAAACTTAATTAGTGTTAAAAAAGTAGAGAAAACATTGCCTTGGGATAGTCTGAGAATGATCTCCCTACCAGCATGGGCCAACATGCAGTAGGTGTTTTGGAGTGTGTTATCAGAGATTAAATGCTGATAACCAAAGGCCACATGAACAGCTTTCACAGTAAACACAGTAAAAAGCTTTGGCAAATGTCAGCAGCTCTATCACCATCATTGTGAGGCTTGAAGCTAGCATTGGTCCATATGACTTAAAAGCACCAACCACAGCCCCACCTCTGTAATTGCTTCATGATGCAACAAGCACATTAGTGTATGTGATGTGTTGTTAACCCTTAACTTTTGTTTTGTAATTCAGAAGCATTGGAGAAACTTCAAAGGAGTTTTTATTTTTGTAAATGTGCACATCAGTTTGATGTGGAATGTTTTCATGTTTTACCTCCAGCCAAGGCCTCGCCGACAACACAGTGATTGCAAAAGTGAACAGTAGTGTGTGGGACTTGGACAGACCTTTGGAGGACGACTGCAGCCTTCAGTTGCTCAAGTTTGATGATGAGGAGGCTCAAGCTGTAAGTCCACCGCATCCCTGGTCTTACATGTGTTTATATATGATAGGAGAATGTACTGCAGTACTGTGTAGTATAGTAAAGGCATTTTTAACACCTTCTCCTGGATGCTCATTGTTTGCTCATTCTTGCTCTAAGAACTATACTAACCCGCCAATGTTTTAACTCTGAGAAAGCCTGTGAAGATATTTCCGACATGCCAGCAATGTCCATCACACAACATCTTGCAGTACATTCAGCAGTATTGATCTATAGTTAGGGCACGCTAACCTGAGTATGCAAGGTTAAAGTGATGAATGAGAGCTTTACAATCAATAATACACCTCAGAGCCCTGTGATTCACCGAGCGTCTGAGCCACAGAAACGTTAACAGGAGACGTGACGATGTAAAACCCTGCTGCAGTCATGTACTGTCATAAATGTGACAGAAAGTGGTCTCTGAGAGAATAACTTGTTCTTAAAATAAAAGCCCAATTTCAGCTTCATTATCTATACAAGATGCTGAATATTTTACCTGGAGAAGAGCCATTTGTCAGTTGACATTTATTAAGTATTATATTAAGTCTCAGTCAATTTGTTTTTTTATGGTACCATTTGTCAGTAGGTTTTATCTGCAGTTTTTTAAACATCTTTTGTATTGTCAGCATTCAGAAGAGGTGATTTTTCACGCTTTAAGTGGTTTCAATTTTTTCAAAGCCTTCAACAAACTCTGCAGCACAATGAATGATTGTAACATCTGCACAGACGTGAAGGTCAACAATTTTCCAGCACGGTCATACTTCTCTTTCTTAATAGACACAAAGGGATTGAATATACTGCAATTTTGCTAATCAGGCAATATATATATATATATATTTTTTTTTTTTTAGGTTTACTGGCACTCCAGCGCTCATATCTTGGGTGAGGCCATGGAGAGGGTGTATGGAGGCTGCCTCTGCTACGGTCCCCCCATTGACAATGGCTTCTATTACGATATGTTCCTGGACAACAATGAGTGAGTGGCACAGGCTTTGGGTTCAGATTTGTCTGTATAATTAGTTGTGTTAGTCAGCTGTCAGTGTTATTTTGGTGTGTACTTCAAGGCTTAGCAGCTGTCAGTCTGGTTCACTGTCTGAGACTGGTGGCAAACATAAAATAGGTGGATTGTAACACTAATGACACCAGTGACACTAATGCTGTCAAGCTGGATTTTTCCTGGGTGTGGATTGGAAGCCTTAAAGCAAATCTGTTCAAAATGCAGAACCAGAGATTACTTTTGCGCAGGTTTCAAAGTGTGTTGAGAAAGACTCGGAAATTTGAACACTTCTTCCTCATAAACAACTTTTTCACTTGACCTTTCCAGATGCATTTTGCCCTGCTTCAGGCAGCAGGAGAGCGTGAGCAGCGCTGTCTGATTAATTCTACAACCTCCTTTAATGAAGTCATTTTATGCTAATGGCATTCTTGGAGAATGTTTTTTGCAAGGATATTTTGACATTGCTCAAGCACTATAGCCAAGGACTTTTAACTATTTGCCCATGCTTGGCAGAGGTTATCAGTTGCTGGAAGTCAAAGAATTACATCGGAGAACAAAAGGTCTTGCAATGTGGCTAAATGACTGGTCACATTAGTGATGCCCTCTAGAAACACTGGCAGACTAAATTTAGCATTGAAGGCAGTTTAATATTAATGTAGCGCTACCTAAGACAGTCATTGTCATTGGATGTCATGTTCTCGTTGTGTTTATCTTTTGATGTTTTGGACAGGGGTGTATCGAGCAATGACTTCCCATGTCTGGAGAACTTGTGCAAGAAAATTATCAAGGAGAAGCAGCCATTTGAGAGGCTGGAGATAAAGAAGGAGACTCTGCTGGACATGTTCAAGGTATGTGAAAACAACAAAAAAAAAACCACAAACATATCCAACAAAAAACCCCCCAAAAACAAAAATGGGGAATATTTCACAAGTAACAGAACTCTGAAACCACCTCCCCTCCTTGACAGTACAACAAGTTTAAGTGCCGCATCCTGAATGAGAAGGTCACCACTCCCACTACCACAGTTTACAGGTGAGTCCTGCTCCTGTGCATTTACAAGTTTTCATCTTTAAAGTAGAATTCTGGTGCTGTTCTACATTTTTTGAGCATCAAAAAATCCCAGTAAAAGACCAAAACCAAGAAAAATTGATTCTTGTGACAAGTATTGTCTGTGTTGCCAGAGCCTGAAAGAGCTTATAGTAGTATAATAGTCCCATACAAATACACTATTTACTTTTATTTGGGTAATTTTTGCTAAAGGCTACAGTGCCCACCAGCTGTGAGACATTTATGTAGACTTTTTTTTTTTTAATGAAATTACATACAGTATTTGTGAGTATTCAAGGATTTGATTAGTTGTTGCAGCCCTACTCATAAGTACTCTGCATTTCAGGTGTGGTCCTTTAATCGACTTGTGTCGGGGGCCCCATGTGAGACATACTGGGAAAATCAAGGCGCTCAAGATTCACAAGGTGAGTGTGTCTGTTCTCAGTTGTGCATTATGTACTGCTTATGTTGTGCAAGCTGGTTGTTACTGTAAATGTGGGGTTTTGTTGATTAAACCAGTAGGATTTCAAGCACTGCAGCCTGTGCCCCAAATGTCTGGCAGTAAACACATGTGTCCCCATTTCTAGGGCACAGTTACCTTATGTTTTATTCTCAAGGGATTTGATGGACCCAAAAGAATGATCAAAGCTAACAGAGTCCTCTTGTGGTGTGCTAGAATTCGTCTACATACTGGGAGGGGAAGGCGGACATGGAAACCCTCCAGAGAATCTACGGAATCTCCTTCCCTGACCCCAAAATGCTCAAAGAGTGGGAGAAGTTTCAGGAGGATGCCAAGAACAGAGATCACCGCAAACTAGGCCGGGTAGGAACTGAAATGTGCAGAGGCTGTGGGTTAGCCAGAGAGTTGATGTCTGTGTTAATTTTAGAGCTGTCTCTTACAGGTTTTATTCTTACAAATGAAGGTTATTTACAGGATGTTGGTATTAATCCGATTAGTTTGCAAAGCTGTGTTTTTACTACAGAGTTGTAGTGATGACCTCCACTCAAATTAAATGTGAAATACAAGTAGAATACTTCTAGAGTGCAAGAGCCAGCATTGGGTTTGATGTGTCTGAGTTTTATTAAATCACACCTATTCAACAGACAAGATATTCAAAGCCATTTCTGGAGAGTGTGAAAATATAGTGTCCCTGGTGCATTTGGAGGACTTTGTGAAACCATTGTCTGTAAACTCAGTTTGTTTATAAATGACTGCATTCTGTTTTTATTTACATTTACACATCATTCCAACTTTTTTGGAATCCGAGTTGTTTTCCAAAATCTTTGGAAAATTTTGGCTGCCATTCATTCATGATGAAAACAGATGTGGAAAAGTGAGCTGAGCAGGAGACAGAGTACACTGTCAGACTAATCCGAGTTATTTGATGAGCTGTCGCATTATTTCTGACTATTTTTTTCATTTATTCAGGAGCAGGACCTGTTCTTCTTCCATGACCTGAGTCCAGGGAGCTGCTTCTTCCTGCCGAAGGGAGCCTTCCTCTACAACACCCTGATTGAATTCATCAGAGTAAGTCAAAACTGTCAGACCCACAGTGGGTAATTGCTGTGATCTTACTCTAAACTTAAAGACATAAAAAAAGACAGAGAGTTTGAAACCTGCAGAGAAGGGAAGAACAGATTTGGACGGCCTGTGCAGTGATAGTGGCTTTATATGTTCATGAGATGTATTGATGCAATTTACAATCACTGTAAGCTTCATGTTCCTTTATGCAGAGTACGAGAAGTTTGGTTATATGTTGACGACACAGGTTTATGTCATGATCTTGAAACTGATCAGCTATCAATCAATCAAATCTGTAAATTTTGCATTTTAAACCTCAATGTGTGTATGCACTATAAAATGCAAATTCATATTATACCCTCTCTTACCACAACAACAATGCTGTAAATAGATTTTCACATCTATCATGCTGGCTCCAGGATGAAATTTCTCATTTTTTGGTCAGGTAATAGAAGTGACTGTGAAGTCTACCTTTGCACACAAACCTATTTATGAATTCTCAAAATATCTTATTATTTACGGCCAATTATTTGGAATAAATTGAAATGTGTAACACAGGCGTGATTGACAGCATTGAAGAAAAGCTCTGCTGTGCCTGCTCTTTTATGAAGAGACACAAAATCAGTTGGATTTAAAACATTCACTCTCTGTTTCAGTCAGTGCAGTCACAATGCAGCAAACATCAGAGGCAGCTTCACTTTAATGTGCTAAAACCGATTTCTCACTGAGGACTTTTAGAGTAATGACAGGTTCATAAAACGGGTCTGCCTGGACAAACAACAAAATACCTAGAACATCTAAATATTTGTGGGTTATATGACTCTGTTTAAAGGCAGAATGAGTAGGATTTTTCCTAAAAAAAAAAAAACAAACAAAAAAACCCCCCCATTAAAATAAAAACAATGTAAAGACTCATAAAAAAATTAGCATCTTTATATCATCTTTCTATACATGATTTATTTTTTCTCTCACTGTGGGACTCCTTGCTACTTTTAAAACACAACATATTTGTGATAATCCATAATTAAAATTAACAGATGCGTTTGCCTTTAAAACAGTAGTAGTAACAAATGGAAGAGACGTGTCAACTGGAAGATTACATTTAGACAGAACCAACAAGAAAAGAAACAGTGTGCCTGTCGCAGCATCCATGTAGTAAATTGACATGGACTCGAGCCAGTTCTGACTCACTTGATAACATGAAAAGCTATATGCGTACACTGATTCTAATTTCCATCCCAGTGAGCAGTGCTGATAGAGGAAAACAACACCAGCGTTTGGTCATATTGCTGTCATCTGACTGTCAGTGTGCAAAAATAGTCTGCTAATGTTCGCCGCCATTAAGGGAAAACCCACCTTGCAAAGCTGGATATGCTCCGACTGGGAGCCCCCAGCTGAGCAGTTGCGGAGGAGGAAGAAGAAGCTGCTGTCAAGCCATCCGCCGCTTCTCCTGCTGCACAGACACGATGGTTGAAAAATCAGATCAAGGGAGCTACCACAAATTGGAATGAGTGGGGTCGCTGCTAGCTAGTTAGCTGATTTGATATATTTCTGTGTAACAGTTAGATCTCATGTTTCACAGTGTGTTGTCAGTGCAGTCTCCAAAAGCACCCGAGTCACGCACATTGATTTAGTGAGTGTTTTTCGATATGAGTGCTAATCTGTTAATCGGTGTCGGCTTTTTTGCATCAAGGCATAATCTTACAAGAGAGAATCCCGATACATCTAGGAATTGATTTTTTTGTCCCCTACCCCTAAAAAAATAATCCCTCTCAATCGTCACTTATGACCTACTAGAAGTGCGTGGTGGTGCATTTTGTTATTTTGCTGTGGTCAGGACATTTCTGAACCTTTGATCAGTGCGTGTGTGGCAAACCCAAAGTGCATTAATGGACAGTTAATTAATTAATTAATGATACTTAAAATAACAATCTGAGCCTGTCAGTGGCAAAAACAAACACTTTTAATGGGCGTAACTTGACAGACACACTTGTCCACAAAGATTGAAGCTGTTGCAGCTCGTTTCACAGCTACTGGTTGAGGTGGTCTACTGGACCACTTCCAGAACTTTTTGTACTTATTAGATCCTAAAATATATAAAACAGGGCCCAGGTTTAAAAACAACCCTTTAATGATACCTTTTCCTTTCAGTTGACTCTATTTTATCCCCTTCATAATGTGCAAACACGCTGGGATGTGAATATGCAGCTGCATAAACATTTTCAGAGGTAGCTTGCTTTTTCAAAGTCTCAGCCTTTGCTTGCAGAGTCGTGTATATTTTGGAGGATATGTACTGTTTATCAGTGAGTCCCCAGGTGTTGACAGAAAGTGTTTAAACCAGTTGTTTGTAGTTGTGATGTGCACAGAGCATTATGAAGCTGGGTTGCTCGAGGTGCTCGTAACTCGGAACAAGGTTTTCTCATTAAGAAGATTATATTAAGACTTTTCTGTCTTTGGCAGAGTGAGTACAGGAAGAGGGGTTTCCAGGAGGTGGTGACGCCCAACATCTACAACAGTAAGCTGTGGCAGACCTCCGGACACTGGCAACACTACAGCGAGAACATGTTCTCCTTCGAGGTAGAGAAGGAGACCTTCGCCCTCAAACCCATGAACTGCCCAGGACACTGGTGAGGCCTCCTTGTCTTCACATTCAGAGTTGTTTTGAAAGCACAGTTTTAATTTCAGCAAGGAACTAGAAAAGGAGCAACAGAAAGTGTAAAGAAAAACACACCCACCTCTGTTACACACTGCGGATCAGGTCTTGCGGTAGTGTGAAATAGATATTTCTCGTTGGTTCCTGCTTGTAATCATAGAAACTGTGTTTGTTGTTCTCCAGCATTAACCGTGTTTGAGGCATTAAATGAGCTCAGTCCCTGTTGTCACAATAGAAAAAGTTTAACTTTTGTTCAATCTAATAATATCTATAAAAAAAGACTGTACCACAGCAACATGACAAACAGGGACAACCATTAAGCAATGTCTCACCACACTTCAATAGCTCTATAAGAGTTTGCACAGGGGTTTTGTTATCAGCAGTTGACTGAGTCTTTGTGAAATAGCTTCACATTTCACTGCTACAATAGTTTGTCATCCAGCTCTGCTCATCTTGTAATGGACTGATGCTCTTGCCATGTTTTCAGTCGTTGAATGGCCCAGTTCAATTTGCTGCTGAATGCTGCATTGCAGTGTAAAGAGCCAGACTGCAGCTCTTTGTATTCAAATCTTTAATCTCCTTTTTACTGTTCCAATCTTTGTACTATCCACATGGGCAGCCCCCCTGAAGACCACACTGAGATGGAAATTCAGCTTGCAAACACATTTTGTCAAAGTGTTGGATGTCACTTAAATCGAATATTGATTGCCTTTCACAGTACAGTTGCGGCAGTAGAGCAATTTTCAGCTATTGTGATAACTTACGGTTGTAGTGGGTAGTTGTAATGTGTGTGTTTTTCATTTGTTTGGCTCCAGCCTGATGTTTGATCACCGGCCACGCTCCTGGAGGGAGTTGCCCCTTCGCATGGCAGACTTTGGCGTCCTGCACAGGAACGAGCTGTCAGGAGCCCTGACCGGCCTCACCCGTGTCCGCCGCTTCCAGCAGGATGATGCTCATATCTTCTGCTCCATGGACCAGGTGAGACCAGCACTGATGCACTGACATTACTCAGGGGAGCACCACTGTATATGTGAAATTTAAATAAAGCCCTTGTGGCTGCAGAGAGAGCAGCGTTAAGTCAGGTTACGTGAGGCAGCGTCTTTGAAAATAATCTGGCGGTGCAGAGTTAGAAAGAAGTGAGCCTACCAGGCATCTGCAGCCTACTCCTCATCTCTCTGCTTGAGGCTAGCGGCTAATAGCACAACACCCGAATCTCCAACAGGACTGTTGGCAGTATCGTGGGTAATGTGGGTGCCAGGTTTTGACAATGAAGAAGAATGCATTGAATAAAAGACACATCTGTGGTTCTGCTCCATGGATTTTGAGACTAAAGAAAAAAACTGTCCGCCATGAATCTGACAGTGTTATAGGAGTGCAGTGCTAAATCAGTGCAGTGCAGTACTCCTTAAGACAGGATTTAATTCATACCGCTGTCACATTTTTCTGGCAATACCTTTGATAAATGTTTCCACTTGCTATTATTCCTGCATGAAAGAAGCCCAGTTTTAAAAGCTCTCAGTACATCAGTATCTTGCTCGCACAGTTTATTGAATAAATTCAGGCAATGTTGAACAGTCATTCACATTTTAAGGTAAAGTGAGAGGACTCCAGAGGCTCCTGCAGCCTGGTGGAGCAACTTGCATGTTAAGTCTGTGCACGTTGCCAGTATCGATGCACACAAACAGGATTTTGGAAGACCAAAGAGATTTCTTAATTAGTTCGGTTCAGATGTGGTAACACGGCAACTTGCAGCCATGATCCCACTGATTTGGTTTTCTCTTTATCAGTAATGGCAGTGGATTGGATGGTTAATTATTTGATTGCACTTTGTGCACAAATTATTTCACTTTCAATTTCTTACTTTGACTGCAGCAGCTGGCAAGTGCTGCTTGTACTGTTGCTGATGTTTGTGACTTGCTGAATGCAAACAAACTTAAAACAGACTGAGAGGGTCTGCTCTTATTTTACACTTGAATGAAGCTGTCAGTGTCTGGTATCTCAGTAACAATACATTTCAGCAATATTATATACTGGAAATGATCACTCATGATATATTATGTCCAATGAGCTGAGCTGTTCATCCTCATTTTGTTCGTATTGTTAATACCTGCACAAATGAAGATGAATCAGTCATTACACCAGAAATGATTCCAAACTTGCAGCCATGTCCAGATGGACGATACGATAAATTCTGTTACATCTTGTTTTTAACCTCAGATTGAAGAGGAGATCAAGGGCTGCCTGGACTTCCTGCGGACTGTGTATGAAGTGTTTGGCTTCACTTTCAAACTCAACCTGTCCACAAGACCAGAGAAGTTCCTGGGGGACCCGGCCGTCTGGGACCAAGCAGAAAAGGTAATCAGACTTCCTCTTGTTTCTCTCGTGTGGTTGAGAATGTGAATGGCGCTCTCGCAGAAGTCTCACTGGAGAATTAAGATGCTGATCTGTGATATTATCTAGATGGAAATTCTGGACCCACTTCACAGACGGCAAATTGAAGAGTCAGATTTTTCGACCCAGAGAACATTTATATTTTAATGAATGAGTTTTATTCTGCAGAAGTGCTATCAGTTCTGAATCAGAAAACGCTGTTCGTCTCCAGAGATTCGACATCAGTGCTATCGCTGTCTGCCTTTGCTGTCAAATCAAATTCACTCTCTGTGGACCGGCTCTATATTTTACATCTTGGGTTCAGCTCCAAGTTGCTCTGGGAGAGAGAGAGCAGGTACTGTTTAAATCTAGCTTAAACACAGTAATGACAAGCGTGAGTGAGTTAAACTGAGTGATAATTAGTCTTAAATGCTCGGTGCTGTCAGCATTAGATGGAACACAGCGAGGGTCTCTACTGGGACAGCTACAAGTCTAACAGATGCATCTGTAACATCAACACTAAATGGCAGTTGTTGGATAAAGGTGCTACAAGGAAACTGTATTTTATCAGGAGCACAAGTACAGTATATAAAGCACATTGATATTTATTAGTCTGGCAGGCTGAGAATGGATGAAAAGGTGGCTGTGGCCAGAGACGCAGCGTGCATTGAATTTTACAGCAGGGTGAGATTAGTCTCCATGTGTCGTTTGTTTTCTTCTTTATCTGATTGTTGGAGGTATTGTTTTATTTTAACAGTGACATATTACACCAGCAGCGAACACTGCAACAGTCGATTTGTGCCACAAAGATGTTTGATTGTTTTGTTTTGCTTTATTTTGTGTTTTTCAAACTGCTGGAAAACTCTTTGCTTTCATGCCTCGCTGCCCCCGACCCTGTGTTATCTCCATCGATTGTTATATTTTTATCACACTGATTGTCTCAATTCATTTTGGGTGATTCGTGATTTTTGTAAGGCTGGCCTCTTTATCGACTGCATGCTGCTTGGTGTCAAAATATTCTTGAGTTTTTGACAACAAAAAAGCTCAAATTTCCTTCCCCATCACCCACCAGAAAGATTTGACTTTGTCATTAGGCTCCAACAAATCACATGCAGTGGATCAACATTCATACTTTAATAGGTGACATGGTAAAATGGAGCTGGATATAATGCAGATTTGGGTATTTAATTCTAATTACTGCTTCTATTTGTGCCCCCCCCCCCCCCATTTTTGAACTTAATGGTATTTTACAAACTTTACAGATCTCCTTTTAATTTCCTTGCCTGATTTAGAGAGTGGTGTCATTGTTCTGTCCTCCGCGCTTCATTTGGACTTTTTCAAGCATGTCTTTTGCCCGCTGGAAGCAGGGCATTACTATTGATAGTGGAGGTTATTTTTAGCATGTTATTTGATTAACAGTCAATCCAGTGGCCTCAGTAACTATTTAAATATTTAACGCTGTGTAGTCCGCTGATGGACAGAACAGGCCAGAGATTGTGCTGCTTCCTCTGGACTGCGTGTGTTAATAACGGTATAACTCTCAGTTCTCAAAGTAAAAGAGTAAAAGCTCAATATTGTAATAGCTTGTTGTACAACTGTTTGGTTGACCTATCACAACACTCTTCTCGGGGGAAAACATTTCCTGAATTCAGCACTGACTTTTTACGATTAATGTTTGCATGCACAAAGGTGGAAAATTATATACACCAAAACTGACTCGTAAACTTGGCAGAGATGACTGGAACAGAGCTTGCTACATGTTTCCCTCACCTCATTAACTCCCACAAGCAACCATAAAATATTATTGAGACGTTAACATTTCTCAGTTCAGTGATTAGTTCCAGATGAAGAAAATGTCGGGTCTGAATGTATCGGCTTTGCTTAACGCCGCTGCTGACTTGCATGTTGGTCAGCCATTGAAACAGTAACAAAGCAGTAAGTGTTTGTTTTTACAGCAACTGGAGAACAGCTTGAATGAGTTCGGGGAGAAATGGGTTCTGAACCCCGGTGATGGAGCTTTTTATGGACCAAAGGTGAGTAACGTGCTGCATTAATGACACACACTCCTGTGAAACAGCAGGAGGGTCGCTGCTGATCATTTGTGTCCCGTCTTCGCAGATCGACATTCAGATCAAGGATGCCATCGGCCGGTACCATCAGTGTGCCACAATTCAGCTTGACTTCCAGCTCCCCATCCGCTTTGATCTCACCTTTGTCAGGTAGCACTTTTACCGGCTTTTTATTCACATTAAAGTCCAATGGCAGAACAGCAGCTGCTCTATGAAGCTTGTGTATTATCGAATCAATATCATAGGTAGAAGTTTCATATAAAAACATTGGAGAAGTCAATCAGTGTGACATACGGGATAGAATGAAGTGCTGATGTGAAAGAAGAAAATTGGTTTGGCTTGAATGAAACTATATGATGTCAATTTATGGAGAAGTATCAAGGTTTTTGAAGCTGCCCTTCAGGCTGTAGATTTTGTGGTTTTAAACCAGCTTCTCTGTTTTGTAACAAAAGAACATGAACATTTCAGCCCGAATGACGAGAATACACTCATTTGTCCCAATGATCACTGTTTCCCTTGTTGATTTCACAGTGTGATTTCCTTTTTTCCCCCTTTTTAAAATGATTTTGTAGCCATGACGGTGACGACAAAAAGAGACCAGTGATCATCCACAGAGCTATCCTGGGATCAGTGGAGAGGATGATCGCTATTCTGACTGAAAACTACGGAGGCAAATGGTTCGTAAACAATCAATTTGGAAAGGTTGATTTGTCCAATAGAAGCCGACTCAAGATATAGATGTTTTTGTTTGACTGCATTTCTTACTGAGACTGCTAATGATTTTCAGATGACTGAACAGAATTATTTAAAAAACAGCTCTGTGGGGTAAATATTTGCAGAATGTACCAGGCCTGTGTTTCTGCTCACCAATCAAATGCAAATGTGTCCCGTCCTGTTTCAGGCCACTGTGGCTCTCTCCTCGCCAAGTGATGGTTGTACCTGTGGGACCGACCTGTGAGGAGTACGCTCAGAAGGTAAGCACTGACCACAGCCGCTGCAGCCCACATTCTGTCTGTAGAGACAGCACAGACAGCACCCTGAAGCTACCTGGCACTCAGCAGCACTGAGCTAAGCTGCCTGTGGCTTATCACTGATGCACACACAGTCTGCTTTGCTGTTTCACTGCTGTGATGCTTTATACTTGTTGACAAAGTATGGAACTGTATGGCTCGTGAATCCACATAAAATACTGCCACTGCTTCTGAAGTTCATCTTCCTGCATCCTGACTTAAAGGAAAACTGCAGTTTAGTACAGGTTTGCTTGGATGTTCATAACTCAGACCATCGGTTCTTTATGTCATAATAACATCACATTCACCAAAGTAACCGCTGAGATCTCCGAGTGTGGCAACATTGCTAAAAATAGGTCCAACCAGGCAAAAGACATGAGTTGTTAGATAATCATACAGGTTGTGATCAAGCTCTCGGTAAGAGGAAGAGGTCAAACCTGAAGTGGAACAGACAGTTTGGGTATTAATTATTTGCCTTTCTGTCCTAAACACATTTGACTAACTTGTTGGCTTGTTTGCAATCTCTCATCATCTGTTTGCCACCTGTTAGCCAGAGCTACAAAAACAAATTCCAAGTTGCAATAACCTTAAGTTTACCTTTAGAACGCGTGGAACATGAATTTGATTAGTTTTGTGTTGAATAAATTGTTACTTGCACAAAAGCCTATTTGTAAAATAAACAGCTGTACAGTCCTGATAAGGAAAAGGCAGTAGGTCCGTACTCTGTGATTATAACGGTTGCAGAAATATAATCTTCCTTATTCATTACAGCCGAGTCGACAACTTGTTCAAAATGTGTGAACCCACATGCTGGAAATTAGTGAACTTTTAAAACGTGCTGGCATGAACTCCCTTAACTGTTGTTTCTCTGGTTAATGCGGCAGGTCAAGCAGGATTTTCACAACAGCGGCTTCATGACTGACGTGGATCTCGATGCTGGCTGCACTTTGAACAAGAAGATCAGAAATGCACAGTTGGCACAGTACAACTTCATACTGGGTCAGTGTCAACGCGCTCTTTCACTCTTCTGTCTGCCGTTTCCTCTTTATCTGTGGTATCTGCCTCGCTGTCCATCTAGATATTGATTTCTTTTGTCTTCTCTGCTTGTTTCCCTTCTCGGAAAAGTGGTGGGAGAGAAGGAGAAGACGAGTAACACCGTGAATGTGCGCACCCGGGATAACAAAGTCCATGGCGAGCGCTCTGTGGAGGAGTGCATCGAGCGTCTGAAACAGCTCAAGACCACCAGGAGCCGAAACGCCGAAGAGGACTTCTGAACTTTCTCAAAACCCCCTGCTCAGTCTGTGCTCCATGGATTTTGTCAACAGTGACTGTTGTTGAAGTCAGTCTGTGATGATGGATAAAACTACTGGTGCCTACTCTGCTTTTTGTCCCCTTGAAATCACATTTTTCAGATTGAACGATTCTCCTTTTTTTGGTGTCTTCCATTGTCTCTTTACTGTATCGCTCTGTTTTTTGGTTATCAAGTCTCATGGTTGTTGCACTCATGAAACGACGTACAATACTTCCACAGCAATACAGCTCGTGAGGCTCTGATGTGATCAGGTCTTCGCGCAGCTGTACGATTAATAAATTGTACCATTAAAAAGTCTCTGAAAAACCTTTTACGTATAAATGAAGAACTGATTAAAACACAGGGGAAATGGTTTGTAACACTGTCTTGACAGTTTGTATCAGTCGTTTTTTTTCTTCAGGGAACTGTACACAAGTAACGATTTTGATAATTAAACAATCTATTCTTGAGCCAACCTGTGTTTTTTGTTTTTTTTGTAACATTTACCTTTTTCCTGTGGTGAAATTTCAGCAGCGTTTCTTCTTCCTTCACAATCGTCTCTCAGGTGAGCTGCAGCAAAACACGTATGTCCATCAGTCAACGCTGTCAGAATGTGGAGAAAAAGGCAGTTAACACGAGCTAAAATAATTAAAGCAATAACATAAGCGTGCAGCTGGCAAAGTCAATATGTGCTGAAATCAATATGACGAGCCAGGAGTGCAGGAAAGAGGAGATTTCTTCAATATCTGGTCATACGCTCCAGTAACAGTCTACATTATATATCAATTGTGTTTTTCAAGTCACGACTCAACTCACAAGTTCATATTCAGGCCAGAGTTGAAGTTATTAGATAGTGTGGGACTGGAAACATTTCATTTTCCACAAGATAGTGGTGGAGGTTTGGATGGGAGCTGGAGAGAGAAGTGTCAGAAAGGTGTTTCGCTACAGTAAAACTGGATCCTTATCACCTTCCTCCACAAGTGCATCATCACCTAGGTAGGAAATCAGTAATGTGCTGGAGGGTAAATGCCTGATGCTTCTCATTATAACACGCTTACTGAACTCAGAGACCATCTACTTTTGCTGTCTGCATCGGTGACACTTCTCTTTCTAATACTCTGCCCGGTCTGCTTTATGCTTAAATAGATTTAAAACAGTGGCTGTTCATTCCTCTTTTTATTAAAGGTAAACGATTGCCGTTACATGTAACTGGCTGGATGGAACATGCAGAAGAGATCACAGAAATAAATGCATATTATTAGCAGTGTTCTTGTTATTGCAGTTTCACTGTGTTTATCTCCATCTGCTGTCATTTCTGCACCAAACATGCAGAAGTGCTTCACTTCATATTGTAATGCAGTTACAGTTGTTCAAACCACTAGTGGGTGCTACATCTGTGTGCTCGAGCTGCACAGCTGGAGCAGAAATAGTGAGGGCTGTGTGCTTCAGCAGTTTAACCAGTAGGAAAAATAACCCTGCAATGCCGAAGGACTTTATTTCACAGAGGAATAAACCCCACACAAACTTAATCAAAGTCGCTAAAATGCTTTTATAGTGGCTTTAACTTTTTATTCATTCTTTGCTTATTATGGCTCAGCATTCATGAAAAATACTTGGTTAGAGGAGGTATTAGTCATTTTGTTTTATTTAGAAATGAGCTATTTAAATCATGCAGACTTCTCCTGTTAATTAAAGCAGGAACATAAGCACCAAGGTTAGGGTGAAAGATGTCACAGCGGCAGCAGCAAGCGGCCAACTTTGAATTCAGGCCAATGAAAATATTGCTTTTGGCTGCTCTACAAGTTACTAGTAATTAAAATAAGTGAGACGCCATCAGTCACTTTAGCCAATTTGAACTTTTTAGCACCAAATAAAACATGTTCACAGATTTGGTTTCTTGTGTCAGTCTATATTTTATGCTTACAGACACATTTTTGTAGAAGCTGTTTTACGGTAAAGCTCGTACTCCTTACTTGCTCAACAGTATGACAATCATAAAGATCCGATATTTGTTTCTCTAAGAAAATAGGAGAGTAAAAATTAAACTGCATGAAAAAAAAAAGACATTGGACGACAAAAACTAAATCTCTGTGTTGGTGTGAGGACGCCCTCATATCAGATCTGACCACAAGGTGGAACAGCTGAACCAGGATCTTGTGGGGGGGAAAAAAAGGAGCGGGGCTAATGTCAGCGGAGTGTGGGAGAGAAAAACATTTTGATAAGGGGTTAATGAAAAAGTCAATGGAGTAGGAGAGTGTCAACAGACAGAGCGAGACAGCCAGGAATCTCCGGGGATTCGGCTCGGCTGCTGACTCTCAGCCTCCCCGTGAATCCTCTCTCCCTCTTGCCCCGTTGGATCCTTCTGTATGCTTCACTGACAACCTGGCCATGAAGGGTCACAACGCTTCAGCACACTGAGCAAACTTTTCCCCCTCTCACCACGCATGCATTTTAAGGTATCGATTCACGTGTTCAAAAAGTCCCACTGCTGCAGCTCTTGAGATGAAAACCTCAGTGAGTGAGCTCTAGTTTCAGGTTTACTGTTCTTTTTAAGCTTTGTGCCATGTGTTTTCTTTGTGACCATCCTGTTCCTCAAGTTAATTATTAACAATGCTGATGAACAAAAGCTACAAGTTCCCTCCAAAACACAAAGAGTGACAGTGGAGATGAACCTCTGACAGTTCTATAGAGAAATACATGAGTCTGTGTGGTAAATATGAATCTGGGTGCAGCAGCTGGTTTGATTCGCAGAGTGGAAACATGGGAAAACAAGTACATAGTACATTCAATGTATTTCCCAAAACGTCAAACTATTCTTTAAAAACGCATCATGTATGCTGAGATTTCTCTCCCCATCACCCTTTTTTCGGTCCTTTTTGTTGTCCTTGTTTTTGTGTTTATTTTCCTTCATAACCATGACAACTGACGGCAGTCACTGCTGTTGTATGTCCAGTCTGTATGATGGATGTAAAAGGTTTTTTCCCCCTGCCTTTTTTTCCGGCAGTGACAGCCAAAAGCCTAAAAAGCCTCCCCTGTGACACACTCATGTTCCTACCTACTCTCCACCCTTTCATCCTCGAGTCATGTTGCTTCTGGACCAAAGAAATGCATATTTGAACGCTTACCAACCATTTGCTTCTCCAGAATATTTCTCTGTCTCTGCAGCAACTCCTACCACCCCAAACACACGCACACACACCACACACACACCCACACACACACAACCTCCTCCTGCACCATTACCCCTCTGCATATGCAACGGAACCCCAAATTATGGTCAGCCGCTTGTGAAGTTAGTTTTGCTTGGGAAAACCAAGCTGCCATCTTTAATATCATAATGTTACCAAATTATATGGTTCTAATTGAGAACTGTTTGATCACACGTTCTGGCATCTGGAAAGCTAGCGTGTGACCTTAACGGGCTTTTTTTTTTTTTTTTTTTTCATCTCTAAAGTATGACCTTTGCTTCTGAACCAGCATAAATTAAGTAAACCACTTTACACCAGGGAGAGACCTTCGCCACCAGTCACACCCTGCATGAAGCCAACACCAACAACTCACTGCGAATATCTGTGATGTAGGTCTGGAGCATTTGCACAGAAGACAGCTGCACGTCAAGGCAGAGCCAGCAGCAGTACAGCAGTGAAGATGAGAGTGAGGATCAGCATCGAACCTGCAGAGAATGTACAAGATGGGTCAGTTGACCGATTTCTCTTTGGGACGGTGTATGAACTGATAATAGGCTGAATAATAAATTTTTATTCTTCTCTTATGTTTAGCTAACTCTCTAAATGTTTATCCGTCAGCTTTAGGTAGACTTTTAGCTACTAATCTTAACTGTGTGGGTACATACTGGTTACTTGAGTACAAGTTTGGGAGTCGCTGATCGAGTCCACTATAAGATCTTGTGCTTTTCCTCTCTGATGTATCCAACAGAACGTTTCCCACAAACTCACTGTGACAAGTATTATTTTAACAGGTGTTTAATAAAGTTTAACATTCTTGAGCTGCAACTGCAGTAAAAGCAATTAGCCCCTGACACTTTAAAACCCCAACGTCTTTTCCACAAATCAGCATTTGAATCTTGAATGCAGCACCCTCAGCAACACAGTAGCAGCCAAAGTGTTTTTTTGTTGCTAATATGCTCCTTATGGTAAAGAATTACATACTGTAAATCACCCATATGCACGGCCCACCGTCCTTTCATGCCTCTGTTTGTTGAAATTGGCCCACAGCACCAGTCCGGCATGAATCTAGCAGCCTCATTACAGCCATGCAAAAGCCCATTACTCTGCTCTGCCCACAGGGAATAACACCTTTTTCTTCATTAACCAGCGAATAAGAGCTGTTACCCACAGTTTCCATTTCTCTGTACTGTACGACCTGATGCAAAATAACTTGCCGCTCACTCAGTCGAGTAATTTTCAACAGATTTTCCCCTTTTACACATTCTGTCCTCAAGCACAATACCTAAGCAAGATACTTATTTATTTTTAGAACATTTACTGCCATGATTACAGCATTTTTCCTGGTAACACTTGCCCATAATAACTCTCTCTGACCGATCCCCAAGCAGTTCAACTGTTAGCTGGCTGCGTCAACCATGAATTCCTCCTTTCTCACCTTGCTTTAACTCAAACACAGTCTCTTCCTTATATGCAGTCAGCCAGATGTTTAGGCTGGAAGTTCTCCACAGAGGAGGCCTCAGTGGTATGCATGGTTGTTATTTATCTAAATTGTATTTTTCTCTTTAACAGCGTTTTTTTTTTTACGTCTTTCTGCTCTCAGGGGTGGTTTACTTTAGCCCCAAAGTAGGAGGTGCAGAGAGGAAAGGCTTTGCCAGCATACCCACAATTCACCAGTGGCTGACGGAGCTGATGAAGTTGAAGTTGACAGCTGCATAAATCACTAGCTCATGGTGCTAATAGGTGGCAGTATAAAATCAAGCGCGGACCACCCATGCTGTGGGGCAGGAATAGGAGCATCAAGTCATATCTACCGTGCAGCACTGTACAGCCATCTGAAACACTTAACCCCCCTCTAGCCGCCCAGCCTGTTCCAGTCCAAGGGGCTCTCTTAGCAACACAGGAAAGGCCCGTCTGGCATCCGCAGTGCAGTGATTCATATTTGGCACTTTCATAAAGGTTCCAAGCTGCTGGAGTTTTTTCGGGCCTATTGTCAAGCGCTTCACTCCTCAATCGCCCTTTCGGAAAAACCTATAAACATTTCAAGGCCAATAACTGAACAGGAGCCTGTGCTTTTTCCTCTTCCATATGAAGATCTCAGCACGTCGTACGCTACGTTTTTTTTTGGTTTTTGCTCCTCACAGTGAGGAGAAGGGGCTGCACACTCACCATTGCCCTGATCTTTTTTCGTGTGCTATATTTCCACATGTGAATGGAGAGGTGCTTGAGCTCATTCAGGGGAGCTGCAAAGAGAGGTGTGAAGGTGGCTGTTTCCAGGGCCTCTTCTTTTGTAAGAGGGGAGATAAAACACAAGCAGAGCATGAGGGGCGGACCCTTGCCGCACAAAGCAGAGCATATTGCTCAACAACAAGGCCTGGATCCCTGGGTTTAGCACAACAAAACTCCACCTCGAGTGAAGGGCCCCTGTGCCATCGGGTTTGACCATGCATGTGGAGACTGAATGTAAACCCCCTCCCTCCCCCATGTTTTCACCATGTTTTCGAGCATGTCTGAACCTTTGTTGTGTCCCATGACTATCTCATATGATGAGTGTGCTGCGAATTTCCAAGTGCAAAGGTATCACAATGAACACAAATCAACTAGAGTATCAGCTGGTTTATTCTTCGACTGGATTTTCTTTTAAGTCTGTATTTTTGATCTCTACATTAAGCACAGCTGGCATTGAAACTGATCTTATTGACTGTATTTTAAGAAGTGGTAGGTGGTTTAAAAGTATTTGTTTTAGTTTATGACATGTTTCAAAAGCATAAACCTGCATTAGCTGACTGTTTGACCACTTGGGGGCAGTGTAAACAAGCTGTGAACACAGTTTCTATAAACTTAAATAGTTGAACATTTACTCTCTTTTAGCTCTGTCTTTGGTCCCCACCAGCTCCTGAATCTGGCCCTTCAGCTGCTAGATGTTCTGCTATGTTCACCAGCTATTTGCTAACTGTGCTTGTCTGCTTATCGGTGCTGGGTAGATAAAACTGAGGTTTTGATTTCAGAGTTTTGTCACTGAAAAATGTTGCCTGTCCCTGCTGAAAAAAAAAGTTTAGGAAAGCAGTAGGTGTGAACCAAAACATTAAATAGCAAGCCGCAAAAAAAGAAAAGAATGGCAGAGCTGGGTGATAAACCCATCTTTACCAAAAGTTCTGGGTGTATTATGACCCATATTTACGTTTATTGTTAGGCAGTGACCTCTAGTGGCTGTTGTAATCATGATGGAAACAAAGGAGGAATTCAGGGGTGGATGGACGACTCCAACAAACGAAGGACTGATGTCTGAGGCTGCCACTTTGGGCTCTAGGAGACTGTGACACAGATTTCTTTTCCCATTTTTTAACACTTTATAGACCAAAAAAGCAACCGATTAATCAAGAACAGAATTGGCAGATTAATCGCTAATGAGAACGATCGTTTGCTGCAGCCCCAGATACCTGGTTCATCTTTATCCGAGTTTTGCAGTTTAAAGGGTTTCAATCTTTTCATTATTATTCACAAACCCCCCGCAGAGAGCATCAATAATGAACTGATGAGAAAAAAACAAAACAAAACAAAGCCAGCGTCACACCACCCTTGGCCACCAGTTTTTCGACTCATTAAGGGTTTTTCCTCAGTTCATTTAGGTGTGAGAAAAGCTCACGCCTGCCAAACCACACAGCAGAATTAAAGGCGAGAATCTGAATCGACTGAAGGACAAACTAATCACAACTGGAATTCACCTCACAGCAGCAACGTTTTTGAGCCTGAAAAGCATCCCCTCCTGCCCGCTGACACGTCCTC
This sequence comes from Chaetodon auriga, assembly GCF_051107435.1. Lineage (NCBI taxonomy): Eukaryota > Metazoa > Chordata > Actinopteri > Chaetodontiformes > Chaetodontidae > Chaetodon > Chaetodon auriga. Next base: position 14,448,279 of record NC_135078.1, on the reverse strand, counting down.
TGTCTTTACTGACCGTACACCTCTGCCTAAAACCTCTGGCTCTGATACACTTAAGCTGCTACAAGGTGTCCTTTACGGCCTATAAATGGCTTGAGGTCATCTCTCATTAAACTAGAGTCTGCAACAAAGTGACTCCTGGCTGTGTTTGCCCCAGACGATAAAGCCTGAGTGTTTATGGCAGCTACCTGTACTCCACTCTCACTTTCTTCCCCAGGTGGGCTGATGTGGGGAAAATAAAATAAATGATGGCGATGTCTGTAACGTCGCAGGGGGATAAGCCTGGTCTGGGGTTGATGTTAATGTCGGCAAAAGAAGTTGATTCATTTGTCAAAGTTGCAACTGCTGTAAAAGTGCACTTTGCTTGAATAATTAGCGTGAAGTTCTCTTTTTCCATGGGAAATTTGCAATTTATGTAAGTATGTGAATAAGCATAATTGGATTCTTTGTTTGATTATAGAAATGCCCCTTTTTTTTTTGTTTGTTTGTTTTTGGTAGAAGCCTCTTTCCCCGGGTCAGATTGCTGCTGTGACTGAACTTGGAGTGAGTTAAGGGAGGAGCGTATATATATATATAAAAAAAATCAACGTTCATGTGGGAGCATGAATACAGTGGCATTCTTTGTCGCTTCTCAACTCATCGTAGAATAAGTATGACTGACGTTGACCGTATGAATTACCTGATGTGTCACTGTGGACAAGCAGCGGTTTGTGGTGTGTGAGTTCTTACGGAGGAGAGGCTGAGCCGGCCTGTTAGGCTGACCAGTGACCGCAGCATAGTGTAAATGGCACAGAGTGGTTAGTGTAGTCCATCTATCGACCAGTAGGTATGTGTTATGTGTTATTTAGTATGTAATTGACACACACTGATGATGTGTCAACTAAGCTGCTCTCATTTTTAAAGCCAATTTTGAATTTCATTCAGTTGTTGGCTTAAAAACTTAAGCCATATGCAATGTGCACTTGTTGAGTTTCTTATGGGATTTCTGCAGAAGACCTAAAACTGACTGAAAAGGTGACAGAATAGGGCTGAAGGTTTTCCAGTAAATTTTAAAATGATTGCTTCCAGGGATTAGAGATATTACTCTTTCCTGGGAAAAGCCTTTGTTTGCCAGAATAAAGTTTGAGTATAAATGCAGAACTGTGGATAATGAATCATTAAATGGTGCACTCTAATTTGGGGATGTCCTGCATGTCTGATTAATTAAACCAACTGTTTAATGCATGCAAAGTTTCTGTTAAAGTATTTCTCAATATATTTAGAATTAAGCCATGGCAGTGGTTCAGCGTCTCGTCTGTGCTCGGGTACGTTGCTGTTGACGGGATCGCACCTGAGGCTCTGCCCTTACAGATCCCTCTCTGTAACACAACACACACCTGCTTGTACTTCCATTTCCACTGTTGGCAAAATATTGAGTTGCTTCACTTAAATAAATTATTTTGGTTTGAGTAATCTTCAGCCTTTAAATGAATAAAATGCTGCTAATTGCCCTGCAGTCAACAGGACGTCTCGCTGTAATGCTGCTTGACGTGACGTCCCACCCAGGAATGACATCATGCCACGAAGAAATGTGACTTCATCCAGAACGCTGAGCAGTGAACCTATCAGCTGCCAATGACTCTGAGCCTGTTTTTAAATGTTGTCATGGGAGAGGTGACTGCACTCACAAGAGCCAAACAAAAGGCCCTTTTGTCCCTCCGTCCACATCTGTCCGGAATCGCCTCCCTTAATTACCAAGGTTAGTTTTTGGAATTGGCAGCATAAATATCAAACTGTCAGACTCTGTCTGTTGGCAACACCTTCCTGCGTGAGTCACTGACTGCAGAGGTCGAAGGAAAACAACACTCTCTTTCTCTCTGCTGAGCTGCAGAGCTGGTCAGCGGAGGAGAGAACACCTTCACATTCATTCTTCCTTGCGCCTGTTTGAGAACTATCTATTAGACCTGCCTACATTTTTATATTGGATTTTTCTTTGCTGTCATTTAAACCAGCACAGCCAAAAAATGTTCTTTATTCTCCCATACGGTTTCTGTATGGGTTAAATAATGAGATGTGACATGTTATTTAGTGAGCGTCTGATGTGCTGGTAGCTGGAATTTGTTATGATCTGACTATAACTCGACCAATCCTGGATTTTTGAGGCCGATACTGATATTGATACAGATACCAATATATCTGCACTAACCTATAATGGGCCGATAATCAGTCTCTACCTCTGACAGAGCCAGACTGACAATTTCAACCGCTTTCAGTCTTTATGCTAAGCTAACCGGCTGCTAGCTGCTTCTCATCTAACTCTTTGCAAAAAAAGCATATTTCCCAAAAACATTTCTGTCTTTGCTGCAGTCGAGTCTTTGATGATCTCGAGCACCTCTTGGATCATTTTGTGTTGATAAGAAAGTGAAGTGGCTGACTTTCAATCGCACAATGATGTTTTCTTTGCTGCCGTTTAAGGTGAAACACTCAATTAGGCTTAATCATTTTCCACACAAAGCCTGGGATTGTGGCTGAGGAAATGTTCTGCCTGCAAATCTATCACCGACGATCTTTTCAGATGTGCATGATACCTTGAGACGAAGGAATACAGCTGTATTGATGGGCATAAAACCTAAACAAACTACGCTGACAAGACGGAGAGCTGTGCAAACAGAAGATTAGAGGGGAGATGAAAGAGAGAGGAAGCCGGTTCAGTCAGTCGTTGCCAGCAGCCTGTGGCTTTTTGCTTCTGTATCCAATGGAGTGTTTTGAAACATGAACTTATTGGAATCCAAAATCTGAATTAAAAAAATGCTTGCATGTTTTTTTTGTGTGTGTGTGTGTGTGTGTGTGTGTGTGTGTGTGTGTTCATGCATGTTAAGAGTAGTAGAAGGAGAGAACTATTTATTATCAGTTTGTTATTACTTTAGCTTTTTTCGGTGGGAGGGAGGGGCGGCTGGGTTATGTTAGGTCTTCATCATGATTAAAAAATGACAACAAGCAAACAAGCAGAGCTGAAACCAGCAGTCACTTAACTGAGTCCTCAACATGAAGCCACAAAATACATTGTTTGCTATTGTTTGCTGATTAAGGAAATGATAAAAATACTACCACACTCATCACCACCAAGGGGGGGCAGGGGGGCCACCCTGATACAATTGCTGTGGATATTTCTTATGGGGCTGGAATATAAATAAGCAATAAAGAACTTTATAGATTATTACATGTAGTTTTTGCCTTTATGACTTGGAACCTTTTCACAATCCAAAAATATACTGATTTACTGGTTGTACAAATCAAGCAACTGAAGATGTTCATCTGGACAATCAAGAAAACAATCAAAAACAAAACTTCTTCAAAAAAATGACAATAGGCAAATAGAAAAATTGGACAGGGCCAGATTTTAGTTAAACAGTGAGACGTGTGATTAATGGGAAAATAGAAGCAGGCTTGCAGGCGACACTTGCGCGGTGCTCTATATTGTACGTTGTGCTTATCTGTGTGCGTGCCTCCTCTTCCCATGATTTGGAGGCATGAAAGGACACATAGTGGGCTCTCCTGATGGCTCCTCCTCTTCAGTGAGGCAACAAAAGTGCCCATCATGTTGTTTGGTTAGTTTCGCTGTAACCCCCACATCCACCGCTTCATCACACAGCAGCCAAACACAAACGAACAAACGCTGTCAGGCAGAGTCGGTTGCTAAACAACCAAGGTAGGCATCCTTGGAGATTAGCGCCGTTGCCCTGGGTCTTTAGGACCCCTAGCTGTGCCGAGGGCTGGCCACGTCCTGCCTGCAGAGAAGTGTGACAGAGAGACCTGACAGCTCTGCTGCCTTGCCCAAGGACACGCTGTCACTGAGGCATAATAAGAGCGCACTGAGTGATCCCCGGACATCAACAACACCACGGCCCCCGCTGGACGATTAGAAAGAGCTCCCCAACAAAGAGGCGGCCAACAAAAGGCCCATGTTAAATTAGGCATTTAATTCAACACTCGGTCACGAGGGCAAAGTAATCAGAGGGAAATCGTAAAAACATATTAAAGAGGACAAGGAGGCAGTGTCCGATAAGCCCACAGGAATGACTTCTGGTCAAGTGAAGAAATCCTGAACACAAACTACAGAGGAAAAAAAAAACACTGCATGATGAAACTATATTTGGAGCTTGATAAAAAAATAAAAAAAAAAGACAATATTGAGCAACAGTGGAAAAGGACAGAAAATAAATACTCTAACCACCAAATCTGATCCGAAGTCCAAACACAGCTATGAGGAGACGGCGGGCTTAAAATTAGTCCTGAGCACATCAGAGGGTGAGGCGGGAGTCTAGATTTATAGATTTCTGTGCTGTTTGTTTGTGTTGTTTCCACAGTGTAGAATAACAGAACAGGCCACACTGGCCAGCAGGAGACCAGACTGTGCCTGACGGGGATCGCGCTTGTCAACTCCTCTGTGGCGCTCCACGTTTAACATAAAAAAATGTAAAACTGGGACACAAGCTGCACTCCGTAGCTTCACTGGGAGCACAGGTCTGTTCCTGGTAACCTGTTGAAACTTGTAATCTTCTGAAGTGTGTCACATTACACAGTGACACTCCAGTATGCCAGGGCTGGTCTGTGCCTCAGTGTCAGGGCTTAGAGTTGAGGGCCCAACGCCTCAGTAATAAAAACATAATATATGACAGAGGTTTGAAAAAATGACATCAATGAAGTCATCTGGCATGCACCCGTTTCCTCAAATCACAGCCTTACAGTGCTCGTTTTGAAAACTCTGAATTTGCAGTTGTTGTTATTTTATGATTTAATTACAAGTGTAAAGCTTTGAGGTACTGCATGGGGTTAAAGGAGAGCTGCTCTCTCAGCGCTTGTTCAGCAGAGGATAATTATAGGGAGGCAAAACCTCGTCAGAGTCAGAGGAATTCACTCTGATTTATTCAAGAGTGAAAGGATTCCTTGTAAGCCTTAAATAAATTTTAATTGCTGTAAGCCGTCGAACACAAGAGGACCTCCTCCTCCTCCCCCTGAACCCCGGTGAGTTGGGATCTTTGATTAGATTACAAAAAAAGAACTGAAGGGGGCATTAAGGACGCCACAGGGGTCCCCATGCTCACGCAAAACACTTCATCATTCAGAGTTAAGGAGTTTTGACTCAATGCAAAGCATGCACCACCTGCATGAAGGCACACACCTACACTGCAGCACAGCAGCTCACTTACATAACAACGTGTTGATTTGTCAAAAAAAACAAATGAAAAAAAACTGATGTCATGTTTCAGAAAATGTTTTATAGGTGTAACAGAAAGGCAAATCTGGTTTTACTGATGAAGCAGAACGTAATGAGTGTAAACTTCTAAGTGCTGAGTTTAAACACAAAGGTAAATTGATAAGAAGACAAAACCTAATTGACACACTTTGGAATGTGTGTTTCCGATATCCCTGGGCAAAACAGCCTCCTGCCCTCATGTCTCACTTGTCAAGTCATGTTTTGGTATTTATTGGTTTGATCTTCCAGATTTGGTCCTCTGTTTTTTTTTCCTCTTTGAACACCTAACGCTTGTGTGTATGTGCATTGCTGCCTTCGTGCATTAATGTGGCATTTTACTGCTCACTGCTGAAGTCACTTATATCTTCACTGTAGTATCCTTTCATGTATGTGTGATTGATCTGAAAAATAATGTGACATTTCTGATGCTTCTGACAAATGCTGAGTTCCTTGTTAACCATGTTTTTAGCAGTCACTGCAGTTTCTCTCATGCTAAACAGAAGAAAAATGCATCATTTAGTTGAGACTCGTCCTCAGGGAGGAGATGCTGTGTGTGGAACATTGACTAAGTTGTGCTTCATCTTGCTTAAAACTGTGAAAATGCATCATTAACTCAAGTAAGTAAAGTTGTAGAGCTGTTTGAAAACTATAAAAATGCGTGAAAAGGAGACAAACGAGATCCTTAAATTTTCCTGTAAATATAAAACCAGGAAGTCTGAGAGGTTGTCTTAAGAGTGTCAGAATGTTGGAATTCCTCAAAGTCAGTGACAATCGTACAAAATGTGCATGGAAGAGGGACAGACTGAAGCAGCTTCCCCTGTTTTCATCGCGAGGTTAAGTAGGAAGCACTTCGGGGACGCCCCTGCCCCTCTGCATGTGTGTGCCCTGCAGAAATGGGCCAGTAAAAGATTTAAATGAGCAGTAGACAGGTGTCAGCAGTCTTTTAGGAAAGACAAATCTGTCCACGGCATTCAATACTTTCCCTGCAAAGCACAAAAGGAAACTGTCTGGGCGGACAGGGAGGAAGATAGAGATGGATGGATGGAGAAAGAGAGGGAGTGGCTACCTACACCTACAGGATACTTTCTCTTTTCCCCCTGTCTCGTTTATTCTCCCTGTCTGCTTGTAGGGAGAGTTTGGGGATGTGCCATTGAGAGAATCAATCTTACTTTTCAGTGTTATGAAATATTACTGTAAAAGGAGCAGTGTTTCATAGCTACAACCATATGTTTGGCAAGAAACAAACTCATGCACCACCTATAATAACAAAACTATAGGAACTTAAACACTGACTGAATGACACAAGTGGTGGAGAAACTTTATGTCTGAAAGTAACGCCCTTTTTTTCTGGTTCGACCAGAGTTTTTAAGACCCCTGCACAAGTTGAAGCCTGTTGCTTGGTGCTCAGGCCCCGAGGAGTGAAATGGGACGATAATTGAGCTGCAAGGAATGGAGGGAGGGAGTCACGTTCCCGCAATGAGTCCAAAACAAAACTCCAGCTAATTCTCCTCACTTTTCAGCCGTCTCCTGCTGCGGACATTTATGGGTGGAATCCAGGAGAGTTTGGGGAGAACTTTGTCCAAATCTAAAGTACAGTCATTTGATGTTTCCTGCTTTTTCCACAAGAAAGGAACAGCCTAAAGTTCATGCATATTGGGTCTGGATGATAGCCACTGAGATTAAAATTGCTGTCTTCATATGGGACACTGTCCTACATAAGCAGTTTTAGCTTTCTTCTCCCATTTAGCTAGCCGTAACGTTTCTTCATAAACACGGTTTGCAGAAACCTACAATGCCAACACTTATTCTGGGGTTTGGGTTGTTTGCAGGCAAGAGCTTGCGGAAAAACTTAGCTTTAGCTGAGGCTAGTTGTGGCTAAGTAATCCAGGATGGACAGAAATGTCCTCTGGGCCCCAAAATGAGTGAAAGGTCATTAGTCGTGTCTAGATTTGACACTTGTGTGACAGACAAGGCCTTCAATTTAGTGAGGAAAACTCAAATTGAAACTGTGACCTTTGCTGGTCAAGGTGGGACGACCTCAATGACGATGAGCTTCGAGGCCACGGTGGTGCTGGCTGATTGATCTGAGCCTGTCAAAGGTCTTGAGGAGCTTCTTGTGGTCTTCGGCAGCTCTGATGCCTCAGCAGTTTGTCTCAAACACACAGCTCATTCTGCAGCAGCTGCTCCGTCCTGCAGGGTCACAACCTGCACCGGACAGGAAACACCCTGCAGGCTCTTCAGCACTCAGCGGCAAAGACTGTCTGCATCTGACTCAACGCTATCTTTCTCTCGATCTCCTCCATTTCCTCCTCAGCTCTTTCATGTAGATTAAAACGCTGGTGTGTGTTTGTACGGCACATATCTGCATGTTTTAAGATGGAACTGACCTGATTTTTAACATTAGAAATGATATGCTAGTTTACTGTGGAAATACTATACTACTAAATATAATACTACTAAATATATATAAACAATTCTATCTGAAATATTATACAGCTGTTAGATAACACAGAATTAAAATAGTTGCTGATTCATTTTCTGTCTATCAGTTGTTTCAGTGCATGCTGTAAAACTGTTTTTATTTAATTTATTATCTGGAATTTTTACATATATATGCTTTTCCGTTTTTAAAATGTTACATTTTGGTTTACATTACTTTTTAGTTGTTTTTTTTTTTTAGCAAGGCAAACTGCATTTGCAAATCCACGGGGTCAAATTCCTTGAACCTGATCAGTGAGCATGATGAGAAAAAGTTATTCTTCAGAGATGTAAATTCGCTTTAATCAGAATTTTCCGATGCACTCAGTATTGGTCATAAAAATAACCACAGGTTCAGCAGAACTTTGGGCTCAGCGCAGCATTCCTCATGAGATGTTCAAGGACGTGGCAGCAGAGGAAAAGAGGAAACCAAGAGGAAGAGCAAACCCCAGGCGTCTCTGCGGAAAGCCTTAACCTGCCTCTGGCTTGATCCCCTCCACAAAGGGGAGCTTTGATGGGCTGATGCGTCGGCTTGTAATGAATATCACAGACAACATCTTCACACCTCCTCCTACGCACCGCTGGAATTACACAATGACTATGTCAACAGATGCTTTGTGGCATTAAGGCAGTTCTGAAGGAAGTGTGTCCTTCCCCATATATACATAGCACATACATGAGCCCTTACAGATACACAAACAAATAGAAAAGGAGTCAGCATAAGCTCTTGAAAAAACATGAATATATTTCAAACTATACACTCCATATAGACAAGTGTCTATACGTGCTGCTCTGAAGGCAAAAAGACCAGTAATTCTTCAGTTTTAATATACGTTGATGCTGCCTGCCTTGCTGCTGGCTTTTCTTTGCGGCTGTAATTGCAGATGTTGGATTGATGCACCTCATTTTGTACTGAGATGACAGAGCAATCATCCTCCCCTCCCTTCCTTCTAGGCTCACGTGAGGCTTCTTAATGGCCGTGGTATGTTTCAAGCCTTCAGGATGGCACGAGTGCTGCTACTCATTATCCCAGGCAGCTGTTACAGCAAGGATAACCTCAGATCTCAGTGGTCTGTCAGACAGGGCAGCTTCTTAAAACTTGACGTCTTCATTAACACTGAGCAGTGCAGGTAACAGCCAGGTCACACTCCTCCACCAGCACTTCTTATGGCTCTTACGGGGCTTTTTTCAATATTCAAAATGTTACTGTGAGTGAGGCTGTGGACGTTTTCTGTCATTTCAGTAGGCACTGTCTTGTTTTTAGTTTTAGATATGGCAGTTTTTGTCATCGTAAAATGAAGAATTCCACAACACATCTGCAGTTCAATAAAGGAGCAATACTTTGCATTTTTACATTTTCGCAGAACAATGTCATCACTTCATCATTTTATCCTATGAGAAAAATGTGTGGTCGCAATGACCTCTGACCTGGTATGCACATTTGTAGAGCACATTATTCTTGCTACAATGGCAGGGTGTTTGACCCACCTTTCAAGTCTTGCATGTCTTATGAACTGGATCGTTTCAGGCCTTTAGGTGCGTACAGTGTGATTACAGAAATCTTGGATTCAAATCTGGTGGAGCACATTTGTTGCACCCATTTTGGTCTCTCCCACCTTTCCTCGTCTCCACTCGCTGTCAAATGTAAAATAAAGCAAATACGCACAAAAGAATAGCAACACATAATAATGCATTTTCTAACTGCACATCTTATCCTCCCAGAAGGACCTTAGGCGATCTCCTGTTTTAACAAAAGCAACTTGTTCCGTGAGAGGCACAATTAAAGAGTGGGAGGCAGGAAGATTACACACAGGCTTTATAGGCACCTCCAAATGACTCAAGAGCAGACTATTCACCAGCTGGTAAAATTATCTACCATTGTCACGAAACATTCAAAGCCAATCTTTCCCAGTAATGCACCCACCTCTCACCCCTTCCAGCCGGGATACCTCTGCGGGGGTTATATAAAGTCGAAGGGAGATTGAAAATAGTTCTGACGTTTGGGCAAAGTGAAAAAGGCGGTCAGTCTGGCTGCTGTCAGAATAGATAAAGCCACAACAGTCTTCAAAAGTCAGAAACATCAAGCGCAGTAGATTAGTGCGAAGGAATTGGGTAATAACTTTAACACATGACATCTTACCACTTTCCATCACATATGCAACTTCAAAGGGGGAAATATGGTATTTATTGATGGGCCCATAATTCAGTTCTCCTCTAAAGCAGGTCAGATTTCACTGGACAGGGCAGGGAGAATAGAAACCAGATGATTCGAGGCCTGGGCCCCAACTCGGACTGAGCTTTCACTTTAGGCTTGCAGGTTGCCGGGTCGAATCCTAACAGGGGAGAGCCCCATCCTGCCCGGATAATGGGGCAGAGAGAAAAACAACATCTAGAACAATCGTTCCCAACATCAAGGAAACCTTCATCAACACACCCATAATGTTGTACTTTTCAGTCAGTGATATCTTATTGTTTGTTTTGATAGTAAATTTAGAGATTAATTAAAATCAACATAACACCAAATTGTAATTCTATTCTTTCCTAATATGTGGATTTATATCTATGACCAAATAATATTTCAAATTAATTGACTACTACTACTTCTGAGTCTTTCCAAGTACTCCCTGGTGACTGCAGAATTACCCCCTGGGGTACAACCTCTGTCTGGGAATCACTGCTCTCTGCAGTAAAATCTTCCCTTTCTATAGTCGAACACCTTCAAACTAGCAGCTCGAGCTTGGATTCAAATCTGTTTCTCTGCCACTACAAGAAACATAACAAGGCCACCATGTAATGTGATTATTTTTAGCACTGCTCAGCCTTTTATTCCACAAACAGGCAACTGATTTTCTCAGCTCTGCTGTGCAGCATATGTATTTTCTCCCACCAGCAGAGTTCTTACATATTTTACTCCAAACACACAGCTTCTAACACATGACATGCAACACGTGACTGCAGAGAGGAGGGCAACGGGCTTGTGTGGGCCATTCGTCCCATCCCACTCTGCAAACGCCAAAGGGATTTCCACAAAGCAAACACTGGTTAGCCTCGCTATTTAGTGTGGAGAGCCACCACAGCCAACAAGTTCACTTCCAGAAAATAGCTCAGTCTGCCCCTGATAGGGCACCAGTGTGTGTGTGTATGAGTGTGTAATCCATATGATTCTGTGTTGGCCCAGATAGCTGCAGCTATGAATAATTGGCTGGCAGAGATCCAAACTGGATGTGGTTGGGACTCTTTGCTGTAGATTTTCTCCCAAAGGGGGGATGGTGGTTTGACTATCAATTACAGTGGCTGGAGCCCTGCAATCTGAGATCCTCTGTGATTCATCCATGCTATGCCTGCATGCTTGACTGGTATTCATGTTCTCTTGTAATAATCACCAGGAAGATGAATGAAGATGAAAAAAAAAAAATAAAAAACTTGACATGGTAGTTATTGTTTTGCTGTCTGCTGACAGTTGTTTCATATTGTTGATGGAATCTGTGATCAGCTGCAAAATTTTAAGAATGACAGAATGACATCAAGAAGGTAGAAATTAAATGAAAGCATGGCCGGTTTCTTACACACTGTTAAAGCTGCATTTGCTCCTGTAACTGTTTAAATACAGCTGTTTGTAATGCACTTTGCATTTCTGAGCTCTGTGGTGTTGTACGCTTCCCACGGACAAGTTCGATGACATGATGTTCCCTACTCTGTTTTTGATGTCTGATGGGAAGAGAAATGTCCAGAAAGCTAAAACATCTGTCTTCAGTGTCAGGTTTATCCTTCGGGATTTTGTACAGACTCACTATTTTGCAGTGATGCTCCCCTAACATACAGTTAAGAAAAACGCTGTTAAATAGGTAGAGATGCAATTTCTCCCCCAACATTAACCTCAGTGGTTCAGAATGCGATGCAGTCACAAAACATAGGTGTATCCTTGTTTTGGTTGAAAGCAACAAATCTATCCCTCTACCTCTAAATCGTATTAAGTGGGTACAGAAAGTAAGAGCCTTGAAATACTCCAGGTGTTGAGTACATGCACGAATAAATCTTTAGACTGGACCGACTTCACTGAATCACCATCTGAGGCAGTAGCTTCAGTGGAGCTCCTCACTCATGACAGCACTGCTGTCATCTCAGCCATGATACACAGTACATTAATTCCTTGTAGCCACAGACAGTCATAATGTAAGAACTCAATATTAAATTATAGGCTGTTGAGGTATTAACCTTATAAACAGTTATTGTATTGCTAACTTTGTACAGAGCTGAACTTGGCAACTTGAACCAGCAATAGTCTGATCTTGCTAAACACTGAAGACATTACGAATCAGCGCCTTACGAATGGTGGATTTCCATCTCCACTCTGAAACAGATCCAGACAGCAGCAGACACTGCTCTTTACACTACATTGGATGTCTGAGTAGGGGAAGAGGTGCACGCGTGAGCATAAGAAATCATAATGGCAGTTGGCCTTTGTGATGCAGCTTCAGATCTGTGAGAGGAGGTAAGTGCATTCTGTAAATGTAAGTTTCTTTTCTCAGTACAAAACACTGGAGTTTGAGATGTGAAGCTTTGAGTCAAAAGTTTCTGAGGAGATGAGCAACTTCTTCAGCACCTGCTATCTAAAAACCTTAAATTGGCATAAAGGCATATGTCTATACTGTTATTTAATGATAATGACCCTAGTAGGTGCAAAGTTGGCTTAGGATCATTAAAAAGAATGGCACACACAAACAACTGCTCAGTTTTATAGAAAAATATTTACTGAACCTCCTGAAATGGAAAACAGCTCTATGCACAGAACAATGTTGATGAAGCATTGAACAAGTTTAGCCAAACTTCTGTGGGAATGAGCACCCAAAAAGTCAGTATGGTGCCAAAAATGGCTGTCAGTGGACAAAACCACCTATAACTGTGCCACGAAAAATCATGGAAATATCTCCAAAAACTAACCCTCATGACAAAATGTGGCAATTTGTCTCAATTTACAGTCTTCAATCTGAACAGCAGCGCTTTCATCAGCTGCTACAGAACCTTTACCAAACACCCCGTCAAGATCAGAAACAACAACTTCAATCATCCTGCAGTGAAAACGGCTGTTAACATGTCTTTGGGAATATTCTCCCATTTCTATTGAATTATAATCACTTTGTATTTCAAATGATAAATCAAATAACACATTTCAAAATATATTCACTTTGTTGAGATGATGTGAAATGCTGCAGCATGTGGTTGACTCTTTTACATTCAAGCTGCCACGTTTACTTCGCTCATAGAGCAGGGAGTGAGTAACCCCCAAAGAAATCTCAGTATCTGCCCTGTGAAACAGTCGTTCATGAGGCATTCTGCGATTACTCATTGGACAAATTGATATGGAACGAATAAAAAAAAAGTCTTACGCGAACACATTAACGCGCACACACACAGCTTCCCGTTAGTGTACGGGCCTCTTATTGTGCAGCTCAGCCATCTGTCTCTCAGCAGTAGGTCCTTGTTACCTGTTGTACTCTTTCTTACCCTGCTCATTCACCAATCCACTCTCAGTGCCAGCAGCCCCTTTCACCATCCTGCTCAGCAAAGAGTTCTCAAAGAAAATTTCTCACAGAAAGAGGGATCCAAGTGTCCTGGAAAGGGGACCCCGTCTGCACTCGAACTCATAGGTATCACTTCTTAAATCTTAGAACTTTTCTGATTCTGCGTGACGACTTGATAAGTAGAAACTTCAATAAATGGAGAAAGTGACTTCTTTAAGGCCTCTAAGTTTTCAAATGCAAGCCATGCCACTGTCAGAGCCTCTGGCGACGGCCGAAGTGGATATTGAGAGCGATGGGGGACAGATGCTTCTCCTTAGAGCATGGGAGGGGGCTGCCTGTGGCCCCCGCTCAGACGAGATGCTAAGTTTACGTTGCACCAGCCTACAACAGTCTCAGAAGTCAGTTGGATGTCCAGACCTAGACCATATGGAGTTAGTTAGAGGCAGAGCAGCGAGCCTCGGGCCATTTCTGCGTCTGTACGGGACCAGCAGTCACCTCAGTGAGACATTTTCCAATCGCTGCAGGCGGCATAAAGCTTCAAAGATTACAGTCAAAGTTTATGTTTTTTGGATGTGAGAACAAAAAGCTGCCATCTAATAATGATGAAAGGATTCCTGAGAAGGGGCTTACCTACAAAAGCATTAACGTGCAATGAAACTTGGACGGAGGTTAATATTCAGGTTTAATATGGTTGATGTTTGCCTTTTATAAGCATGTTGGTTGATGTATTATGTGTAAATTACAGCCATTCATACTGACAAAACTACATATACAGTAAACAGAGCCATGCTGACAACATTAAAATGTCAAACCACTTTTGTAGTCAACAAATCAGCAGGCACATGTAAATTCCCATAGAGGTCTGGCTAAATTATTTCAATGCTTAATCAACATTTTTCTTTATTTAGAGCTGTTTTCCATTTCAGTAAGTTCAATAAAAGTTGAGCAGCTGTTTGTGTGTGACGTTCTTTCTAATGACCCTTAGTTAACTTTGCACCTAATGCAGTCATTATCATTGAATAACAGGAAGTTAATTTTCCTGTTCCTAAACTACCCAACCTTTTCTGACCAATGACCTCTCAGAATAAGGGGTCAGGGCCAATTATAAGCAAGCTGCTAATAGTGCTTTAGTGAATCCAGATGTTGTTAGCCTCCATTAGTTAAACTCACTGCAAAGAGTAAATGACCACAACAAACTGGATCAGAGTCAGTCTGAAACCAAACCTGAACACAAAGAAAAACATTGTCTGACTGGAACACCAGAATGTGTTTCATCTGCTGCTTTTAAATTAGCCTCTTACGTATTATGAAATGCAATGTTGCTCATGCTGCTTTGAATTACACAAGATTTTATTAAATCAGGTTGGGTTTGGTGCGTATTTTCTCATTCAGTTTCAACTTTTAAGTAACTGTTTGGTTCAAGAAGAGCTTTGGATTATTTCAAGTCCATCTTTATACAATACTTGCATGCAATATGTCAATTAAAAAAGTTACTGGTCTCATGATTCCTCATGTGTCTGACTGACTGAAGCACTCTCTGTCTCGTGCAGCAACACTGGGGACAAAATTCACCATAGTTGTTCCGTGCAAACTGCATTCATCTGCTTCTGCCTGACATTAAGCTCAGACGGCTGCAGCTGTTAGTCAAATCAGACAGGTATCTCACAAAGTTAGTGTTTTAGTGAAAAAATTTTGTGTATTTTGTTAATTAGGGAAAACAATTTCCCTGTGAAATGTTTCCTTTTTGAGCTGCAGTGGAGGTCCTGTAGGTTCGTGGCCAGGACAAAATCAGCAATAAACCTACACACAAACACTAGTAAAAAGAAAATACCGAAATGATTATATCAAATCTCCCAGGCCTCATATTAGCCTTGCCCTGATCACAAAGTTTAGATTTTTTTGGTGTGTGGTCTCTCCTTTTAGCTTTGTTTTTGGTTTCCACCAATTCTGGCTGCTAATCAATGCTCCACTATGTTCACCAGCTAGCTGCTAACGGTGTGTCTACAGTCTGGTGCTGGGCAGATTGTGTTTTGTGGGATTTTAGAGCTTTTTCACTGAAAATATCTGGCTGCTGTGACTGGAAAAGATTTGCTGAGAGCTGAGAGAGAACCAAAAAAATTTCCAAAAACCAAAACAAAGATCTGTAAGACACGTTAATGTTCCGCAGAGGTAAAGAACTGCAGAGTCAGGTGTGAGATCGTTATCACGAGCGACTCCTTTCACTCTACATGCAGTCATTTGGCAGATTATTAATATAAAAATATTGATTAGTGCAGCTTCAACACACCTGCCGTTTAAAAAGAGCTAGCTGTGCCATCCATGTGAGTTATACCTCTCATGAGCAAATTTTACTTGTCTTAGGCCTCACGTCCTCATTTTGGAGGCAAGGATCCACACTAAAGAGGCCCTAATACGCCTTTATTTGAGTTCCCACTTGTGTATGTGACATGTTTATTTCCACGCACAGGGTGGGCTGTTGTGCGTGTGTGAGAGCTCGGTGGGAGTAAACGTCACTCTCAGACGGTCAAAACTCTTTCTTTCCAGCTTGACGGGAAGAGAAATGAGAAAATGGCTCAGTTCGTCTTATTCCTGTCTAAACAAACATTACATTTTCAAGTCTGTATATTTCAACATTAAAAGGTGACACTGCTGCAGACACATTAATTCTGGGCTAGACAGCTGACATTTTAGTCATCATTTGGGATGACACACTTCACAGCGATGCAGTGTGTTGTGTAATGACTCCAGCAGCATGTCTGGATGCAGTCAGGACATAAGCAAGAGATGCACACAGAGTTGTGCATTATTTGCTTGAATTTGAGAATTTTGTGTGACTTTACAGCTCTCGAAGCAAAATCAAATAAAGGCAGCATTTATACATTCTCTCGCAGCATAATCTGCAAATCTGCAGTGGTTTTATAAAAGAGATTAAACTAAAGTCACTCATTTATGTTTGTCATGCAAGAGACGTGTTTCTTGGTACAGGGCTGCTTCGAGGGTTTTAGAGGGTAGTCCATGAACAATTTATGTGCTCTTTTGTTTGTTTACTGTGGTTTGCCGGTCATAAAAATAAAGTCAGCTGAAGGAATCTCTCATGCTCATGCTCGTAGTCCTTCCCCCCTCTCTCTCTCTCTCTCTCTAGCTCTTGGCTGGCTGTCAAACCCTCCGAGCCATTTGGACCGTCACACCCACCCTTGGCCAGAGCTGAAATTAATTGCTGACTAAAAAAAGTGCCTAGCAACTCCCTCGCTGCGCAGCAAAAACACATCAACAGGTTGTCACTTGTGATATCGGGCAAGTTACCTCCTCTGAGTTATAAGAGCTGACACCAGTAAATGATACACCGCCAGAGGAATTTGCATGACATCACTGAGTATGCCATGTTGGAGGAAATCATACACTGCACAAAGGCTCTTATATGCATCTTTAGAGAATGGAAAGTTGTCTTAAAGGGTGGAACAGAGGTGCAGCATTGACAAAAATAAGAAGAAGAGACAGTACATATGTGATGAGACTACAGATACTGCATCACATTGATAATCCTCATGATTATCATTTCCTTTAGTGCCTGGTGCAAACACATTCACAGAAGTTGTCTTTGTAAATACTGTTCATGTCAACATCCAGAGGTAAACACAGCTAGATATTTCATTTCCTTTCTGTCCAATACAGACATAAACAAACACTGATTTTTCATGTCACTCAAAAAACATCTTTCAAGATTATTTAGTCCAGACCTGCCATATTGATCATGCACACTGTTTCTAACTCCCACATGTACAACCTCACCGCAATAATAATGCAGTCAGGGCGGTAAACATCATCTTCAGCTGTACCATGCAGCCCTGTCTCCTGAAAATCACGTTAATAAACTACAAAATGTTTTACTCAAAGTGACTATAATCGATATCTTTGTATTACCAATGTATCAACGACAACATGGAAGGAGTGTGACGGTGTGATCACTTGCAGAGATGAACCTGCAGAGAGCTAGCACCTGAATCTGAAGCTCCCCTCGGCTTTATGGAGCTTTATGTGAGTTTCAGCTCATTCTTTAAATGTCCCATCTGCAACTTTATGGTTCTGGTTCACTCTCACAGCTCTCAAAGTGTCATTTGCAGCAGAAAAGGCTCTACCTGCTCAGCACCAAACAGCAGACATTGCTGGAGACAAGCTGGTTAGCACAATGGAGCATTTAGCAGAGCCGCAGACCTCCAGGAGTTGCTGGAGGACACTGCTGCACCTGCTTCCTATGCGTGGTTAGGCTTTTTAAATCACTTTGGTTGAACTTAGAGGAAGATCACGGGCTTGGTTAAATGCTGAAAAAGTGAACACGCCCTGTCTTTAGTTAGCAATGACTTTGAGAAATCCTTCCCTAACTTAAACCAAGTGCTTTGAGTTGACTAAACATAACCGTGCTTTAGTTGTCAGGAGCCGTTATTGCAGGGAAAACAAATACAATGTGTTGTCAGTGATCATGTTGCAAACACATTCAGGGTGAAAATTGGCTGATGACGGGAGTTTTGCAAGCTACTTTCAGTCTTAGACATGAATAAGCACTTGAGCATCTTGTCTTATTTTTGTCTGTACAGTTACGCATCACTTTTCATACTGATTACCCAGTTCTTCTCGTCTCCCCTCAAGATAAATGATTTTTCAGGATTACTCCATTTCTTTGGTATATAACAAACTGGCAGGTAGAATGTTTAAAGCATTAAGCGTATGAAAGTCATTCAGCACTGACAACCTCATCAACATGCCATGTCCCCTGCAGTCTGCTGAGAGCACAGGAATGTTCACGGTAGGAAATTGAAAACTGACTCATACAAGTCAGGGCGGCGGAAATTAAAATAATGAAGTCAAGCGTTCGGAGGCCCAGATTCAAAACCTGAAGGAGTTTCGTCTGAGACTTTTTTATTAACCTGCATCTTTGGTCTGAGGAACGCTTATGAAGTGCAGCTGGTCCCCGAGGCGAAACATGTTTGAAATGGACCACGACAGCCCTCTCCGTCTCAGATGTGTTTTTTAACCACATTTTGGTTTCTCAAAACGCTTCTCAGGACGATACATTACATGCCAAATACTTGTGCTGTTTGCATGACTTTGGTTTGATGGTGTTGGACAATGTGTACCACATTAGAAGCATAAAAACGGTCTCCTCCTCCGATTCAAACACCGGTGCAGTCTTTGTTCTGAACTCGGCTCTCTCACTGCTGACAGCAGAAATTCCTTCAGTGATTTTGTGCCTCTAATTTTCACTCAAAAGACAACATGCATGTCATGACAGTCTTTCCTTATCTTTCCATCTCTTGCTGGTGCTATCTTCCACTTCTGGCAAAGAATGTCTGCTGCTGTGTCAGGGTGTGCAGGCGGAGGCTGCATGAGCGAGCAAACAAGAAGAAAAATGAGCCGACATAAAACGGAGACTTCTAACCGCCTCAGGTCTCAGATTGTTCATGGCTTCACAAATGAGAAGTCAGCTAATTTCAGAGGCGGTTTTATTAGCAGAGATGTGACTATGGGATATGACAGTTTTATATAAACTTTAACTCCATATTAGAACATGACACAATTCTTGATCATCTTAGAGTCTCCTTATATTTGTTTTACGTCCCTACTTTCAGCATAAAGTAGCTGACTTTGACCAAAAAAAAAAGAGCCAAATGTATTGTAAAATGTCACAAGCCCTCCCTCCACTTGCTTTGTGCAATGTTACAAAAAAATTACTGAAGAGAATGATTGACGGCCTATTGGACAAATCAGAGCTATGCTAAAGGTGTGTGCCTTTATCCATTTTGTATTGTTGTATGGATTGACCAGGTTAACCCTTTAGTGACTTTCATATTTTTACTTCCAAGTTTCAGGTCAGGTCTCACAGTCATGCTTCAAGTCTTCATTTTTTGGGGGAAATAAGCGTAAATCTTAGGTACTATTATAGGAAAAGTCACATGCAAATGTGATCATGTGAAAGAACTACAGTTACATGTAAACATATGCATTAAAAATGTAACGTCTAACAGCAGCACATTTAGACGGCTCACTTTTAGTTGTGAAACTGGCTCACACTCTTCACTTCAGACGTCATTTCCCGCACAGCTATTTGTAACAAAAGTGCAAAGACTGAATTGATGTCAAACAACCAAACAAGTGCACGTCTTACAGGGATGGCATCTGGACCCTTAGGCCTCAGTTGACCCCGGGCTGCTCTAATTGTGTATTCATTAAAATTGTTTAGTAGCTGGAAGGCCTGAATGTAGCTCTGATGGTTCAGGATAGCACCCAGTAGAGACGGACGATGCTCTAGGGTATCATGGGGGAAGATTTTATCTATAGCTCCATTCATGGGGAAATGTTTCTGTCCATTTGGCGGAGGACGGCTCTGTCAGTGGGTTGAGCCAGAAGATAAGAGAGATGACTAAGGGCAGGAGGCAAGCTAATGGGAGGGAGATTTCCCATGGCTGGCCAAACCACTAGCAGCTGGCCATCTGCAAAAACACTACAAAGCATGAAAACATGATATTCCCCAACAAGGTTCGGCCATCATCAGGATCACATTCACAATTCTGACTTTTTCATCATTTTGGGCTGCACAGAACAGGATATAGAATTATTTGTCACACAATTGCTGTTGGGGTTTGAGTTCAAATTACAAGTTTCGCCAAAACACGCCAAAACCAGGAACAGTCAAATTATTTCCTTTCACTTAAATACCTCACCATTTTTAGTTGAACAGATTTTTTAAAAGCTGCATATTTTAACTGAAAGAGTTTAAATTATTTTTGTCTGGTTTTTATACCCCGGTGCATCCAGATGTTGTTATGTTTCCTGTTGCAAATACACTGTAGTTTGCGAGAGGCAGGGTCCCCGGTGTGCACAGATGAGAAAATACTTTTGGTAACAGGAAACGGAGAACAAAGGGGTAGAAGGCCAAATTCCCTCTAAAACATAAACAATAGAAAGATATTTTTTTTAATTTGATTTCTGTCAAATTCATTGATTTCATGCAGTTTTTCTATTCAAAATAAGCACACCAAACAAGCAAGACTCAAATTATTTTTATTATAAATAATGAGCTCCTCAAATTAACTATAAACAACGTTCACAATCAGTTACAAAAACTGATTTGGTGCAGTTTCAAAAAAATAAATTAGGTCTGCATGACACATCTTTAAAAGAAAAGTTATTTCTCTGCAGTTTTCCACTGCCTGTTTGTTTTTTGAAGCCTGATAATGATCAATGATGGAATGTGTGAAATACAGCAAAAGGAAAACTTCTTGCCAATAAAAAAAACTACTATATATGATCTATATATCATGCTATGTGACTGCAGGTGACTGTCTAACTCATTAAAGGGAGCACCACAAGTCCACATCTGATCACTTGCTAATCGTAAATTTGTAATTAGCTTTTTCTCCCAAAGCGCGCTAAAGTTAAACATCAAAGCCCTCCGAAAAATCTAAACATGCAATTAGAATTAAAATACTGATTAGAGTGAGATTTAGTGTGGAAAAAAGTCACACACATACACGCACACACACACTCTCATGGACCAATCCAAAGCCACCGCCGGAAAGCCTGTGGTTTGCCAGAGAAAAAATGTCCATAAACACGAGTGTGGGTTTGCCTTGGCTAGAACATGTTACTGTCTCTCTCTTCAGCGGCTGTGTAAATCTTTTCTGCCTGGAGTGCTGTGAATCTGTGTATAGCTTTAAGCAGCGCTCTGTGCCAGCATCTTTTTTTTCTTCCCCCCCGACGACTTTGCGGCGCACAATCGTTTCGATGTTTCCCGTCTCTGTCAGTGGCGAGGCCTCGGGCCAACACAGAGATGGAATATAGAGTCATACGCCAGTCAGACTAACGGCCCCGGCTATTTCCTGTGGCGCGGCACCGTGCGATGGGATTGCTCTCCACTCCTCTCTCCATTATGAGAATCTTTCTGTGCTGCATCAGGCTTCATATGAGCTGACCGGTGCAGACCTGTCCTCTGTTTTCACTTAAATCTGCTCTTTCCTCTGTGCAGTTTCACCTCTTCCCTGCCTGTTGACTTTCTAACTTCCTGTCTTTCTCTGCCTGTCTGAGATGACTTGAATATTTCTGCCTCATAACATGAATTCTGAGTGGATTTGAAGCTGCGGTTAATCAGTGGTTTATGACCAGTGTTAATTTTGTGGGCAAATCTGACCACAGCAAGGTCCATTTATAAAAACAAATATTAAGACAGGGCAAGGTTCGGAGACTTTTTCAGCCAAAGAAACCAGAAAGAGAAATCAAAGCCGGGCTGATGAAAATATATTCCTGCTCTGGTTATGTGGGGACGCCACCAGAAGAAAGACTGTGACCCATTTGGGTTTCTGACCAGCAGTTAAAGGCACAAGCTGAGATCCAAAAAGTGCAGTCCCAAAACCAATACAGCTTTCATACCGAAGACTCTCACATGATGCACTTTACTTAACACATTCCAGTCAGTTATGGGGTAAAACACACGTCACTCACACGCTTTGTCTGCAAATGAGCATTAATTTAATTAAGTAGAACTATTACAAAATATGCTCGTTAATGAACTTTTCTTCTACAACAAAGCCAAGATCATGACCAACCCAACTATGAGTATATAGTATGTAATACTATTGATAATATTATTGGAGGAGACAACATATTTTTATTTTTTTTTTTTCCAGTGCAGTAGTTTTCCTGTGCTGTGTGAGCACACAATGAGCGCAGTCAGGACTCAGTGCGTGCGTGTATGCATGCATGTCTGTGTGTGTGTGTGTGTGTGTGTGTGTGTGTGTGTGTGTGTGTGTGTATGTGTGCATGTTAGTTAGTCTCGCAAGTGTCATGGCGATGCTGATATGAAACTGGAGCAGAACAAACTGGATGGGAAACGCTGATGTTTCAGCTAGATTGTAAGCTTATTTAAAGCAGCAGTAGGAGCGTTGCTCTAAAGCTAGTGAGCTAACTGCTGTAGCTAACAGCTACATGCCTGACAATCATAAACAACAGCCTTATACGCTCCTTACACCTGAGTGGCTAACTTACTGACTGATGAGTTTTGATAGTATTTGGCTGTGTGTTTGTTTTTTGTTCATTTGTCCATCACATTTCCATCAAAATGAATTGTTCCCCGTGTGCAACAACACAATGGCGTATGAAAAAGAGACAAAGGGACAGCACCCTCTTACTACACTGCTATCGGTACCAAAATGCACCTGGTTACAAATTGTCTGCAGCCTTTCTTGCACTAACAAACCTCCAGGGTGACCTGCTGCAAAGCTTTTCCCTGCTTTATGGGCCAGCTTTGGATAATTGCATATCTTTTACAGTACCGTTTCCAGTTAAAAGTGCTTCACAAACAAAGAGCTTTACAGGGATCTGGAGGGCTGCTGCATCTCTTCAGCGCTGCTTGCATTCAAGGTGAGCGAGGAGAGGTAGTTTACTTTGGCTGGTGCAGAGCAGGGCTCAGTCAAGCAGGGATTTGAGAGGAGATCAGAAGGTTTCACATTGTGGTCACTTTGTTTGATTGGACTTAATTCCTCTGAACGCCACTAACATGCTTTCCTTTGTTGATTAACTGTGAGTGGCAAAGAGCACACAAAAGCTACTCATTAGATAATAGTGACTGCTGAGTGAAGGCATTTACATGACTTTGATCCACATTATGCTGCATGTGCTGGCTCAAACCTGAGGCTTCATTAAAATACACATGTTCCATATTATCACCAGGTTCTGAGTGGCTACAAAAACCCTCACACAAAAAAAATAAAGCATGAATGAAAAGATAAATAAAGCAACAAAAGGTGTTGGTAGCGGGGGCTAAGATAAAGCAAGCAAAGGGTTAGAAAGTTAAATGTGGCTCTGTGCCCTTTGCTCTTCTCCTTGAGGTTTTGTTTGTTTAACAGCATTAGATCCTGGAAGCTCTTAGAGGTGCTAAAGAGGAAGGGCGGGCTGGGTGTCAGGGGGATGTTCCTCTTCCTGAAACCAAAAGGTGCCATTTGTTGTGTAGGCTTTGGTTTCTGGCAAAAGGAGGAGGTTGAGACTGAAGTGCCATTCAGTGAAACAATCGACTGAAAATCACTCACTGACAGTCGTCATGATCAGTTCAGCTTTTAAATTATTTATCAGGAAAAATGTCAAATATTCACTGGTTCCACTCTAAAATGAAGAGTTACTACTTTTCTCTGTTTTGTATCACTGTAAAATGAATACCTTTGGATTCTGGACTAAACAAGCAATTTAAAAACATCTCTTTGGACTCTGGGAACTTGTGATGGGCGTTTTCTCATCATTGTTTGACATAAACAGTTCAATGAAAACAGAACAGATTGGTGAAAAATTATTTAAAAAAAAAAAAAAAAAAAAAAAATTCATTGCAGAGCCACAAATTACTTTTCATGTAAAAGTCAAAAGATCTGCATTGGGGGTGACAGAAGGGACAAAGCAATAAGACAAAGATGTGTGTGATCTGTGGTGCTTTGAGCTAAATGCTAACATGCTCACAATGACAATGCTAACATTCTGATGTTTAGCAGGTATGATCGAAGTATTTGACAAATTAAAATTTTGACCTGATGGTTGCTTGAAATGTGACTTAAATTAAATAAATACTTTCTGAAAATAGTTAGAAATTAATTTTCTGTTGACTATCAAATAATAATAAATTAACTAAAATACTGTTGAAGCTCCACAGTATATAAAACATCCATGTTTCGGTAAAATACAATTATTCTTCAGTTGAAAAAGCACAGGAAACTTAGATGTATCAAAGGTAAGAATAACTTTGTGCATCAAAATAAACATTTTCATCACGGCGTCAATACAGCCAGAAAAAACAAATCCTCCGAATGCCAGTGGAACAGCTTATCATAACACAAATGTCCTCACGTAAAAAATTGCTTTTCAGTGGTTTGAGGGAAGACGTGATGAAAACATAAACCCTGTGAATGAGCTTGGTAATTTCACTTTTGGTAAACACTGAGGTCGGACAACACTGGTGGTAAAATGAGGTTTACGAAGGAGGAGGTCTACAATGACAAAGCCGTTGCAGTTCTGTCAAACTGAATTCCACTTCTTCTCCGTCTCGTAATACAAACTGAGCCCTGACAGACAAAGATCAACAGTGGGAAGAGTTTTGCTGGAGCCAAACGGCGGCTGCACACCTCATCTCTCAGCTAACGCAGCATGTCTCCACCTCACAGCGACCAACAGAGAGAGTGAAGCGAGCCGAACAGCTGAGAGCAGCCAGCTGGCCCATTTGCACTCAAACAGAGTGAGTGAGAATTTAAATATGCCCTACTAGGAACGTCTCAGATCTATTAAACTGAAGACACGCTAGCTTAGAGAGAAATATCGTCCTCATTAGCTCAGGTTTAGCATCATCTGGTGCTAAACAGTCTGGATCCATGTCACAGCGGAGGTTTTCAAGATGCATCAGACACCGCTGCAGCATCTTCCTCCATAAGTAGCAGGCAACTCAAGCAATCCAACGTGATTAATTAGGGCTGCAACTAATGATTACTTTCATTCATCTTCCAATAATTTTCTCAATCGCTGGGTCTATCTGGTGTCAAAGTTACATCACAATTATTCAGTCCCCAAGGCAATGTCTTCAGACTGTCTGTTTTGTCCGAAAATATAAAAAACAATCCTCACATCAGAGAACCTCAGAGCAGATTTGGCATTAATGCTAGAAAAATTAGCTCAATTTGGCAGATTCATTTTCTGTTAATCAACTCAACTAATTGTCTCAGCTCTAGTGTTAATAACCAGTGAAAATGGCAGAGACTGAAATGGAAAATTCAATTTGCAAAGGTTTTATGAGGCAAGAAATGAAGCCAATTCAACTTCAACAAAAATCCATAAGGCATCAATAAATGTGGGCTTTAGTCTAGGAAAATTGCCCCTTTTATTTAAAGACAGAATTTTATGCAAAATAATATAAAACACAGCAGTATGTGTGTTTTTACAGCGCTGTTACGTCTTGTTGCTCAGGCTGAACAAATCTTCCAGCTCAGCCCAGTCAATGAGTGTACACAGGTATCTCATTAGGATCTTTTCTTTGGCTGGTTAACCACCACCAAACATACACAGCTTGGCTTCACGCCTGCTAAAGAAGTACTAATGGCAAGATCAAACATTGTGGTATCCCCCCAAAATGAGGCCAGAGCCCGTACACACACACAAACATCAAACAGATCAGCGGCTGAACCTGCACCATAATGCTCTGCAATTAGTTTGTGTTTTGTTTGATGATGATCTCTTCTGCCTCGAGGCTCCTTCAAGTACATGATGCTCACCTCACCATACAACCCCATCCTTCAGCGGCAGCTCTCGCCGCCTCGTGCCACAATGTCTGATCGACTGGCACAGAGAAAACACTGTCATCCTGTTCCTTAGATTCTGCGTTAAAATCTACTGAACGGCAGGTTGAGACATCAGCTCCTCACGCTTCTCTTTGAGCCAAACCACAAACAAAATGAATCAGAGGATCATATTTCCAAGACGGATGTTACACATTATTGAAATAAGCAGAATCTGTTGACTTTAATTGCGTGTATGCACTTTTTTTGTTTGAAAGATTGTGCTGATTTATGGAGAAGAAATGACAGATTAACGGTGCCAGCTTGCCTCTGTGGCTTGGATGCAAGGTACATAGAAAATAAAAGGTCTTCAAGAGGTGTTAAAAAGCAAACACCAGACAAAAGCGCAAGTCAAGACCAAAATTATAGTGCGGATGATGGCGAAAACAAGACAAATCTTTCAATACTCTGAAAAGGATCATGGTGTTTTTTTTTTTTTATATATAGTAGCAGAAAAGGCTGAATTAAACACATGACAAACATGGAGACTATTATGCAATTTGCTGAAAACAAGACAGCATTAGCTCAAAACGACGTATGCTTGAGCAAAGGAGGAAGTCAGGTGACGGTGTTGAAAATCCAAAGGAAGAGGTCTGGGTCGCTTCTCGTTTCATTTCTAACTGACAGTCAACAATGAGTTTTTTAACTATGACCGCGATGGACTCATAACCTTAACCAAGTATCTATTATTGTAACCATGATGAAGATGTTTCCCTAGGATTACCAAAGTAGTCATTTTAACCCAAACCATCCTGTCTCTAAACCTCATCAAGTCGATTTTATTTCTAAACTGAACCAAACTTTAACCGTACTGCTGTGACATTATGGACACGGAGCAGAATTATTTTGCACAAGATGAATTTGAAGTGTCACGAGATCTTGAAGAGGACAGGAAAGCAGAAAAAAGATATTTCTGCTTCGTTTTTAGACATGATGAAACGTATTTACCACTCGCTTTATTTATTACAGTGAAGTTAACCAGGTGATTATGTATTTAATCTCTCTCCCAACATGTTTTACCATGTGCTGCTGCAGCCCTTACGTTGATCATGGTATTCAGTTCAGACGCCGGCCATGCTGAAAGTGTCCCAGAAACTTCAGGACCCCACTTAGTTAGGGTGCCGTTCTGTTGCAACTTTTAAGTTTCCAACACATTTACATGGAAAAAGTGCATGTCTGAAAGAGGCTTTACACACAGGAAGCCTCGTATGCAACGACAGGAGGTTTGAGATGTGCCGCAGTCCTGATACCAGATCTGCTCCACAGAGACAAAGCCACCTGTCCGAGAGGCCCGCCGACAGGCTGAAGGCCAAATCTCCAGCAACATGTCAGATTCTTTGATTAACATTCCTGTGCGGGACTCATTTAGCAGCTCTGTCAACAGGTGGACGCAGGCAGACAGGCAGCTAACAGGCAGAATCATTGGAGGGAATTCTGCCCCTGTCCTTCATCGCCTCTAATAATGAGACAGGTGAAAGAAGGAGCTGAACCTGTGGGTTTCCCCTCTGCCCCCACCCCCACCCCAACCCCATCCTCCCTCCGACAAAGAGAGGAAAAGACTGTGTGTGTTTGTATGAGACAGAAAGATAGAAAGTGTGTAGGTGTCAGAAACAGAGAGAAAGGTCCTTTGGTGGCGTTGATTTGGAGCTGTTTCCTTGCTTTTTCTTCGCTTTTTTTTTTTTTTTTCTCTTAAAGGGAGTTTTTTTTTTCCCTCTTTCCAAGGACCCCGGGTTAGAAAATCCTGTGAAAGCAACAGCTGTTGTTTCCTTTTCTCCAAACAAAGGCCAAAGACCCACTGGAAGCTGATACGCCATTCAGGGGCGGTTGTAAAACGAAACGGGCGCAGAGGAAAGAGTGAGTTCTTCTCTAAGCCATGACAATTTGTCGCTTCAGGCAAAGATAGTCCGACGAGAAGAGAATATCTCATGGCAGCCCTTTTTAGGTTCAACTAAGAAGCAGGGGGAAAAAAGAAGAAGAAACTTCTGTGTATCATCAGACACGGGATGATTAATTTATTCAGCTCAGCTGCCAGCGGGGAGGTGCCAAACAAATGAGTGAAGAAAAGCACCAAAAATGAGACACACAAACAACAAGACTTCCTCAACTTGTGCTTTACTCGCACTTCACAGCTAATAACTCGAAAGGAGTGGAGTCGTTTATCTCCACACCAGACGGTGCCGTTTTCATGCTGCAAACAAACAAACATTATTTTCTGTGTTTGGTTTTGCAAAGCTGGAACTGATTGCCTGATTCATAAATCCCACTATTGTTGTAAAACATTTGCACAAAACAGACACCACAACACTGTCCTGCCTTTAGCCTGAGTGATCAATTCAAAGAGTGAGAAATCTGGCTTTACAGCATGAATGATGAATGATGTTATCCCTCTGCCTGCTGCCCGAGGTGCAGACATGAATCTAAATATTTACTTCCTTCTCTCTACAAATCCAGTTTCGGGGTTTTATGTTTGACTGCGTCAGTAAATACTCTCATGGCTCAAAGTCAGACAGAAGTCCATAATTCTCTGCTGTGTTGCCATCTCGGACCACGCCAGCTAAATTCATTTCTGGAGGCGACCACAAAGTCAACACAGTGTTGAAATTGGTATGTTTGTTGCAGATGACCACCAAGACAACAGACAACTGCAGAATGTATTTGAGTCTGCTCTGTGAGTGAATACCAGAGACGCAATCTTTCTCTTCTAAATAGGCGAGGGGAGGACAAAAATGTCTCTGGACTACTTCAGGGACATCTTGTCATCTTATCTGAAACAGTCAGACTGGCGTGGCGGTTTTCAAACACGTGAGTGAATAACATGTTAATTGATCATATAATGTCTGCTGGACTGATCAGTCACTGCTGTGTGAATATTCTGATTTGCAGACTTTTAAAGGAACAGTTTGGCGTTTTGGGAAATGCTCGCTTTCTTGCCAAGAGTTAGAAGATTGATACGGCAGTCATGTCTGTGCATTAAATATGACGCTACAGCCAGGAGACAGATTCGCTTAGCATAACGATTGGAAACGGGAAAACAGCTGGCCTGGCTCTGTTTGAAAGGTTAAAAAAATCCCCCTACCACTGCTCTAAAGCTCACGAGTAGCCCTTTTCCATACACATGAGCTGGCTTGGTTTGACTCGGGCTGACTGTGCGTGAGCTCAGCACAGATTTTCATCTTAATACAGCCAGGCTACACGCTAAAAAGGTGAGTTTTTAACTGGTGACATGCTTGTCAGCACCCTCTTTAGCGCTGTTTACTATTGCACTGTTGAATCTGATGAAGTATCTGCTATGCCTGGCTATAGCAGCAGAGGCTTTAAACATGATGAATCCCATCTGACGTCACCACAACCTGCTCTGAGGCAGTTGGGTGCGCTGTGACTGACTCTGGAAAAGCCCTACAAGACCGCAGGAAGTCAGTGGGTCCAGCCAAGAAAGAGTCATAACCCCCCAGAAAAGCACAATTCCTAAGTTTTTACACTTGACAGTGTGTGCTGGTAGGTGGATTTTGTTGCCTTTGGACAGAGTGAGGCAAGGTTTTTGTGCTAAGCTAACCTAAAGGTCTTCTGGCCTTTTCTTGATATTCAGCAGACAGACTTGAGAATGTTGTAATTTTCCCAAAATGTCAAATTACTTCTTTCAAAGCCAACTGTCACTAAAATTCGGTTTTTCTGTGCCTTTATAACTGAATCCAAGTTTTCTCATTTTTTTTCATTGTTGTGTGTGTGTGTGTGTGTGTGTGTGTGTGTGTGTGTGTGTGTGTGTGTGTGTGTGTTGAGGCCGGGGAGGGGGATTGAGGGGAAGCAGCTGGCTCCAGAGGTTTACCTGTTTGACTGCCGCCGGCCCTGAACTGTCTGTTAACGGATCCACAGCAGGGGTCTCAGTCCTGCAAAGACTCCATAATCCCATTTGATCATTAAAAAGGTTAAAATGAAAATCCAAGCCAATTGCATCATTTAGAAACTTGATCCCAGAGGTTGAAAAAGAAATGATCAGCTCTGCAGCATCTCCAATAAATGTGACGTGAACATATTTTAACCAGCTCAGCAGATTATGCTGTATGTAAGCTACAGTATTGCTAAAAGGCGCATTCATTTTCAACACAGCAGGACTTAGTGGTAAACAGGAAAAGCTTTGACGCACGGCAGGTAGCCCAAGTATTCACAAACTTATTTTAACGTCAATAGACTTAAATGAATTGTTTGATGTTGCGTTTCTTCGCTTTCTTGCTGAGAGTTAGATGAGAGGATTGAGGCCACTCTCACAATTGTCTGTTGAATATGAAACTACAGCCCAGAGACATATATGAAGGTATAAACGCTGTCAATGGTGGGAAACCCAGTGCCTCTAAAGCACAATGTATAAATTAGATCTCTTGTTTAATCCCTAAAAATCTGAGGGTAAAAATAAAAAATGTAGTTTTATGTCAGTATTTGTACTATTTCTTGGCTAGCAACAGTGACTTCCTCGTGTCATGTTATCGCTGTAAATTTAGCGGGCTGGTTGCTGGCTCCAGCTTTGTATTTAGCTAATTTAAGCATATTTTTCAGAATGTGAAATGCTAAACTTCTTGTGGTAACCAGTGAAATAAATCACTACTTTCCACTGGGGCGAGTGCTACGGAGCAAGTTCAATATACCCAGGATATCTTTTCTATTATCCGGCTTCACTGAGCTGAACAATTACAATTGCAACAACAGTTGTTAACAGCTCAGTAAGCCAACCCAGGTTTTCCTCCCTAACTATGAGCACATTCACATAAAAGCAGCGCTGTTTGCAGCAAATGACTTAATCAGACATGAAGTCTACTGATAGAGCGGCATTTATCAGACAAACATGAAGAATTTACACATATAATCCACCCAAAAAGCAATGCAGTTGGAGCTGCCAGATGCACATATGTAAACATTTAACAATATGTAAATAACAGTAGAATAAATACATATGTAGACTGCGATGAGAATCACCAATGAAAACAACTCCAACAATTTGGCTGCATTAAAACTGCAAAGGTGATCACAGAGAGCAGGAGGAGCGGGCTGACACAGCAGAGTATCCAGCTGTGTCTGGAGCCTATAGCCAGTCACAGGCGGGGGCTGAGCTGAGCATGCCGTTTCAATGTATTTATGTCGGTTTTGTCAGATGCTGTCAACGACAGAGGCCGCGATGTGCAGTCTGTTGTTTGTCGACTGAATTGAGGACCTAGAAGACGAGGCTGAGCTGTTGTTCTATCATTCACTGTGGAGAGAGGTCTCTGCAGAATCCACCTGGAAACACTCAGTTATTTTCATAGTCCTTGAGACCGCTTCCCTTCTACTCTGCACATGTGAACAGCCATTTTCCTTCTTAAGGTCTCAACATCTCCCCCTGTGTTCCTTCTGTCCCACTTTAGCTGAAACAAACACTCCCATTTACATGCAGGCCAAAATTTTAGCCTGTTCACTTTCACTCTTGCTACTCCTGCAGTACCCTCCCCCCCAAAACTCACACACTCACACACACACACACACACACTTCTCTGTTTCTGTTCTGGCTCCAGACATTACAAACTCCCTGTTGTACGCCCCTCCTTCCTCTGCTGTTCCTGCAGCGTCTTTAACATGACATATGAGCAGCTCAGGAAAAGACTCGCTCAGCTTTCCATCTTTACTAGAGAGCTGCTATGCTGGATTTGCATTGGGGGGGGGGGGGTCTAAATATGACCCAGGAAAAGAGCAGTGGTAAAATAGCTCTGGATTGTTGCAGGATAATCATTATCTTCTTTCCCGTTCATCAATTTCACTATTATTTTGATCATTATTCTGTTTTTCTCAGCATGTTTGAAATGTCTCGCCTGGCTCGTTGACTCGGAGCGTATGATCACATTGACAGACAGACAGTAATGAGCTGTTGCACATGCTGGGAACGAAGGGCACACATTCAGGTTTATATGCCACCAAATTAGATGATTTTCATGTTTTAACATCACTTCCCTTTTTTATTTCTGCTGTTTCCAGTGAACAAATGTCATGTTGTCAGTGAAGTATGCCGCTCGGAAACAACCACAGAAGAGAAATGTCAGAAAATCTCCCCACTTTTTTTTTTTTTTTTTTTAAGTTTGTGGGTTCAATCTGTCATCCAAAAACAATGCAGAGACATCTGAAAACCTTCCTGCTCCATCATGAACTGAAGCACAAAGAGGGCTTTATTAATGACCCTGAATCACCAGGCTTGCTCTCAGTTGCTTTGGTAAACTGGACCATTGTGTGCAGCGCCTTTGCAGCCCAAGTGGGATTATTCATTATGTGTTTAGCTCATGTCAGCCGAGTTTATTACAGATTCATCATGTTTTGTGCCTTTATACTTTGCAATTCAGGACACAATTTGACTCGAAAGACCGAAAAGTTTGAATTATTTTGGGAAGAGATTCCAATGTGTTATGGCACAAATGCTCTACACTCTCCTTTTAGGTGTATTTACTGTTTAACAGGAGATAAAATGGTGTTTGTGTTTAGTAATCGCTGTGGAGAAAACAAATTGCGAAAAAATAAAAGAAAAACAGCTGAAAAAACCCTGCTTTTGTTTACCTTGAAAATGTCCCTTTAAATCAAGTAATTGCTTCCTGTTCCAAGTTACACTCAGCACTTCTTTTACTGCCACTTGTTGGACTTCAAACAGAGACGTCCTCTGCTCTGAACCTCTTTCAGCGGAGAGGTGAAGTGCAGCCGGCTGAAGGCTTTCGGATGTGTTTGCTCTTGGGATTTCACTTGAAGATGTTTACTCATGCCACTGCAGGGAGCACAACGGAAAGAAAGGAGATTTAAACCTGTGTTTTGAATGACACACTGAGCTGAATCGTTCACTAATCTGCTGAGCACATAAATGAATTGTAATCATTGAGAAATCTGCAGTATGAAGACAAATGGAGGAATAAATATCATAGGCATGTAAGTGTAATAATGCTTGGCTGGGTTATATCAGTGTTTTCATATATGCTTCCTATGAATATTGAAGCCATAGACCCATTAAGATCTCTGAAGATACATTTAAGGGGATGGAACAACTGAAAAACTTCTAAACACTCACTGAAACTTAACTCGGCTGCGTGTTAACCGTGCGCTGAGGGATAAGACTGGGAGCCACTGTTGTGATCAGCACCTTTCACAGCTTCCTCTGTCCCACGCCTGCCCTTTCATTCATTTCTATGAAGGCTCCCATTTGTGTTTGGGCTAACAAAGCCGCATCAACTCACACACCGACCCAACATATTTATGACCTACAGTCTGTACAGAGGCTGTTCTGCGTGAGCCCGCACCGCTGCCTGCCCTCCACTGTGAAAAGAGAGGGAGCATAAAAGAGGAAATGAATGTGTGAGGGATGAATACGTGGCCCTGGGGGTCAGCTTAATGGAGTGGGACCCCGGCCCCTATTGACTTCCACTGCCAAACTATTAACTCCCCACAACTCCCAAGCTACAGCCTCATTATTCATGTCAGGGTGAAAGCATGTTTCCAGTTTATGTATTTTGTGTTTCTGTGTTGACTTTTGTTGGTAGATTACTCAAAGACCGCAAAAATAATCACTGTTAACTTCACCCAGTGAGTGAAATCACTGCAGAAGTCACTTTTAATGCCAGGCCACACCCATTTAAGTTAATGTGACACTACAGATTTCAAAAATAATTTAGTGCTGCTTCAGGGATCAAAACACAGAACTGAAATCCAAGAAATCCAGTTTAAAGTTTTTGACCACTAGTTGTGCTTTGGAGCATTGTTTTTACATGTGGGTCCCTCTTTGTTTTCAATAGGATACGCACTCATCAAACATGGCTGTAAACAATGCACTATGGTGAGGACACACGTCATGTATTTTATTTTTGAAATACTGAATGTAAGAATGACTTTTGTTTGTTTGCAAGACAAAGTTACGATGGCAGAAATGATTCAATCCTATGTTGCAATTTTTACCATGTAAACAGTAAAATGACTCTGTTCGTGTCACAAAGTAATCCATCCAAAACTGGCATTTGCACATATTTGGTTGAGCAGTGGAACTTGTTGCAGCATTATTATTATTATTATTATCATTTTTGTGGTCTACATTAGTTTTTTGGCCCTTCTTTTCCTGCAGCGCTATTGTCTGAACAATACAAAGGATCCACTCGTCAAAACATCACACAACAGCACCAGTGTGGGTCAAGAACTGCCCATGATTGCTTTAAGGACTCTATGGATCAGCACTGATACAATGTATTGATCAAGGGGAGGCTGAAACAGTTTTTGCGTTGAAGTAACTGGAATATGATCTTGCTACAAATTCACCCTTCAGATGTTATGGCAGCTAAGAATCCCACTGCTTGGAATGTGTGTGTGTGTGTGGAAGGGGTGGGGGTGGGGCGCTGGGGGTGTTATCAATAACAAGCGAGCAGGGTATGTTTCTTTAAGGTAAGTCCATAAATGGTGGCCCGGTCACCACCTCCTTCACTGAGAAGGGGCTGGCTGCAGTTCGAGTTTTCCTTGGCGGGTCAAGCCTGCCATTGAAGTCTGAATGGGCTGCCATGGCAGATTACACTGCACAGCTGTCCCCCTACCGTGGAAATTAAGTTATGCCCCGTGTCAGCAAGTTTTGTGTTTTCCTCTCTGTCTCTTTCTCTGTGTCTCGTCCCTGCTCCTCCCCCCTTTCCTCTGCCCCTCTCTTCTAATTCCTTGAATTGTGGAGGCCTCCCCAAAGTGCACAGCAAGAGGAGGCTTTCAGAGGTAAAGGTTGGTTGTGGGTAATCGTGCTGGGAAAAAGAGATGAGCGGCTAAACAGCGCTGGCGCATCTATCTCTAAGAGAAAACACGAAATGGCTCAGCGCTTACTACAAAACACAGTGATCAGCTCAATTTAAAACTACTATCCTCCACAAAACAGACACTCACTTCCAGTTTCACATGCAAACATTTACATGCACACCAGCACCTACACACATAAACACAAACACAAGCAAGCAAACAGAGGCGTCCCTGACTCGTTGTCTCAGCGCCTCTTGGACTGCGTCCTGCTGCACTTGTGGCCCCTGCCTCGTGTTTTGTTTATCTGTGGGTGAAGTTGTTTGTGTTGTGGTCAAAGTGAAAGGCAAACACTCCAGATCCTCCAGTGATGTGTGAACATGCTGGGAATGTCCCCCCCCCCCACCCAAGCCCACAGAGCAGCTGGACCCGCTGGCTGTTACAGGCTGACGGAGGGTGCAGCCTCACACCAGCCGGGCGGACGGAGCACAATAAACTGTTAAAAACTTCAACTGACGAGCTGTAAAGTAGAATTTAGTGCACACGGTGTCCATAATATATCTGTGGAGAGTTGAGAGGTCTAATCAATACCAATTCCTTAAAACAAAATGTTGCCAAGCGCTCAGACATCTATCCATATGTCATTCTGTCCCAGCTGTTTGTACACAAACATTTACTGCCACAGTTAATTTATGCTTCGTATCATCGTGAATCCAACAGTGTCAGACACAAATACAGCACTTCTGCTCAGGTCATTCATGATATACAACCTGCCGTCAGAACAGGACAACAGTCACATCAAATAACATCAAAAAGAGGTTAACAGTAAACCTGTGACTCACTGTTGCAACAAGTTCTCTAAATTAAACAGAAAATTCTGAAAGCATTCTTGATTAATACTTGAACCTGTTTCTGATGGTGTGCTTACATTTGATTCACCAGAGATGCTCAGCATAAACAACCTTGTTCACGCTGGTTCGAAGAATCTCATTTGTAACTTACGCACCTGTGATCTACAAATCTCAACTCAACTTAAATTGATGGCGCCTGCCTCGTGATTTCCCCTTATGCAATCGCCTCACATATGAGAGTTCAGTCAGGAATAGACACGGAACAAAAGGGAAAAGGAAACTTCTTACTCTTACTGAAACCTGGCAATGCGAACTATTTGGTGGACTAAATAGTGGCCAAAGCAAAACACACAGCTTGTGGGGTATGTCGCTGTTGCAGTGAACCAGGAAAAGGAAGAATAGAAAAAAAGAAGAGGAAATAATTTAAAGAGGATTAAAAACAAATAAAAATGCACACACACGCACCCAAAAATGTGTCTAGTAATTCCTCCCCTCTTTTATCGACGATTCCGATCACGTTGTTCATAAAGCTCATGCAAAGGTCACAATAGGCTTGGCCGCCTGAGTCAACTTAAGTCTAGACTTTGCTCAGAGATAAGATCATTTCCACATCGAGGTAACGTTTCATAAATAACCACTTACACGTAGTTTACTGCTTAAGTCTTAAGATCAAAACTGATCATCAATCTGTTTTATGAATGAGGCCTTAGGAGGTGGAGTGGTTCATCCAGTAATCAGGTTCGATCCCCAGCTCCACCAGTCTGCATGTCGAGGTGTCCTTGAGCAAGACACTGCACCTGATGGCTTGAGTTAAATAAGTGTTTAGTTAAGAGAAACATGGTGTAGGTTAAAATAAGTACTTAGTTAAGGTAAAGAGAGCTTAGCCTCCATGTTTACAATGATAAACAGGGGTGGCCAATAAGAAACGAACAGCTGTCTGCTGAGTTGAAGTTAAAATACTTGAATTTAGAACTCCTTTTGATACTATTTATGGTTGGCAATAGCTTTTCGATGTATTTACATTCGGTACTGCTTTCCTATATATTAGTCGTCATTGTTCCTGCCCAGGATTCAAATACCTACAATCACCTGTAACATGAGTTTATTTGGCTGCACTGTAAACAGATACACCAGCTGCCCCTCTGTTGTATCTCTGACAAAGCAGCTGCTCAAGGAGTGTTTGCTGCCCCCAAATTTCTGGGACCTGCACTGTTAAACCACGCTCGCAGATACCATCAGTAACCATCGGTGCCACCAGAGCAACCACAACTGAAATCTTTAGGATTACAACTTTAGAGTCGGATGTTTTGCTGACCCGTTCATCCAGCCGACCTCCTCCCTACAGGGACTTTGTCGCTCTATGATAACATCAACTTACTTCCTCCTCCACCATGATTACTATGGTTACTGGAGGGCTTTGTTACTTCAGCATAAACAAATGTCGTTTTGGGGCACTTCTTTCTGCACTTGTGTTGTTTTTCTTGGGAGGACAGTCTGTTGGTGGGAGTGTTTCATATTTTAGTTCCGTTTTCTCTCTTGTCACCCGGAGGCTGCTCAAAATTATCCATCTCATTTCCACAATTTTGCTACTTTTACCACTTAAACATCTCAACTAATTTCAGACTGCCTCATTGTGCATTTTGTAGCCTCATTACCAGCATTTTAATTTTACCTCCACTCCTAACTCTCATGACGTCTGTTTTCATTTCTTTTCAGCTTTTCCTCGCTGCATGCAACTACTACCACAACGAGCCAGTTTCTCTGCAGGAATCTTGAAATTTTAATCTTAAACAAATGTTTCTCCTGAGAATCTGATGATCCTGCCAACACGTTGATGCTGCACAGACTGCACACATGGAACCATACAATTTGACTCAGTCAAACCATGAGCCGTCATTCAGATTACATGGCCAGAGCTTTGGGGTAAGACGCACCACTGCTGTTCACCTTGCTGGTGTGTGTTTTGTTTCCTTCTGTAAAAACAATCCAGGTGAAGCTCTTCCCTCTTCAAGGTGTAGAATATTTCCCATTCAGTCCATATTCTTTTCCAAAGAGGGGAAAAGGGAAGCTGTGTTGCTTTGTACAGCTGAATTGGTCAGTTTGAAACAGTAATTTGACTATTCAGAGTGTAATGAGGCAGCAGAACGTGTAACGGGATAAAGCTCTTCTAGGTGGGAAACTGCATTTGCAGCCCTAAGCAAACCACTGGTTTTCTATTCTTCTGCAACTAAACTACTATGGGTTTTGGGGCATTTTTTCTCTTTTTGATTTTTCCAACACTACACTGGCTATATAAGCACGGCAGCACAACTAACAAAACCAGTGTGCAACAATTTGTGACCCCCTTTGTCGAATGCTCAACAGCAACATTTAAAACAGCGAATATATCAAATGGCTGCCACAAACAGTCAGGTAGCAAAGCGTTCTCTTGGTGACAGTGGGATTAGTGCTGCAGGTTTTCTCTCAGGACCCGAGGAGTCGGGCTGCAGCTTGAGTAACTGGATTACAGGCCTTTTTCTCATTTCAAAGGGTTGTGAACTCAGCAGAGGTCTTGCATGATGAAATCAAAGTGGCAGCTGAAATAGAAGGGAGGAAAAACAACAAGAGTTTCTTGAAAGTCTCCTGGCATCGGCCAAGCAGCTAATGAGAGAGATGCAAAATCAATGATCTTTGCTTTGCCGTGACACTGGCGTCTCCTTCCAATGGCATGAATTCAGAGAGTGATCCCCAAGTAAGGACGAGGGGGATCATCTGCAGAACCGAAACAACTTACGATACCAAAACACATTTCAAGTGCAAATCATGAGGAAGCAACTAACAGCGACACCTCTTTTTATGACTACCTTTTAACAAATGTGCGCCAAAGCTATGGCAGGAGCACAGAGGGGAGTCGAGGTGGAGCCCATTCCATCGAATACCCTGTGGTAACTTTAGGGGATTATTTCCAAATCCTTTCAAATGAACTTTCCATCTCAGTGCCTCCTCCTCCGTCTCAGCCATTCCAACTGTCCAACCATTTCTACATCACTTTCTGCACAACCTCGCGTGGAGCCAAGGCCAAAACAAATGCCTGTGAGAAATATGGTCAGCACACACGAGGAGTGAGGAGGCCCGAGATGGTGTGATATTAGGAACATAGTTTAGTTTTATCGACATGAAAAATTTGTGGAACTATACTGAACATAATGCGTCACAGTTATACAAGATTGTAGGAAAACAGTCAAATGTGCAAACTTTTAACTTT
Source organism: Chaetodon auriga (assembly GCF_051107435.1). NCBI lineage: Eukaryota > Metazoa > Chordata > Actinopteri > Chaetodontiformes > Chaetodontidae > Chaetodon > Chaetodon auriga. The sequence goes on along the minus strand of NC_135078.1, from coordinate 14,409,850 downwards.
ATACCTTACATGCCTATTTATAAAGACTAAACATAGTCAAACCTCAAGTCCTTTGCGAACACACTGACACACTGAAGGTTTTCAGAGTTTTTTGTTTTGATTGAGAAGAGCTGAACAGGTTCCATAAAGGTTTTCCATGTACCTCTGCATGAAAAAACACCAGGCCTTAACTGAGGACACTGCAAGGAAAAGTAGGGCTAAGGTCAAATATCCCATGTTGTCAAATATCCCCAAGAATAACTAAGAAGTCATGTAATGCATACTTAACTTATTCAGCTTACATTGTTCAATGAATGTGGTGGAAGGAAGGGAAAGAAACGGGAGCCACTTTGTAAAAACATAAATAAATAACATACTGTAAGGATTATTATAGATCTTGTTACAAACAAGTCTACTCTGAGCACCTAACATCCAGCGTGAGTGGCTGAGAGAGCTGCACCTTTGTAAACACCGTGCTGTGATATGCATGGGGTGAAGGGGTGAAGTGATCTGCATGGGGTGAAGTGTGGGCCGTTTTGTTCAGGAGGCCAAAGAAACAGAGCTTGGAAGTGAACTGAGCTCACTGAAGCACAGATGATGGCAGAGATACCTTACACACGCTCAAAGAGCTGGAACACAAACAGCCACAGTTTGTAAATTAAACCCAGAACCACCCCCCACCCCCCCAACGCGCACACACACACACACACACACACACGCACTACTGTGTGTGTGTGTGGAGGAGGGCCTTTTAGCAGCAGCATGTTGTCAAAAATCAGCTGTGGTAACTTTCCACATTTCACTTCTTGTGGCTGCTTCACTTGTTTAATTTCACTAAAATCATATCATAATAAAATGAAAACATCACTGATCCTTTAAAACCCTCCAACCCTTGTGAGCACTACACCAACAAATATATTCAAGGAGCCATTGTACACCATTTCCATTTTATGACAAGCAGGCCACTTTTGTGAGATTTTTTGCACCTCATTCATCCATTCACGCACTGTGCATTATTATAGCCTAATCAACGCACGCTGCGCTTTTTCTAAGCGCTGAACTGCCTGAACAAATGCAAGAGGTAAAAGAAAGACAAGGAGGAGGAGGAGGAGGAGGAGACCGGCTGAGCCACAGAGCTTTTCTCCTCCTGGAAAGCTTCATGCACGGCGGGCTGCATACCGACACTGCAAGAAACTGACAAGGTATTTTATTTAGGAGACACACTTATGAAGAGGATTTAGAGGTTTTGTTTCTGCACAGTTTTAGTTCATTTTATAACGTAAAAAAATAAAAGTTTTGAAGATACTTTTTGCACCAAGTTTGAATTCATTCATCTGTAATTTCTTGAAGCAGAAAAAGCAATAAGTACTGAAATAGACAAATGCAGGTGAAAAGACAATTCAACAAAAAGACATGGGACTGTAGCGTGGATTCAAGTTAAAACGTCCCTTTCCAGGGCCTGTCATGTGTTTTCTTCTTCTCTTGCAGTAGAGGTTCGGGACCCAAGCGGCAGCAGATCGTTCCCACATGCTTCCCCGCCGCTCAGCTCTCCAGAGGTGTCAAGCCAGCCTGAAAGAATGAAGTGCCTCCCCATTGTGCTGCCCAACTATTATGTGCTTAACATTTCCATGACAAAGATGCCACTCGACTTCTCCTCCATCCATTCAGCTGGAGGGCCCTTGTCCCCCCTCTAATAAAACATTTTGCAGCAAATCATTGATTTAAAGCCCCCAGAGCTGGCCAAGAGAGGGGTGGTATGATCTGCAATATCTCATGAAAATATTAACCATGTGTGTGCTAGAAAATAATAACACACACATGCTCACAGCACACAGCTGCATAAATTATTATTTAAATAAAAACCACACATCTTGCTCCTTCTATTTTCAATCAATTAAGGGAAGGATCCATAATTTATTTAGCAACACACTTAAACTAAACTACTTGTGTGTCTGATGCTGCAAAAGGTTTGTTTACAATAATGATGTAAAGTATGTTTTTTTTATATATGTATATGAGGAAAAGCAAAAATCCTGATCTCCCACCTATTACAGAAAATCTTTAACTAAATTAGAATATTTCTAAAATATAAATGATATATAAACATAAATGATTCATGCATTTTTATTATTTATTTATTTTTATTTTTTTTAAGATTGTGCCTTTAACAGTAGTGACTGTATGTTCTGATACCTGTGTGCAGAGGTTGTTGTGGTGGAGGGGAGAGAGAGAGAGTGTTTTGTTGATTTATGGTGTCAGTTGCTTTTGACAACAGCCAGCTAAATCAAGACACTGCAGGTCATTAGGCCATCAGTCAACAGTGGAAGCTGCATTTTAAATGAGCCTCTGTATACTGTACTGAAGTTCCAGAAACAAGAGTGGAAAAGTTCACACGTTTGTTCCACAGTTGTACTTGGAACAAACAGACCACGAATATCGCTTTAGGGCACAAACATCCTTAAAAAAAATGTTTGAAATAATTTAGTGAATTTATCTTCACAAGCAAAAGTTTATTGACTGAGCAAACCCCCTGTTTAAGAGGAACACAGCCAACATGGCACTGTAAAACAGTCTATTATGGATCAAGATAAGTTGCTTTTTACCTCAAAGTAGCTTATTTCATGCATATCTAACCTTAATTACGCTACAGTTTAACAGTGTTTTCAGTGTTTCTAATGTGTGTTTAACTAAGATCAGATTTACATTATTCTTAAGTGACTTCTATATGCAAAGCTACTCCAAGCTGATTCAATTTAAGGGGGAAAACGGGTCATCTGAGAAAACAAAGTGATGTTTTTCAGCCAGCATAACTCATGTCTGCTCATATTACCTTGACTTGAGACAAGCAATAAAACTGTGATTTTTCACCCTGGTTATTGAAGCAAAATGCTTTGTTGATAGTGTTTACGTTTTTTTTGTTTTTTTTTTACTCTCTGTATGAATGAAGGCACAGCACTTCTCAAGGAAGTGATGTGATGGCAAAAATCAACAAATAACTCACAGTCACGAATGATATCTTCAAGTTTCCTTTATGCCTTCTATAAAAGTATATCAATAAGGCAATCATACAGTGGATTTAGACATGTCTCTCTCTCTAGGCTATACACAGTGAATAAATCATCTCATAGCCTCAAACATAGAGGATTCTCTGAAAAAATCTATATAGGCTATACACATATATACAATGCACATTATCTCTGGAGAGAATACAGTCCAAATAACTTCCCTTTAAAGCTGGAAATCTCAGTCTTTTATTCGCACGATGAACATTTGGATGTAAGTAGGTGGCATGTAATAAATTACTGTTTCACTTTAACTCCTCATCTATTTACAAGTTCATAGATTCCAGCGTTAAATACTTGTAAATCAGATCAGCCTGGTGCCAGATGGCAACAGTGTCATATAAAAATAGTTCATATCTTTAAGGAAAACAAAAACGATTGGCAGTGCACAGCATATACTGATTAAACGTTGCATTGTTACCAAAACAAGCCAACTGTGTCTCCATCGTGACAACTTTACTATCAGAGTCTGTGACTGAGAGAAAATCCACAATCTATTTGAGCTTATCACATAAGCAAAGCATGTGGAGAGCCGTGAAGTGGTGTGGTTTGATAAGAGAGCTGCCCAGGAGCACAGGCAGTTTTCAAAAGATCTTTCTGCTCTCATTTGCATAGAAAATATCCTGATGTGATATCCTTCAGCGTCTTAAACTCTTCAATCAAACAAGGCCTGCGCCAAAACACCCTTTCCTTCAGTCTTTAAGGCTCTAACCTTTCACAATAGAAGCAGGTCAATGGGTGACAAAAGTTTAGGTTGCCTTTTCCGGACAATAGTCGGGGCAGATTATGAACCCGGCGACTTAAGTGAGGAGCAATACAGCCAAAATGGATGCCAACAGGGTCAAAACACCGGGCACTGCTGAGAGAAAGGCTCCGCTCTCCGGCTCCCCTGTACAGTCCAGATCCGCGGGGTCGTCGTCTTCTGCATCTAGGTCGTCGTAGACCCCGCTGCCTTCGTCCTTCCCTTGGGAGTCGAAGCACAGCGCCTTCATGCTGCTCTTGACAAACTCACAGATGGCCCTCTCCGTCCCGTCGCACATGCAAGTGTCCAGCTGCTGACCCTTGGGGATTTTACGCATATTCGCGATCACATTCCGGCAGGCGTTCGTGCAGATCGCCCCGCTGAAAAGTTTCCCGCAGTGGTTCAAATAATCGTGCATGGCGGAGCTGCACTGCTGGTCTCTCTCGCACTGGCGCCGAGCTTCGGTGCAGCCGGTGCTGGTAGTCCTGGGCAGGCAGGGCTCGATGGCCCGTTTGGTGCTAGTGCACAGCGGATCGTGCGCGCAGCTGCAGTCCTCCAGGGCTGGCCCGTTTTTGGTGAGATTGAGCTGGACGAGCGAGGAGATGCAGTGGCTGGGACACTTCTTCCTCTCCCCGTTCAGCACGGGGCCACATGCGCGCGTATAGTGTTCGTATGCGTAATTGCAATCGGGCTCGGCTTGGCAGTTCATGATGGCTTGCCAGCAAATGAGCCGCCGACCGTGAGACGGCGAGGCCACGGATAAGTAGCCAAAAAACAAAAGCACGCAACCAAGAGGCAAAACAGATCTACAGACGCCCGGAGCCGATGTGCCAGAGCCTGCCATTGTTCTGGCTGCAAGAAACTGTAGAACTCACAACAGGGTCATATGTAAAACTTCTACACCACTTCCATGGATAGTGTCCTCACTGGAGAGTCTTATTTATTCCGAGGCAGATGGTGTGTGATAGGCCCGTGTGTGGGCGTTCAACAGGCTGGCACTGCGCTGTGTAATCCCGGCTCCATAAACCCGTCAGCGCTGATCCAGTTGAGCCGGATTCTTGAGCGAACCTCCCGTTATCCATACATAATGGGGGCGACCGCTACAACAGAAACTCAGAGGAGTAAAAGAGACGCCAAAGGAAAAGTTCTCCACAAGTTTCGGAGAGTTTCTGCAGTGGCTCATTCCATCGCAGCGGCTCTGAGTTCACGCAACAAACTGCCTCCAGCTCAGCGATTCCCTCTTGCGTCCTCCCTGCTAGCGGATCTCCACCAAAAAGCGAAGCCGGACAAGAGCCGACAGTCCTCTGCCGGACTGCGCTGGATCATTTAGAAGTCCTTGTGCGCACGGGAGTGCAAACAAATAGTGCATGGGGAAAAACAACAACCCTTGTGGGTCGCAAAGTGGTCCTCTACTCTCGTCCCTTTGAGCATTTGTCTTTCTGTTCCTCGGCCCCCTCTCCACACATTAGCGAGGTGCTTCTCATTGGTTGGCCACTTGTTGTGGGTTCGTACGTAGCGATGGGCGGGAGCTGAGGGGAGAAGATGGTCTTGAGAAATACAAGGTGAGGTGAGTGTGCCGGAGAGAAGATTTAATGGAGAGAAGTCCTCCCTGTTTATTATCTGAGGAGCTGATTCTGTGAAGCTTGCTATGCTCACAGACCTTTTTAAAATCAAATAGTACGCGTGATAGTGAGGTTTATTGTTCATATTTGTCTGTTATGGTCACCAGCTTTGGTTCATAATTTTCATTTTCAATATTACTAAACACATTCCCATGACTTCTTTTGCCTTATGACATGTAGGATAACAGAAGCTGTACATGTTTATTTAAATACAAGCATGTTTTTAATGTACAAACATTGTATTATGTTATATATTTATATGTTACGTTTATTATTTGAGGAATAACGTGTTGGAGAGTAGTGAGCAGTCCTCCCTCTTTATTATCTGGAAAACTGATTATATCCATGTTTTTGGCTAAATTTCTTCCTGTAAAAGTATATGATAATATAATTTTATGGGAAAATAGAAGGTTTTCATGAACCATGTCCTTATTAGATATTAGTTATTGATTCATAATGCTTAATTTACAATCATACAACAATCCCCATTACCTGGAAATTAAAAAACAAAAACAGCTGTGTAGGTCTTGGTAATTTGGGGGTATTTTTCTTTAGTCAAAGGTGGAGAGCTAACAGAAAATGGGTGGAGACGGAGGGGCAACGACAGCCAACAAACATTCCCACCTGGAATCGAACTGGGGATGTCACAATCACAGCATGTGATGTATTTGAAACACGTTTTTCATGCAGTAATATCCTGTAGATAATAGATAATGACACTGTGACTGTGCAGCTGTACAAAATAAATTGAACCCCACAACTTCCTGACCGCAGTGCTAATGATCTGTGCAGCATCCTCACTGATAATTTAATCACCCACATCCTATTAACTCTTCCTCAGCAGAGCAGTTGAGTACAAATTAATTGTGCTGTAACAGGGCACTCAGTGAACATCACTTAATATAATCACTCATTAAGGCTAACTTGACTCATTGCAGTACATCATGCCCTGTCAAGTGTTAAGCCGGTGAATCAGAGCACTGGCACTTTTCTTCCTGCCCAGAGTAGTCATGCTAATGTCCATTAAACCTGAATGGCTTCAACTTTGGTTACAGTATATTATTGGCTCAGTGAGTTTTACCCTGATTTACTGATGACTTTTTCCACTTTCCACTCTCCACTACCAACTTTTCCTCAACCAGTTTGTGTCAGTTAGTGTTTTTTTTTTCTTCATCTCCACTGTTAACTTTCAACAGCTTAGCAGTGTGAAACAGGTGTCAATATGTGCCATTTGGTCAATAGTTAATAAATGTGGGCTGACAGAGTGAAGCTGCAGTTTTTCCAGGAAGTATTTCCCTCATGCACGCATGAAAATCATAATATCTTGACACAGCCTTGCAGTCTGGTCAATTGTGGATATCTGTGGCAAAAAATTAGAAACTTCTACGTCCTCTGATTTCTCACTGCATCAGTGTTGAATAATCCTGCAGTTAGTTCTTCATGGGTTTAAGCAAATTGTCACAGAACAGCAAAATGAGCCCAGAGAAGAAATGTGCTTTGCAAATGTCAGTTTCGCAGTTAAAATAGCTTTACTGTATATCATTTCTAATGAAAGGAAAACATACATCTGTTGGTTGTGATTCAGCAGTTCCAGGTCATAAAACGTAAACCGTAACTTTGTCTCTCACAGGTCTGAATCATAGTTTTCTGGCATCTGGTTTTGGGAGTGAGCATTTGCATGTTTACTGGTTTTGACTGGACTGACTTCAACCGCAGCGATGAAAAAAAGAAACACATTCTTAAACCCTTAAACCCTTAAACCCTCTTTATGGCTGCAGCTAACAATTACTATTAATCAATTATTTATTTGGTCTATAAAATGTCAGAAACTCGTGAAAAGTGTTCAGCATAGTTTGCTGAAGACCATTTTATACTGTATTCAACCCCAAATTCAAATGGATTCAAATATTGTTCATCCCAGCTGCCCAAAACTCAACAAAATTCAGATGACTGTCATCGAAAACTACGAAAACCAGCAAATGTTCATTTTTGAGAAGCTGAAACCAGACATATTTTGGATTTTTTTTCACAATTATCTGAATTATTCAGACCAATCTACAGTGAATCTCATGTGAACATCCTTAATCATGGAGACAAGTTGAGCTTGTTGATGCTGCCAACATTAATCTGCCACTACAACCACATACTTTCAATCTAAAAGTATGAAAAACCAGAATAACGGACCAGGTTGCTGACAAAGAAAGTTGAAGTCTTTTTATTTTTCTGATGCTTTTTCTCTGACCATCAAAAAGGTCAATAAAAACACCTTGTTTGTTTTAGACACAGCTTTGACTTTACAGCTTCTTTCCCAGAGATTAGATACCTGCCTGGACCTCATCATCAAAATGACACATGAGCGTGTGTGTGTGTGGGTGTGAGTAAAATGATAGCCCACATGTTGACACATGAGCGAGAGGAGGCAGTTTAGTTCTTGAGGCTTGATGTGGATGAGGGAGTCAAGGGAAGAGAGCAGCGAGGGCACAAAGGCTGTTTGTGTTTCAAACAGCATTCTGATCTCAGGAATGTACCTTTAGGCCACAGCCGTGAGCTTCCCACTGCAAACAATGCACTCAATGTCAGTTACGGCTGGCTAGCACAGACGCTGCTGGCGCTACTCCAAGGTCCCAACTCGTCGAAAATGATGGATACAGGGAACTCAATACCTCAGGAGTCCCTCTCCTGCTTTCCCTCCAGCACAAAGAATGGAATCACTGTGTGCTGCAACAAAAAGATTTCCAAACACCAACATCTTCACTGTTTCAAGTGCTTTTAGCACAACTGTAATATGAAACAGAGGCAACACCATTCAGATGAGGCATTCAGTCATTCATTCGTCTTTTCATATGGGTGTGAATAAAGCAGCAACATTGCCTTTCAGTGTCCATAATAATTAGCATATTTTCAAACTGGATTAAGTCAAGACTTCTACGAGAAAAGAAAAGGCCCCTTTAAAAACTCATCAACCACATAAAATATCTTTCATCCCAAACACTTAACAGACGGGGGGAGAAAAAAAAAGATGATCAAATTATCCAACACTTTCGTCTTTGCCAACAGCTGTACGCTTAAACCAGATGTGCTGCACTGAGAGCGGAGTGTCGTTACTTTGAGGGCTCAATTAAACCCCAGTTCTTGCCGCAACAGTCCAATTAAGGGACAAACATAATGATATTAAAACCATCTCCTGCTGGTGCTCAGAGAGCTTTTCCAGGTTCAGTAACGTTTAGTGGAGAGCATCTGAGCCGGACATGGAGTGGCTGAAACAAAATCTATATTTTGCCTAATCATTGCCAACAGGTATTACGTAAACTCTCCATTGCCGTGTTTTTTTGTCTCTATTTTGACATGTTATAGGGTTTCATTATTGCGTAAAACTATTAAATTAAACAGAGAAAAGCACTGAAAATTGATGTGTGAGAAAATCTTATCACATGTTCATTTAATAGAGACTGCATCATAAGCATGAAAGAGGCAAAAAATAAATAAATAAATAAATAAATAAATAAAAATCCTTCACACTGCCTATCACTTGTACTCCCTTTTTTGAATTATGTTTTGGTATTTTACCTGCTGAAGGTCTGAGGACCCAAACGTTGTTAATACAGTGAGTCCCAGCAATCAACAGGATTGTTTCATTCTTTCACTTCAGATTCTGACTTAAACGCACAGTATGTCATTTCTGCCTACAGGGGTCTCTGAATCAAAACGATGAAAACAGACGACATAGTTTGATGGTGTTGTGAAGTAGAGTGGGATCATGGGAGTTGTTGTGCTCATTGTTAAATAACCACTACTGTCAATGAAAATCTACATGGCGGGACTCAGAGAGAAATGTTGACGTTGAGGGAATGTATTAACGTCTTATTCACGTTCGTCAACGTCCTTCCTCCCTCTCTGCAGTACCATCTGGTGTTTCCTGTGTTGCGATCAAATGAAATGCATGTTACCTTGAATAAGATTATACATTTTTCTGAGTTTGAACATTGTTGGAAACATACGGGACAATGTAAATACACAAGTCAGCAAAATACATAACATAGGTTGAGTGGATATTAGTGTTACGTATTATGCATTTAAAGTTTAAGTTTGTTATTTTAAGTGGTTGAAAACTGGATAATGACTTCTACAAAACACTACATTACTGCCATGAAAAACATTTCTGGAGTTTTTCTCAGTGTAAAGAGGGCTGTGTTGTGAGAATTTCATCGGCAACTGAGCTGAATCCCAGCAGAGCGGGTCAGCGGCAGTGGGCCTGCACTGTTCTGTCTGAAAAAGGAAATATCGGGATACAGGAAATGAGTTGGCAGGAACTATCCATTCAAATTGCTTCCTCTTTGGGATTTCAGAGAAGCGATAATGGCAAGTGATAAGTTATTTGGAAGAGAACCAAACAAGATTAAGCATTAATTTCCTTCCTCATGTCTGCCTATTAATTTGCCTCGGTTTCATCCATCTTCTTCCAGGGATTTGTGTTGATTTGTTCGGTTTGCAGCCGCAGAGTGATGCACAAGTGATTACAACCGTACAAGTTGCCAGATAATGGCAGAAAGCCATAAATAAACCACCTACTCTTAGCATTTCTAGAGTGCTTTGGCTGTAATTCATGAATCCCTGGAAATACAGGACAGTGTTAAAGTTAAAATCCCCTGCAGTACTAAACAAATACGACGGCGTCCCGTTTCACAAGGATGAAAACATTGATATAATGCAGTTTTCAGGGAATGAACACAATTCACTTTTCTTAAAAATAAATCAGTCACACAGACTGCTAGTTTCAGGGAGCAGGACATTCAAATTTCCTTTCCTGTTGTGGTTTAAAGTAACGACACACAGTGGGTGGATCCCTTCTTCCAAATCCTGCTAAATGGGTAAAATGTTAAATTAAGTGTTATGGGGCGCATGTTCCTTTAATCAGTAAGATTAAAGTCATCCATCATGTCAAGGAGGCACCGATCCTGCTGATCCTTTTAGCACAGTCCACTGCACTGTAATTTCTACAAGATTCAACATGATCTGACCCACACATTTAGTCTACCACCAAAAGAGGAGATAAGCCGTGTCAAAATAATTATCATAAGTTTGGCCACTTCGGTCTGGTGCAGCCAGTCATAGTTTATATAAGCCAGTAATTTGTGCTTCTCAGTAACACCTACTATGCGTATGTAGCATTTTATTAAGGATATTATACAAAGTTGCATCCATAAACTCAATCACTGAAAGAACGTCTGAATCAATGTAACCATTCAAGAATTTAAACTGTGGATTTACTAAACTAAAGGAAAGAAACTAAAACTCTCTAAATGTGGTATAGAAGAAAAGACAGTCAATATTAACTAAACATGACAACTTTGAACTGGTGGCGCTGATCATGAACCACAACAACCCAGGTTAACTGAAGATCTATTCTGCTCATTTTCTGCCATATAACACATTTTGCTTTTGGTGGCTCTAAATCGGCACCTTGGGGCCAGTCTGCAACAAGTAACTTTCATTTTCCTGGATGACAACCTCCCCTGTCTGTTCCAGGTGTTTGCTGACAGAAGGATAGTAGTATTATTCCCTCCTGACATCTTCACAAACCAGCCACACCACTAAGCCACAAACCAAACAGCTGTTTGGGTGTTGGTGGTAGTGATCACACATGGCAACAAGAGCTTTGACTGCTTTACACCTATCAGGCTCTCAGTGGTAAAGATGTTTCATCCACAGACTGAGGCCCTCCTCCTCCTCCCGTGTGTGTCCTCTGTGGAACCTTGGGGTTGTCAGGCCCATCATTTGAGGCTCTGAAACAGGCAGACATCCTGACTATGAACCTCTCATCCTGGCCATCATGTTCACTTCTAGTAAACTAACAGTGAAGTCCATTAGGGGTGGAGCATGTGCTTTTAGAACTGTAATTACATCCAGGTAACTTCTGCAGCATTCACCCTGACAGACCTCTATGAATCTCTCCACGGCCTACACATACCACATATCACACGAGCAGCTGTTGCAACACGTGCTGCTCAGCCATCAGCGTGCATGAGCGGCTGTTTATACAGGCCTGAAGGCCTTTCATATCAGTGCAGACAAACACCAGCACATATGGACCGACCAATAAAGACCTAACCCCTGACACAGACATATGACCTTAATCTCCCCAACACGGAACGCAGCAAGGAAGAATTTAACAATATAAAAACCCAACAAAGCGAATGTTCCCATTATCACTTTGACCACAAGTGCTAAACATTCCTGATCTGCTGCTGATGAAAGGTTCAGCTTCGTTATCGAGGGTGACAGAGACTTGTGACAGTCCACACTTTCTCAGTGCAAACTAGTCAGAATGGAAAGTTTCTTTTTGGTTATTTTGTCAGACAAATTACAAGAAATAGTGATGCTATAATAATGGTTGGGCTGAGTACTGTTTGCAGTTTTTTCAATACCACTGCAAATGCAGTTCTTGAGTTCTGGGTGAATACCAAAAGAAATACCTTTTAAATATCTTAGTTTGAGGAATAGAAACACATTTTTCTTCCCCTTTTTTTCCTCCCAGTAAACAAACTTCATGAACTTGTCATTGCATCAGTATTCAATGTTGCCATAACACAAGCAGCTGTGCAAGATCTAAAGTAGAAACATTTCCAGAATTACACCAGGAGCTATCTGATAAAAGAATGACTGAAAAGACTAAATATCCGATCAAACATTCAACTTTCAAATCTTGGCAACTCTTGAAACTTGATATTATGGGCACATTTCAGTCGGTACTCAAGAAGTATTGGGGTTCAATACCCAGCCCTACATGACGCTACAGCATTTATAGTGTTTTTATGTTGTGTTAAGCTATATCTTTATGACAGCCTCAGTATCCCACAAACTGTGTTCATACTAGACGATTCTACAGGTCACGATTTATGTTTGGTGCCAAAGTTCAGCGCCCTTGCAGGAAGTAACATGTCCCATATGTAGCAAGGCAGAAAGCAAGGCTGTGGAGGTTGGAGTGGTGGGTGTGCATGTGGCACATTAGGCTTCATCCAGGAGATCAGTCTTTGTTTTCCACCCACAATTAATGTTAGCGTCAAAATTTCAATTGGTCCACTACTTTTGATACTACTTACTCTGGTTTATAAATACTTGTAAAACTAATGACTTTCCCATCATCTTCAACAATAATTCACCTGCTAAACATCAGCATGTTGGCATTGTTCTTGTGAGCACATGGATGTCAGCACTATAGTGCCTAAATAACTGTGTGTGTGATCTTTCCATAATCGTAAACCTGCAGTATGAACTTTTGTAATTTAGGACACTAAATTGGAAATAACTACCCTACCCTACGTTACCCTGCCTTTGAGTACACATTTGATTGGGTATGTAAACAACAGAACACACAGCAGAATACCACCCGTCCATGGCTTTCAAACGGGTGTCCCAGAACCCCCTGCAGTGTTTTGGCACGCCTCCAAACCTTCGAGTACCAATTTAAGAGATTAGACCCAGAAAATGCACACAAGACCAAGACAAATGGTCCCCACCAGATCTCCCCCGGCCAACCTCTGGCATCACAGTCTGCTATAGAGACGTCAAGTAGTGCGGGAGGGAATGTGAAACCCTAGCATGTTCCCCCATTTGGCACGTTCCTGAGGCTCCAACGCAGTTATGAGGCCACTTCATAGGAGTGTAAACTGTGTATTTAAAAAGCCGTCATTGTGGGACTAACACTGGCCCTGGTGTAGGCTGTTAGAATAACTGAATGACACAATGGTTTCTTTTCTAAATAAACAGATGTGGGTAGGCTGTTAAAACCTTCATTTTTTTTCTCTTCCTCTTCATCTCCTCGTCCCCTCCTCCATCCCATCTGTAAGTGGCCTCACACACACACACACACACACACACACACACACACACACACACACACACACACACACTCTTTGACTCACTCTCTCTCTCTCTCTCTCTCTCTCTCTCTCTCTCTCTCTGTCCACATGTCTAAGAAAGGCAAAGGGCCGATTTCCTCCTGCAGCTGTTCAGTACAGACGGGCCTCTATTCCAGCCTCCACAGTGAAGTGATATTGGTCGTCTGCACAGGCTGATTAATTGCGTGTCATTCTTAACTCCTCCAAGACCACTGCCCCTCTGCAGTCCCCCCAAAGCGCCCCCACTACTCCTCCTCCTCCTCCCCCCCTCCTCCCACGCTGCACATGGAGGAAATGAACTCACCACAGTCCTGCTGGCACTGGACTCCTATCAAATCTAATTTTCAATGAAAGATTGCTGTGGTATTTCAAAAAAGACTGAGGCCAGTCCAAATAATAATAACTCATAAGATCTGTGGAGAGCTAATAAAAATCAGCTCAACTCACAATTAGAGTAATAAAGTGATGTATTTTTCACTTATCTCTGATCACTGAAGCTTCAGCATCGTCTGCATTTGTTGATTTAAAAGGTTGGTCTCTAATCCACTTGTAACCAAAAAGAAATGTGCTTCATATTATTAGAAGAAACAATCGTGGCTTGTTTGTTGTAAACAAATAACTACTTCAAAAGTTTCAAAAGAAACACAATTTGCTACAGAAACTCAAATGTTATTAATATAAATCTGACAGAATGACTTGTGGAGTATCGCTCAGTCTGTTTGAATTAAGGTGATCCCGAGAACAGCAAAAGCATCACAACTTTGCATTAATATACCACCAAGAGGAGGCTAAAAGTGTTGACACTGAACATTACTGAGAATAAATCTTAAATGAGATCCATCTCCACCAAAAGATCAGGATGTAGAGGAGTTACAAACATGGAAACAACAAAGGTCTGGAGTCAGAAAAATTAGCTTTCATACCTCAGTAGATTAGTCAATTTAAGAGAAACTAATCACGTCAAGCATCACCCTAACCTGGTTCAAGACCACCACAGCAAACACACAGATAAGGCCCATGTTGGGTTCTGAACTCTCCAACTAAATTGTGACTACAGGGCAGAATATCAAAGAATGAAAGCTAAAATGTGGACAGAGTCTTACGCCTTATTTCCTTATTTATAAAAAAGTTATTTTGGTGAAGGTGTGGGTTAGGGTTTTTGTACATTTAAGTAAACTATCATACTGGAAGTGGCATTAAAATTTGGGGAATTATTCTGAGATTGAGATTTTCATTATCTGAATGATAGAGGGTGTTTTTTGCTGTACAGATTATAAACAATTGTGATTTGGAATTTGGGGGTTTATAAATTAAACTGATTCCCTCGACTTGATTTTATTACTAAGTAACACTCAATTGCTGTTGCTGCCGTCAATCAGCTGGTTTCCAACATTAAAAAACAGTGGATGTGTAAGACTGACACAAAGCTTGCATTTGAGCAATAAGCAATACCCAGTTCTGTCGCAGCACTTTATGGCCTGTTGAAAGCTATGGCCTCTGCTGTGGGGCCATTTTTGGAGAGTTTGAACAAAAGCAAAAAGACTTCAAATAAGAAGCTGGTGCTTTTAAGGGAATAAAACTTTGTGAGGTCATTTTGTTTTGGAACTGGGGAAAATTTGGCTATAATGGAAAAACACATTGTAAGCTTGGGAACAAACTAAAATATGATCAAGTTAACTATGTGCTTATGAAACCTAAGCTGGAAGAGTGTTTTAAAACAATTCAACCACTGTTTGCCAATGTCCCCAACAAAGCAGTGCAGGAGTGCATTCCCAGCTGGTTCTGCTGTGCTGATAAGGCAGCGCGGCTGCCTGGTGACCAAATAAAAAGCACATGTCTGACATAGCATCAGAGATGCATCAATCCTCCGTGAACTCTTGACTCCGAGGGGATTACTGTGGATAAGAATGATGTGACCAATCCACATGTTATGTACTTTGAAGAAACACAGGCGCCATTTTGGAGTGTAAGCTTCCAGAAAACGTTTTCAAAACATGCATTTGCAGCTTTTCTATTCAAATATAGCGTAGAGTATGTACACACACAGGGTAGCATTTACCCTTTGTTTGAACTGTAAAACCACAAGTATGTAATGTTTAAAGGTGCAATATAATATAATACATATATATACTTGCTGATCCTTTCTGACAGGTAAACAGGTTGATTGGTAACAGGTGATAGAATCATGATTGGGTATGAAAGGAGCATCCTGGAAAGGCTCAGTCAGTCATGGTCACTGCTGAGCTGGGTTTCGGCTATCTGAAGGAAGTCATAGCAACAACAAGAATATCAGAAAGCAGTAAAACATGAATGCTAAGCCAAACGTGTGAAGACAAGACCCGCTGAGTAAAAAGCACCCTGAACACAAGGATTTCGTCTTCACCTTCACCTTCGCTCGGCTTCATGGATGCCAATCACCTTGGCCTCGGGCTAGATGGTGCTTCAATGAAGACAGCACATCAAGTTGACAGACAAGTGTGGTGGGCAAGAGCTGAGGGAGGGGGAGAGCAGGATTAACTGAACCAAAAGGCAAAAAGTTGATCTGAGCCAGAACTTCCAACACAACTTATTGTTCACTTTGGGGTCTGATTCTGAAACAGTTTGTACAGATATCGAGAAGTCTAATATTTTGACTGTCAAATCAATCAAGCGGAGCATCATAGTTTTGGCCTGAGGACACAATTGATGTTGGTTTTTTTAACGTGCCAGACATACAGTAACTGGTCAGCAAAAAAGGCAACAATTCATTTGTCAGGGTGAACAATTCGCCACCTGCCATTAACAACCAAATCATAACACCAGTCCCAGAGAAGATTATTTTAGCCTGAAGACCAAAATATATGTTAATAATATGTATTTACTGACTGAAAACTCTGCCAAACTTAGAACACATGGATTTTAATTGAAATAATTTGAAAACATTGAAAGTAATGACGTGTCATCAAGTCATAACATCTACAATCAGACGCCTTTCTGTCTGACGTATGTAAAGCTCATTGGTCTGTCATTTAGAAAACGACATCTCACTGAGAATTTTGAGGGGAGGATATTGTTAAAAGAAGTTAAATTCCTTCCACAAAATGTAACGTTCTTGGCAAACAGAGATTTTAATATGACGCATTTGGTCCGCTCAAATGTGTTGCAGTCTGGAATTTCCAATGTCTGAAATTTCCTTGTTAAATCATTTCACAAAGACAAGTTCACCGTCATCATCGTGCAATCAGGACGAAAATGATTCATGATAAGGTGCATTCAAAGCCGCTACATCTCGATGACTGTGATTTTTTCTGCTCTTAAGACTCACTCATGGTTTTATCTTTCCATGCAGGAAGGCAGACCTTCCAACATTCTCCTGAGTGAAAAACTGAAGTTGCAAATGTTAAACAAGAGCCGTCTTGGTGCTGATGTTTTGCCACAACATACCCCATCAGTGTCTGCTTTCAGTTGATAACAGCCAGGCAGTAACTCTAGTGGGGCCCCAGATGGTTTTGGACAGATTCATCACAACTAACACCCCGGGTCAGCCACAGGTAATCCATCAGGGCGCTCAGCTAATTCAGCAGCGTAAGGTAGGAGCAAAATAAGTCTGCCCGACTTCTTCCTCCATCAGGGTTACGACTCCACTGACACAATTTATGGCTTCTTCCAAGTGTGTAGTTCTGTGTGCATCGTCAGAGCTGGACTGTGCACAGGCCGTGCTCTGGTATAATGCGGATCAAGTAGAATCTGTGATACTCTCACCTTGAAGGTTTTTGTGCAAGTGTGTAGTGTGCACAGGAGAGCACGCACGCACACACACACACACACACACACACACACACACACACACACACACACGCACACACACACACACACACACTCAAACACAGGATGACATGTTTCTCCTACATCCATTAACTCCTGGGAGGAAAAGCTCTCACTCCATGACTGTGCTGCCTGATGTGGAGCTCCACTTAAATCACAGGAGAAACTGATGTCAGTGAACCAGTCAAAGGTCTGATTACTAAGCACTCTGAGGAACTGTTACCATGGCAGCTCACAGCAACTGTGACCCAGTGGTGGAAAGTAACTAAATACATTTACTCAAGAACTCTGCTTGATTACAGTTTTGAGGTATTTAAGCATTTTCATTTCATGCTACTTTGTACTTTCACTATATTTGAGAAGGATATTGTACTTTCTACTCCGCTACATTTATCTGACAGCTTTAGCTACTGGTTACTTTTAAGATGAAGATATGACACGATGGGCACTATAACAAGCTTTAAAAATACAACTCACTGTTAAAAATTAAACCAGTGGTTTACAACCTTTCTGGCTTCTGCTGTCTCACAAAAAGCAACGTGTAGTCTGGGTCACATTTCAGATGTTCATGGGTTAACAAATCCACCAAATCCAAAATTTTCCCCCCAAACCTCTCACATGGTTTCATTTCAGTGAATGTTCAAATGATCCAGTATTTCATCAAAAAACAAAGGTTCGACAAAAAGTCTAAAAACTGAAAATAGATTTGTGTATCAGAACTTTTTTCTTCTTTCCTTTCCCATTAACCATCTCATGACCCTTCAGCTTTATCTGCTAATAAAACTGAATATGAAGTAATATGAACAAGCTGCATGTCCAGTGAAACCAGTAACATGATGCTCACATATTGATGCTTCAGTATTAATAACCTCATTATGTCACATGTTGTTATATATCAGTCAGAAGGACCAAACATGTGCTTTTACTTTAATATTTTAACTACATTGTGCTGCATAAACCTATGTACTTCTACTTTAGTATGATTTTCATGCTGTTCTTTCTTACTTGTAATGGAATACTTTGACATTGCTGTGTTGGTATTTTTACTTACATGAAGGATCTGAATACTTCTTCCACCACTGCTGCTGCCACACAAGTCACACAGCATGCAATAACTTCTCGAAATAATTAGGCATCAGTCCAATCTAGAAAAAGTGGCAGTAAACAGCCACTAGTATTGCTGGGACCTCATTACACTGATGTTTGTGGGAAAAAAGAAAAAAAAAAAAAAAAAGCTCTAACAAACCGTATCAAAACTACCAAGAGGAAACATTTTATTAAGACACAATCCTTTTGCAATGTCTTCGAAATTCAAATGCTGCATTGCAAAGATATTGTTAACATAAACACAACATGTGGCTCATTATCCATCTCCTTCAAAACATCTGTAGGCCAAGAAAATGAATTACTTCATATCCCACATTGGCGCTTTGAGATTCTCATTACAATAATTGCTACAATGGTTTATGTTTGTTTGGTTTACGCTGCATAAACAAGTAATAAGTCAAGTGGAATTCACCGCTAATTTAACATTGATCTGCAGGAACGGGAAGCTCTGGATAGCGACGCTTGAAGAGTAGTTATTACAAATATTTCTCGGCCAATTATTTCCATGACACTGAAACCGGTCAAGTCTGAATAAATATCAATTCTGATATCAGTGATAAGTTTAAATTGCCATCAGTCAGTGGTCTGAATTTTTGTTGGAGATTTGAGGTCTGCAGTCTTTAAATACCAGTTGCCTGTCAGCATGATTGTCTAACACTACGTTAATTCAGATGCATAATAATAAGCCTGGTGGAGGTATGAGGGCTCTCTAGTTATTTCAAGGTTTGCTAATGGTTTGATTATTCAGCTTCAGTAAAATCCAGGCTTGTTTGATTAGGGAGTCAATACCTTTTATGCACAAAAAGTGAACTGTTGCCCGTGTCTGGGGGGTAAAACACACTGGGTCTTAAAATTAAGTCAGTGAGCTCTTAAAATAACCATTAGGACTATTAAAAGTAAATCAAACACCACATAAAAGCTAAATTAGGAGTAGGGGAATGTGTTTAGTCTTCCTCAGAGAGTTGGAAACAATGAAGAAGGTTCTGGCTTCTTCACTGAAACAGGAGAAGAGAGGGCATCAGTAGGCACCACATGTTCAAAATATTCAAGAATCTTCACTTCAGCTTGCACAAGCTTCAGTTTCCACATGCCAAAGCTCTGACAAATCGAAGAAAATAAGTTCAAAACGGTCATTTTTCTATATATCTATGCTAATCAACTGAACGTTCTAAAATCTGGGCTCAAAAACTCTATTAAACATTAGATAATGTCACAGGACTGTGGCTTTCAGCTTCACACACCTCAATTCAACACACCTCACTTATAAATAAAGCGAATTCAACTTGATTGCAACGTGAGAGGTATGTTGATCAGTTTCAATCGATGCTCTGGGCTTGTCCCTCTTGGCTATTTGGTTTTTGTTGCAGCACTTAACGTTTCCAATCCAGGTGTGCAGCCATGATTCCTCCCAGTGTCTCTTTGTGTTCAAAGGCGGGTGTGTCCGGCTGTGGTGGCCAAGAGTTTACGACCATGTCTGCTGCCATTTTCTGTTGCCTCACACCGTTAGCCTCTGGTAGGAATGTGAGCGTGGATGTGCTCTGGCTTGCCTTTTATGACCCCTGGGTGCCTGCTAACCCTATCACCTCTCCAAACCTAAGTGGAAATGTTTTGTAGGGAGATGTTCACTCTTTTACACAAAGTAAAATTCCACTGTAGATATTAATGTCGGTCAAGAATGCCTATCCAGATAGATAGCGAAGAAAAATGTGTCTAATTTCAGAGATTGCACAATAGAGACAGAGCAGACAATAACTGTGAGGCCACATCTACACTCTATTACATACCATATCCATCACCACGAGGGACATGGAGGCGAAGGGGACATTTGGCATAATCGCGGTCATTTCCTGGATCCAGCCATGCACCCTGGCTGTCTCTGTATGGAGTCTGGCAGTCTGGGCCCATACAGACAGTGCAAACACAGGCAAACACACTCATCCATCCAGCACACAGCAGACCTCTGATCCATCTGCGACAGCAGCTGAACAATCTGCTCCTTCTTCTGGCCTTCCCTGTCCAGACATACTTGCTGTGGCAGTCTGTCCGCCCCGAATGAAGATAAAGGAGAACACCAGAGCCCGATTTATCAGTCAACATTGAACTATCTGAAAGTCCCCTGCTCAGATGGCTGGATAGCGTCAACTTGAAGACCTTTCTCTCCCCCTGCTGATTTCTTTTATCTACCTCGTCCAGACCTGAGAATACTCAAGAGCTCTAATGATAAGCCTGGAGTTTCAAAGTTAGAATGCGACGACTGAAAAAGCGTGTCTCTGTGTCTCTTGTTATCGCTGCAGTGAGGCTAACCATGTACATTTAGACTGTTTCTGAAGTTATGATAGTAACGGTAAAAATAAGAGGGCATTTTCCATTTCGTAAAACCTTGAACCTTGTGACACTGTGGAAAACATAAATAAAACAGAATGTGATAATGTGCTAATGCTTGCTAAGGCTCAGTCATTCACAAGCAGGGATGGAGTGAGGCTCACCACTTTGACATGATTGTCTTAAGGATGTTAACATAATACAGTTCGTTTCAAAGCTTTTTTGGAGTCGAGGCTGCTGATGCCTAAGACGACCTTTGGCCTCAAAAATATCAGGCGCTCCAAAGCCAAGCTGGTAAAATTAGAGGGCAGAAACACAGCTGCTCTCTCACTTAAAAAGTTATTAGCGACGTTTCGAATAAACCTGGCATTAGTCAGTGTGTTTGTTCGAAGATACCTTGACAAAGGTGTTGATGTCAGTTAGTCTTTGGGAACGTCAATGAAAGTTTACAAACTCGTGCCATTTACGACTTCTGTGACTTTCTTCTTAAGTTTGGATTTAAAGCAGTATTAATTAAAGCAAACACTGGATTTATTTAGAGTTGATCAATCCATCTACTTGTCAAGTACAACAAAAGCAGGCCAAAGGAAATTTGGTGACACCAACAGCACAACAACAGTGTGCAGAGACCTACTGACATGCAGTCCAAACAGGATCTTACATAAAGGGTAGAATGACACTACAAGACACAATGTCTATGGTTTGCGCTAGTTCTCATTGTCTTTTCAAATCCTCTACTCTCCTGCCAAGTTAAATGCTTTGCTGATCACATTAAGCATAAGTGCTTTTCTCGTCTGTCAGCGCAGCTCAACCCGCAAACACACGATAAAAAACATAAGTGATATTATCTGTAACTGGCATCAAATGTTCTTTCCAGAGGCGTTGTAATGTAACGTCTGAACCCCCTTCAACCTCAAACCTCAAACATGTTTTGACAAATCTGGCATGTAGCGACAGTTGTTGTTTTGTTTTTTAAAAGTATGCAGACGCTGATAACTGTCAAAACTTAATCAGTGTAATCTTCTTGAAGAAATAAGCTAAGAAAAAACTAGGGGTGAAACGGGTGAAATGTCACTATGTCTCAATGGACAGCAGACGTAGAGTTCATGTGTGTTTGATTTGATTTAATGAATGTATGCTTACATGGCAACTTTTTGGTCCACCAGCTTGCAAGAGAGCAGAACTGCACCATCCAAATGAATTTCCAGCATGTTTTGCCTGCATGTTTAGCATAAAGTTTGAAACAACTGTGGCTTTACTTCAACTACACAGACTGACAGTTTCCTCCTCACACGGAAAAGTCTGGTCTTTGAATCTTTGATATCAAATTATCCAGCACACTCAGGTCTTATCATTAAAGCATTTTCTCGGGTTGAGTAAGCCTCTTCACAGAGGAAGAAAGACACCCGGGCTATGCTTTGAACTTGAGATAACATGGCCTCCACATGGTGTGTGTTAAGGAAGTGCTTTTGTGTGCGTGTGAGTGTGTGTGCATTTGCATTTTCACATCAAAGTAAAATTAGGCATATTGAACATTTGGCCCTGAGAATCTGCAGAGTACTCTGACTTTCCTAAATGGTTTTCTCTTGCAGGCACCTTGGAACACAATTAAGAGGAGAGTATTTAAATATTTTGTTCAGCTACAGATGTTAAACATCAGCGCACTCACATGACAAAAATCTACAAAAACATTAACCAATTTACCACATCATGATACCATTTCTCTTGATTGCAAGACTCCACTCAGGCACGAATTCATTCCAGTTTCATGTTAGTTGTTCTTGTTGTACATGTTTAGGGCGTCCAGAGGACAAACTCTCCACAGCGAGGCCTTGAGAGTCCAGAGGATTCCTTCTAAGTGGCCTGATTTTTCCATCAGGCTCCACTCAAGTCTCTGATTGGAGTTTGGGGACAAGCAAGACCTGATTTACACATCCTCCAGTTCCCCCACCCACTCCCTCCTTTACCCGACAAGAGCAGCTGCACCTCATGACAGATAGGCCATGTCATCTCCAAAATTCCTGCAGCGCTGCCCTGCTCTCAGCATTTCTGTCAACACTCAATATGACGTTCTAATTTTACCAAGGCTGACACGCCCATGCGCCCTGAGTCGTATGTATATGCTCAGTTGTATAGATACGCTCTTGGCAATATGCACCAGTGGTGGAAAGTAAATAAGTAAATAAACACAAGTACTGCACTGAAGTGCCATATTGAGGTACTTGTACTTCAATATTAACATTTTCTTCTATTTCATACATCTAATCCACTACATTTTAGAGGGAAAGGCTGTACTTCTTACTTCACTACATTTATTTGGAAGCTACAGTTACAAGTTACTCTATAGATAAGGTTTTTCTAGACAAAATTTCGGATGATCTTCAGAATTTGATGTACTGCTACTACTATGGAAAATACTGAATTTGAGTACAGTACTTTTACTTGTCCTTTTGAGTGTTTTTATACTGTGGTATTTCTACTTTAACGTATGTAAAAGATCTAAATACTCTTCCTTCTACTGTCACATATACACACAAACCAAAAATGGATAAACAGATACAATTAGAACAGAAGAAAGGACTTGCTCTTATATGTGAATGGTAAAGGCAGTATATGCTGACAGAAAATATATTTTTGGTGAGAAACTGGTGGTGTAGCTCTCACTCTAAGTTGGGATCAGTCAGACACAGCATCCAATGCACAGCCATACACAAACCAATGCGCGCCCTCCAAGGTCTTGTTAAGGCCATGGAATGAGCTGCACAGCCCTCTGGGTAATGGACTGGGGATGTGCTGGAAGGAAACTCAAGCCTTCTTGCCATTCCAGGCAGAGCACAGCAGGCCATGCTCAGTATCAATGACAAAAGCAGACAGGCAGCAAGCACTGATGCATAAAACATGAGTCTGAGAAAGTTAGCACAACTGAGTCAATTATCATTTTTTGAGGAACATGGGATGCTGCAACAGAACGTCTAAATTAGCATTTGGTAAACCACATAATAACCCCGTATACACCAGTAAGTTGTCATTATTCAAGCAATGCTGATGTGAACACTCTCATCCTTTCTTCGCCTTAATGTGACATCACTGTGCAATCTGTAACTCTGATGGGAGACAAAGGTACACAGACAGCACTGAGCCAGACTCCATACAGTTTATCAATTAAAGAATTACTGAGGAAAACCAAATTTCATACAATGTTATTTACTGAAAGATGACTTTCCAAAGGAGTGTTAACTCTAAGAAAAACACATTTAAATAAGCATGTAGTCAAACTACTGTGTAGTCCACAAAGATACAACAGTTTTGTATAAATTCAGACAAGGCCAAGGAGTTGTTTTGGTTGAAACCATATGGGACTCATTTGCGAGGGAACTTCTGGCATCGATTCCAGGGCCTGGTTTTGATGTTCAGATAGGCACCGTACACATTTCGGTCAACATGAAACTATTCCAAGATAAATGTGTCGCTGTCGCTGTAACAGTGAGGAAAATTCCAAACCTAAACCATACACACATTTAAGTGACTTTTATTTCTTTTTTCCGTACTTCCACACAGAAATGCAGGGAGCTCGCCTGTTCCATATTTTCTAATAACTCCAGGCTACGTCCATAAAAAACAAATGTCAGTTTCTTGTCTAGAAAGTCAAGCTCAGCTTTTTATGGAGAGATATTCCAGGAATTGGATTCCATTTAAAAAAGTGTAAAAACAATAGCGTCCATAAAGTTACCCTAAACGTTTCTCAGTTCAGCTTTAACAGGCAGATTTGTGTCTGCTTTTCTCTCCTGCTTGGATCAAATTGGTTGAGGGGCCTGTTTAGGGAGAACTTGGGCTACAGCAGGGACCAACACAAGGTTCAACTCAAAAACTCTTCTGTTGCATCAGCTTTTTATGCAGTTGCATCAAATTCTGGAAAAAATAAGGCGCCTTGAGAGTGAGAAGCTTCCCAAAACAAGGAACGTTGGGATGGCTGGCTGAACTAACCTGCGACCTCTGAGACGGAGAGCCAAAAGAATATCTGTGAGAGCTCTATGGATTACAGTTTTCAGTCATAAGTAAGAGTTCAACTATTTGTTTTAAATAGTCTTTTGGGACTGTATCATCTTAAAAAAATATGTGTTCTACTTCACAAAGCTTCAAGCATCAGCTGCAATGGACAAGAGATGGACTGTTTTCCCCCAGCTCCGAATACTTTAAAAAGAAACTGATAAATGAAAAACAACATACTGCTGCCATTGGTTGTTTAGTTTTTTTTCTGCATGGGATTTTTTTAACAATGTTCTCACAACGAAAACAAAAGCGCAGTGTGGAGTATCGGTCCCTTGAGCAGGCAAATTTAGTGGTTGCCCAATCCAACTCCCACAGCTTAAATGTGTAGTACAACGAAATGTACGACATAAAGTACATGAAATTGCTGCTGATTACAGCTCAGCTAATCATTCATATAATGCTGTTCTTTGACAGCAGTACAAAATGTTTGTGTTCTTGTGATCTGGCGTGTTGTCCTTGAAACATGAGCGTTTCGCAGTCAGGCCCTCGCCATGTTCGCCAAAATGTGATTACAATCTAAGCAACCATGAGAACAACATTTGCTTTAGATGCACAGTAAATTAAAAGCACACACACACACACATATAGTAACATGCAGACACTGTGGCACCAAAAAACGAAAACGCTGCACCAGTATGTAGCTCACCCTTTCACCTCCAGCACCTCTGACACTACCAATACGGTCCTGGCGTAGGAGACTGGAGAGGAAAACTAGATTAAGGATTGTACCATTCTCAAATTTCCACTGGCCGACTTTAAAGGCGGCAGCAGGCCACAACTACCTTTACCCTTCAGTAAGTGGTTTCTTGGCACACAAACGGAAAGCTCTCCCACTTTAGCCAGCAGTTTAATCTGGTGGTTTTTCTGGAAACTAATGCATTGAACTTTACCTTTAACGCTGTGGTTTGTCTGTGGATCTGTGTCCTAGATGATTAATCTACAAGTTTGCAAAATCACACCATCCTGCAGTTGTGAGCATGCAACCGTCATCACCGAGACATAATGTTCTAGCAGCATCAGTAGTTAAAGGGGAACTGATTTTACACATCAAAGTGTGTTTACAGATCTTGGGGAGTGCTACGCATATGTGGGGAAAAAAAAGAAGTATAAATCCGTGTGAGGCTCCAGAGGGAGCTGCATGAAATCTGATCAATTATGACTTCAGTCAGCGTCGGCTGGGCTGGTTTGAAAATCAAATAAATGTGGTGGCATGGAGTTAGAAAGAAGTCATCTTGTAGCCCGCTCCTCATCTCTGCTTAAGGCTCGCGGCTCCATTAGCTGCCACTTGCATAACACACCTGCATTTCTGACCGAACAGTCAGCAGTCGAGTTGTGGGTAATGTAAGCGCAGGTTGACGACGCATTTTGAACTGTTTCAGTAACAGTCTATATAATCATAATAATTAAAATGAGGACTTTATTATTAATAAATGATTTCAGATCTTAATTAATCCGTTCTCGTAAAACAGCTGACTGACATATAGTTTAGCATAACAAATAACTGCAGATATCATGATGAGGTTTTCGCCAAGAACAGTCATCTATCACATTTTATGAGAGTGAGCCCACAACCCCATGTTAGAAATAACAAGTCACAGTAAATGTAATAATAAATTGGCTTTGGAGCAGGAAATTTGAGAGTGCATTCAAGTGCAGGTATTACATTTAATTCAGTGCTTGGAGACAGAAGAGCAGTTGAAAAGCCTGCAGGAATTTATTCACCTCAGCTGAATTTGACAGACTCAGATCACTCTCTTTCTTTTTACTTATGCAACCTTAATAAGCCAGGAACAAGGCTTTTTCTTTGAACAGTAAGCATGCTCTAGCTTCTTCTCCTGCAGCTCTTGACTCTTTCAACCTGTCACTTCAGTCTACCAGCAGCTGCACGCCCGCATGGAGCCGCCTCCATGAGAGATCCACTGCCTGCATCCATCAGACAGACAGAAAGATTGAGGATGCGGTCCGGGGTGGCAGGAACCGCAGGTTAGGTTTCACATTCACATATTGATCAGAGGAGATATAGCAGAGGATCACTAACAGGCACTGAGACACCCACTTTTACAAACTCACACTATTCCATTCAAGAATGAGGCCAGAGTTATTCTCTGCTGTCGTTATCATTCCTCCGACTGAAGACCTAACTCTTTAATAGCAGGTCACAACTACATAATTGGATTTTTAATGGTATTGCATTGTAGTTTTTACCAAACATTGGAGATCGCAGTAGAATAGGAAAGGCCCGCATGAATTCGTCTATCCTACAGGCTTCCATAGAAATGAATGGGAAGCGGAGCAAATATGTAAGGTGACAATACCTTTACTATTAACAAAGAGTGGGACAAAATATTAATAGAGGAATATATGGTATCACTTCTTCTTGTGATTCTTTTACACTGCCAGCAAATTACGATATTTTTAATAAAACATGCAGGCGCTCTAAACAGACTCCCCTGCCAATCTGACATGACTCCACAGTGGAGTGAATAAATACATAATTCCTGCTTTTTGCCTTTTCAGGGGTGTTCTTTCTTCCTGAGTTAGACAGACATCATGATGTATCATAGATGACTGTCTTGCAGTGCATCAAGTATTGCAGGATTGCTTTAGTGTTGTTATCATGTGCAATGTATCGTGAGTTACTCTGGGATTCCCACTCCTAACAACACCAGGATGGTGCACATGGGGTCGACTCAAAATAAACTTCATCATGATGAAGGAACATGTCAGTCAGTGCAGCAGTGTGGCTCACTGGTGTGTTTTTAATAGTTTCATGGGCAACAATGCAGCTCTATGGCACAGAGAAACAAAGTATCAGCTACACAGCCAATTACAGAAACAATTCATCAGTGGTTTTGGTCTTTTCATGGGATTTGCTGACAACACGAAAACCATAGGCTGATGTGTTATTGTATCTAAAACAGCCAAAGTTCCCCTTTATCTGCAGCCGATTTGCCTTTAGGGAGGTGAGAAGATGGAAGAATCTGTTGCACCTTTTATCATTTCACATTCATAATTTCAAAGAGCCAAATACTTGAAGGGAAATGGGATACCTTCACTTCTGGTGGTGACAGCTGGTCAGAGAGAGAGAGAGAGAGAGAGAGAGAGATCAGGGTGTGTGTGTGTGTGTGTGTGTGTGTGTGTGTGTGTGTGTGTGTGTGTGTGTGTGTGAAGGAGAGAGGATGCAGCTGCAGCTATATGATGGTAGGGGTCCAGAAGCAGATGGGGGCTTCAGACTGCACTGCAACACGATAGCCATTTTGAAATACCCACATATGTTTTAAAATAAATAAATAAATAAAATCACTGTCTGTACCCAGAGTCTTGAACAAAACAACCAAAGAAAATCCTCAAAGCCCTTATTTATTCAAGTTCTGGATCTGGTGTTTTAATGCTCGTACATCAGGAGGTCATTTTCTCGCCTTTTAAAATCATTTCCTGCTCACTGTAAACACCTTTAACTTTAGAACTTTATCACATCATGACAAGAAAAGATAAGTTGCATTACTATTTGTCAACATATAGACGAAGTCTGTGTCTTTCTGTAAAGAAAACTGAGCTTCCTGTGACTAGAAGCATCAGCTGATTATGGAGACCTGTAGTCCATGATTTGAATCCTGCTTTTGTCCAAAGACTTCAGGTTTGAAATGACTGAAGAACTTTGGCATCTGAACGGAAGGAAACCTAATATTAGGAATGCCTCCCCCCTCCATAAAGCATCCCCCCTCCCCCTCTCTCTGCCCTGAGGACTTTTAGCCTATACCCTCCTGAGGCCTCACTCTAATAATGTAATAAATAATATCTACCAGTCATGGATCGCCAGTCCGTGAAGAGAGATCTGCAAGAGGTCGTTCCCTAATTACTAAAATCTGCTGGTGAGTCAAACTTGAGCAGAACTTTTTTTGCAAAAGACTGGAATTTTATTTTTCAGCTATTTCATCATACTGGGTCCGTTATACTTATTATACCAGCTATTGATTTACTAACACCTCAAATCCAAGTAATTTCCATGAAGTCTGTAACAAGGATACTGACATAATGCAACAGCACTAAAATCTTATGCATTCATAATGACTCAATATTCTGAATTACAGAGTCTCAAATTGCCCTCTGTAGCACCAGCACCAGCCTCAGTAGGGTTAAACAGATGTTACAGGGTGAAAGTGATAAAGGAGAAAGCTCTCTTGCTGCCCTGGATGTGACCAAGACCTGCTGTCCCCTGAGGAGGTCGACCCCATGAGGCCGGGACCCCAGAAACTCACAAGAATGCCATCAGTCTTCTGCCAAATCTGTTTGATTACTTCTCTAGTGTTCTCATGTTTGTCTTGCGTGACAGCCCTGGGAAAAATGAAAACAACACTGACTGCATTATGATCCAGTGTGAAATATTGCAGGATTTCAGCTGACACGACACATCATCTGCAGCCCCACAGATCCTCCGGCCTAATAATCTAGTGATTTCATAGCAGTAATGCCAGGTTTTCAGCCATGTGCTCAAATACACAGATACTATCCAATTTTCTCTCACTCACGTTATCAATTAAAGTTGAATAACAATACTGGGCTGACAGCTCATAAACTCTTAAACATAAACAACAAATCAGTGCTTTGGATGAGAAGCACCAATAGGCACATTTATCTTTATACCAAAGTGACATTAGTCTTCACTGAACTACCTGAACAGGCCTTCTGTAGCATTGTATATCAATGTACACATATTCAACCTTAAAATAATTGCTTTAGCATATTGGCTCTTTATCAGTCATTGTGAAACCCTTATCAATCCATATTTTACAAGTACTATTAAGAGTTTTCCCAGAATAACCTAATTGATTGTGAGTAGGGAAGTTGTTGTACATGAATTGTGATTTTGATAACCTAACACTAACCCTTAAAAACCCTAACTCCTTAATTTCCAGAATAAGGAATTAATACTTGCGTTTTAATTACTAAAGAAGAGCTAATATGCTACATATGCATGCTAATAAGCAGCGAGTTGGTGTTGAATATGTGTACCTTATAATAAAGTGTGACCAACCCTTCTTTTATTCTACTTGTCTAAAGTCAGATGTTGAATGCGATGATGTCATGTGGTTCATGGACACTGCAAAGCCAACATCTATTCAGAAGCACGATGGCAACAGGCAGCGCTGTTCTTGCTTCTTTGCATTTTATTCAAAATTACTATGTGTGTGTGAAAGAACATTACAAAGCACACTCCAATTCATATATACTAAAGGATGTTTAAGCAAATAAACATACTTCTCAAAATGTCAAACAAAATGTAGATTGAATAAATCTCAACATTTGTCAGCGGGCAGCAGGTCCGGGCTCATGGACTCGTTCGAGTCTCTGCTGGTTGCTTGGCAAGAAAACAAGTTATGGTGCCTCGCCAATAAATAATCGAGCACGTCTCCAATAAAACCACAACTTATTGTTTTTACATCTCGATTCGAAGTGAGCTTTAGAGGTGCTTAGGACTGAGCCAGGCTAGCAATTTCCCCCTGTTTCAAGTCTTTATGCTAAGCTAAGCTAATCAGCAGCAGCTTTATATTCAACTGACATGTATGAAAATGGCATCAAATATTCTAACATCTTATCTCTCTACAATCCAAAAACCTCCTTTAATGATGAAGAATATGAGCTAATAAATGCTTTCTTTACTTCGCCTTACTCTCTGGCACAACAGCATGTAAATCCTCCTATATGTTACCTGAGTCTGGACATGAGTTACAGCAGCTATAATGTGTTGGCTGTTTCACTTTTATCACTCCAATTATAGTTAAAAACATGACGCCTGCATAAGTGCCTGTTTGAATTTTCCCTGGTCGGGGGAAACGAAGGAGAGGGAGGAGGGCTGCAGAGGGAAAGGAACACTCTACATTGTGAAGTGAAGGTTTATGAAGAGCCTATCCCCCCAGCAGGAGATGTTTTATTAGTGGTGTTTAAATGACCGGCTTGTTAAACATCAAGCGGCAGGCGGGTAGCCAGGCGGCTGTGGCCTCAGGATCCGCTGCACTGCTACATCGCTGGCTATTTTCACCCTCTTCAGAGCTTTATTTGACATGCTAGTGTGCAGACAGGGTTGTTTCGAGACACAATAATCACTTTTAACTTGAGCTGAAACACTAGATCCCCACCTGTGAGTGGGAGTTAGGACTCGGGTGGTCCTGGGATATTCAGTGTCTCCACAACGTCAGAGAGAAAAAGGCAGACCAGGAAAGAGAGGTTAGATAAATAAGAAGGCCCTCCTGAAGTCTTGATGATATTTATACCTCGACGTGGCGGAGAATCAACCGAAAAACTCCTCATGGATGTTCATTCGCACAGAAAAAGCCAGAGAGATTAACGTTTTTTACATAATCAAATCACAAGCCCATTTTTAAATTTGAATGTAAGACATGATGTGATTCCTTTGCTTGAAGGTCATGGGAGCACATGGACACTAAATGATCCCCAGAGATGAGGGCTGCAGTCATGGAAAATACGGGACATTAACTGTGCTCTTTGATGATGATGGCACAGATGGAACATGAGGAAATGGGAAAAGGCAAGCAATCGCCTTAGATGTCGATTCATTTAGGGTTATTACTGATTACATCCTCTCATTTCTCTCAGTTTAGATCCCTCCTGAAAACATTTAACGTCTGTGCCATTTAAATCTTGATGCCAGAAAAAAAAAAAAAAATACAAGGAAAGAAAAGCATGATGAACATTATTTATCACTGGCTACAATTAAAATGAATTAGAGGAACTGTGCAGCAAATAAAGCTCGGGAAATTGGCCTGTAGTAAACGTTTTTCACGGTTTTCTGACAGTTCATCGACCAAACAATTAATGGATAAAATAACCAGGGGATTAACTGAAAATGACAACAATCCTTTGTTGATGGTGAAACCAATTTGATGAAATAATTATACATCATTTTCCGGTGATTTGACATCTTTTGGTTGAATTTTCTGCACTTCTGTTGAGGTCATGACCTTTCCTGCTGGCTATGCCCAACACAAGATACCATGGATTCTATAGGTGAGTCCAACATAACAACATATATGCTCAAATGCGTCACGTGTGACAAATGCAGATTGCCTTGATTTATTTGCATACGCATCCTCCTGAACTGCAGAGACAGTAAGGAGCATCAGGGGCTGTGCAACAGAGCATGTAAGGAGATTATTCTGCACTCTGTGCTGTCAGAGACTTGCCAGGAAAACAAAACTTATTGCAGTATCAAAGATGCTGCACCAAATCACTTCCCATCCCACTGACTGTCAGTCAGAAGAGGAGGATTCTGCTTGCATAAAAGGTGCTGAAGACAGAATATTTTCCAGGCTTTTTCTCTGTCTCAACTTCAAGTGTTATTCTTCAGTGATTGAATTATTCTACCCTCCGCAGGGCTGCTGGAGGGGTGAATGTGAAGACTTCTCTGGCTGAAGACAGAAAATTGGCCCAGGATCCAAATTTTAAGCTGAACTCAAAGTAGAACACCTTCACCTTTTTTGCTGTAGGTGTCAAATAAAAGTAGAATTCAGTCAGTAGTGCCCTGAGGCGTTAACCTTGCTGACTTTCAGTCAAGTAAAGCATCCCTTGCCCCCAATGAGGCAGCTTCAAGTTCTAAAAGGAGGTGAACACTTGCTATGAGAATGATTCAAGCTCTTATTTATCCCTATCTACTTATTTGATTATTCTGATTATGATTCTCATATGACTCTCAGCAATAAAGCTAGAGTGTAATGCATCTGATGTCTGCAATGAGGTGACCTGGAGAATGAGACTGAAGATAAGGTCAGTGGTTTGTCAGTCTCTACCAGGGAGGTCAAGTATATTCAGCATGATATAAGTACTCATACAACATTTACACAGACAAGAATAGCATTGTCATTCTGTTGTACACAAGCAATAGACCTTGAAGCTTTTCCAGAAACAGACCACTCATATTCACAGAAGACAACTTATCTCTGCAGTAACTCAAACAACACACTAGATTTAGAAACCTTATTATCAAATCCACCTGCAACAGTCTAAATAAAGCTCTCTATTGGATTGCTGGTGCGCCAAGCACGCTTGCAGGTCCTTTGTAGCCCTGGTTACACTGAACAGAGTTGGTCTGTTTGTCAAAACTGTTATTGATATATTATCACTGTTTTCCACGTCCCAGTGTGCAGTAACTCCAGGTCTTCTTCTTTGAATGTATCATGATTTGTCTTCATCTGAGCTTTCTCCTGACTATCTCTGTGGTATATAAATAAAGGAAGAGTTTGACCTGAGTAAATAATCACAATGTTGGGAAGAGCACAAGAGCAGAGAACACATTTCAATATGTCGGGTAATTGGTGACTATAAGGAGAAGTTAATCATTGAACTAAGTTGTTGGGTCAGTAATAACCCAGTCAGCTGCCCAAAGGGTCTGCTCACCCAAATTCCAAAGAAAAAAAAAGTAGTTTCACATCTAATCTGTTACCTGCTGCAGTTCAATCTGGTGTGTTTGCTCAGTTCATAAGTTTTGTTCGAGCTGGTGTGAATCTTGTCAGTCAAACCCTGACGAGGACTAACAACTGGACCACGACCACTGGAAAAAGAGGGTCTCTTGTACAATTAAAAAATGTTTGACATGCAATCCAAACAAGATGTTATACAAGATGCTTCTTTTTCATCCCGTCTCTACATTCTCATCTCATTATTTATTAACACGCTCTTGGTTTGCAGTCTAATAATATTAATGATGCTCAGAAGTTGTTTGTGAGGTCTGTGTGACAGCAGAGAACATACATACACACATCACAAGCATTAAAATACTGCATGACCAGCTGTCACCAGAATTTTTAAAAATACAGTTATGTAGGTTGGGAGATCAAATTTCTAAAATGTCCAAAAGGTGTAAGTGCATTGATCTTAAGTAGGTGTTGTCTTTTGTTCCAGGAGTAAGGTGCACTAAACTTAAAAGCAGTTCAGACCGAACTTGTGGACCATGAAGCGAGAGCCACTCAGCAGAGCATGTCTGATGAAGCCCATCTGAGACACAAAGCAGATATGAGAGGCAAAATGCTGAATTTCCAGGAAAGGCTTCATGGCTAAAATGATGCCAGTGATCACAGTTCTCTTGGAGAGAATGCCACCCAACCCTAACATATAAAATACAATAATCATCACCGCCACGTGTAGCCTTACTTTACGTGCCACTGATACTGGAGTTCCTTTAGTTCTGATCTTCCAGAGAAAAACATTGTAGTTATTATCAAAGTCCAGCTAAAACCTGTTTCTGAAGTCATGTTTTCCCTCCCTTTCTGACTTTCCTATAATTTGTCTTTTTCTTACAACAATGATGTGACTTTTTCTTTTACAGGAACATAAGCAAGCTTTTATCAGGCTCTTTCTGACCCGTCCATTTGATAGATTTGATTTTGATCCTGCGAGAATTGTCCGGCGTGGTTGTCCAGACTGCTTGTGATTTATCTGGTGTCTGTAGATTAAACAGTGTACACTCCTGGAAGCCTAAGAGACAAGCTGTGCTCTGAACAATTTCAAATGTAAATACAACCTGACTATGAAAATCTATCTTTGAGCTTCAGGGGTTCATTTTGTTCTCACAGCAAACAAGGGCAGGGAGCAGAAGTCAGATGATTGACTGCAGGGAATCAAGCAAAAAACTTAGATAGGAGTTTGAGAAAGTTTTGCAAGCCTGAAAAAAACCTGGGCTTCAAACCAGGAGAGTGTGCAAAATGCACAGTTATGCAAACAAAAGCATATACGATAATCGGATAATTCAAACAGTGTGAAAAGAGAGCAAACAATTGGTCCAACATGGAGTCTAAACAGAACAAGCTGAACAAATTCTCCTGTACTGTGATTATATTCTATTAACCCCAGCCTGTTTTCTCTGTAAGAGACGGGGTTGAGAGCAAATGCTGGCAGCACAGACACACTGCTGTATTAATGATCCACTGGGGAGTGGTTTGAGTCCAGAACATATTTCATGAGCTAGAAGAATGAGTGCTGAGGTTTCTGGTTTGGGGTCATCTGAAGAGTCAAGACCAAACATCCCTCGCAGAGTCCCCACAGGAAGTCATCGCTAAGAGTGCAATTAGGGAGAGGAAGCCCCAGTTTTCGCTCTGAGAGTCTTCCTGTCCAAAAGATAGCATTAGCATCTCTATCTTGGGTGAGGATGTCAAACGATATCTAGTTTGAACGGCGACATGAGCTGGAAAACAGTGGTGAAGCTGTTCAGACAATAGACGCGTAGTCCCGAGAGTCAGACTGAAAATGTGCTTTACATGGTCTGTGAACATGAAGATAACAACCGAGCTGCTGTGCCAACACAACATCTGAGTTTTGGCAGTGATACCACAATTATATTTTTTTGATACCTCACACAGAGGAATACAAGATTTTCTTTTATTCAACAAAATAAGTCAAACTTCTCAAATGCATCATGTAAGAACTTTGCCAAAAACACAGAAATCAGGATAGGGGAACAGTTGATCCATTGATGAACGTGAACAAAGTGCAACGGAAACAGACAAATCAATCGTGAAGTAAAGCACGAGACTTAAGCGTCCATTGGAGAGATGAGAAACAGGGACAGACAAAAACCTCAGGTCTGTCTGGAGCGATGAGGAGACTGGAACGTTCCTTAAATTAATACATGAAGCAAACATAAATGCCACACTTCCATCATGTTTTCCACGATGTTTTCCATGATTTTTGTTCAGCTGCACCACTGACTGTTTATCTCAACACATCCATCTCCTATATCCACATGACAGTAGTGAATGGAAATGCATGTCTTGCATTTTCCATTTGAGATTTTCTGGAAATTGGGTTAAAATTTGTGCCTGGATACATATGTCGATCCATGGGTTATTTTGAATGTACACACACAATGTGATACACTCCGGTCTAAGGCCATCATCCTTGTTGTGCCATATGATTGAGACCCACAACCTGTCAATCAATGTGGTAGAGGGCAGAGCTTTTCAAGAGCCAGCTGGGGACCTTGACCCCAACTACATTAAGCCATTGAGGGCCACTGTGACTGAACACACTGAAAAACACTTTGAGGAGAAGAAGGACAAGCTTAAAGTCAAGCTTGCCAGGAGAGGCAGCCCTGCTCTGATCACCGACTGCTGTAACTTCATCAGTGCTGACTTGGAGCAAGGTTTATATTGGTAATCCTGGTAATTACCATTTTTTACCTGGAAACTCAGTTGAAGTTTGACATATTAAGTGCCTGTAGTCAGACAGTCCAGCACAAATAATTCCAGAATTAGATGAAAATATTCTGGCTCTGCACGCTGTTTCTGATTCCCCTGCTGCTTCTCTCTCGCTCTTCGCCTGATTTAGTGAATTAAGGGTTTCTTTTGACCGAACCAGAGATGGTGGTGATGGCTGGAACAGTGTTTCTGTTGAGTTTTACAAAGATAAAATTACTGTTTCTGTGAATGGAGTCTGGTGGCTTTGCCGAGAAAGATATAGCAACTGTTTCTGGCTTAACAAGAAGGATCTTACTCTTTAACTAAAGGTCTATCTTTGCAGCATCTATTTTCCATAAGGTTGTCAGACACTTAGTATAACAATCTGAGCCTGTTGTCAATGACAAAAACAAATACTTTTAGTGGACAAACATTGATGGTGTGCAAACATCGGAGGGATTACATTGCAGTCCATTTTGCGGGTGCTGGCTGCAGTGCTCTCGCTCAATACTGGATGAATTTCAAAACTTGTTGTCCCCATTAGTCACTTGGACTCAAAAACATGGGAAAATATGGTCAATAAAGACAAATAACATTTGATGAGAATTTCTCCCATTTGTCCAGAACATTTGTCCAGGACTCATGGCTAGGCAACGGAAACCCTGATTGGGAGATGCAATCCAGCCTGCTGCTCGGCTCAAAATGAACTGGTTGGTTACCAGTTAATGGGTGTGGGGCTATTGACAATCAATGGAGGTGACATAATTCAAAAGTATCCCAAAGTTATCAGCCTGTTCCTTATGGCTCACAGTGACACGATAACTACTAAACACTGTTCTGAAACAGATCACAACTTTTAAATCTAACTTGCCAAGTCTGAGTGTCTCCAACTGTGATGCCTTTTACGTGACCGCTTACTCACAAAGCTGAGAGATGTATGTTTACGTGTTGAGGAGTTTGGCGTTCGCACCAGGCGGGCTCCTACTCCAGCTGACTGTTTATGTTCATTCTGGAGACCAACCACCTTCGACCGACATCAATTCAGGCAAGAGAGACACAACCACCATCTGTGAGTGTTCTCTTACTGTAAATATTTCCTTAGCTGTTGGCTGCCCTCCCTGCCAACACTCCCATGTTGAAAAGGTGTGGGCTCAGACAGATTTAGACAGTGCAGGTTTAACTTGTCAGTTAGAGAGTAAGTGCTCACTCAGCAAAAGTATGTCTTTCTACAGGAGGAGAAGTTCATCTGGTAAAAAAAAAAAAAAAAAAAAAAAGGGTGCTTTTATAACCCTGATTCAGAAAAAGTTAGAACGCTTAAATGTAAATAAAACAGAATGCAATCATTTGCAAATGAACTATGTTCACCAACAATAGTTTTACAAAGTGTTCGTGAGCCCATGTAGTAATCTCCTTTATACAATCATGTGTTCACAAAGTGGTGAACCTCTCTCCATCCTTGCTTGTGAATGACTGAGCCTTTCCAGGATGCCCCTTTCATACCCAATCATGATACTATCACCTGTTACCAATCAACCTGTTTACCTGTGGAATGTTCCAAACAGGTGTTTTTGGAGCATTGCACAACTTTCCCAGTCTTTTGTTGCTTTGTTTGAAACATGTTGCTCCATCAAATTCAGAATAAGCAGACATTTACAAAAATCAAACATTAAATATATTGTCTTTGTACTGTTTTCATTTGAAAAACAGCACCAAAAAAAAAGGATTAGCAAATTATCACATTGTGTTTCATTTATGTTTCACACAACATCCCAACTTGTACGTTCAGACCCAAGTCAACTTTGGCAAAAACCTGCAACCACTCTGATAATCAAGCCTTGGACAAAACAAGACATTTTAAGTACATGAAGAATCACTAGTTGCAGTCCTCGAGGCTTCAATTCACTTCCCTTTACGTGTTTTTAATACTAGATGCTTAAGAAATAGTTTCTGCGTTTGCCTCAAAGCCCAATTTACAGCAGTAATATGAGAACACATGAAATGATTTATGTTGACTTGTAGGAGGGAGGATACATTGAAAAAACTGCTCTGGAAAATATAGAAAGATTGTCCAAGATATTCATTACACGATCACTGACTCATCGTTTTCTCTCAAATGTGATGATAGCAGTTTAAACTTTAAGGACACAGTCATGTTATGGGGTCTGGAGCTGGTTTACTGGATCAAATTAAGTGTACCATAATGGGACGGGTGAGCGTCCCCAGAATCGAATGTTTCCTGTGTTGCATTTCATTTCACAAAAGCAAACACAAGCATGACTAATCACAGGGCAGCCTCATTTTTCTCTTCTTTTTTTCCACACATTTGGAGACTTTGTGCGATTTATCTTCCAAAACTGTGACGGTGTGACAAAAACACTATTTCTTCTTCCCATCCAGAAAATAATGAGTGACCATAACACATTCGTTGGGTTCAGAAATGGATTTTTTCACAATAAATAATTAGTTGCTATGGCTATGCTGAAGGGAAAATATGATGTTGCTCCATTGGAATGTCTCCTCCATGTCCTGCCAAATCTGAGCTGGAAACACTTAGTAGGGAACCTGTGTGTACTAGGAACCGCTAATAATTTGCTTAAGGGAACCCACATCTGGTCAGATGGCTGAGGCAGAGGTTAAGAGTGTCGAAACTGGGCTGCTGCTCCTTGCCAGTTGCAGGCTGTGAATAGGGCTTAATGTTAAACAAAAATCTTAACTACAGGAAATAGGCCTGTTATCATAATATAACCATTTGCCTTGGCTGACAACCAGGCTAAAATTGCTCCTTGTTTACTATTTTTGAGTAGGGCCAAAAGTTTATGGACAGATAAATGATAAATCCTTAGCAGAGCAACTGCAGTCGCTGAGCTGTTTGTTTTTAGTATCATGGCCAAAAAGTAGTACAAATACATGGAACAAGTGCGAAAAAAGGCAAGTTTGTTTACACAGCGATCAGCTTTGTTTGAGAGCTTAGATGATAATCCGAAGGGTTCCGCCCTTTGAGCTACTGAACACTGACGAGTGCTCAGACACCTCACAACCTCTTGCAACAGCAAGAAACAGTAGAAAACACAGAAAAATGCTTAGACGTTACAATCTGGCTGGAAGAAAAACTGAAAGTAATTACACAACATGAGGATGGAGATGTTTTTCAGTCTCCGGAGGTTGTTTGTTGGGGTTTTAAGGTAAAGGTGTCACTCATTTTTTCTACCTATCTACATAAATAACTCATAAAGAAGACAAGAGGGGATGAACAGATGATCAAAAGAGAAGGGATTGCTTGGCAAGGAATTTGTATTTTAGCATCCTGGATGAAAGCCGGCGTGATTTTTGGCCTCGAGGGTCTCACCTGTGCTCTCCAGACTCTGTTAAACTTTGCTGACGTAGCGTTCCTTCCACTCGCATAACCTTCAGGTCTTTTATGCAAAATATTAACTCACAGCGACAGCATTGCACACTTTGACTTAACGTGAAAACAACTTCTATAATCCCCTCTGAAAGACCCTTTCAGACGATGGCAGCAGGACCTGAGTAACTCACTGGCGACCAGGAACAAGCCTCAAATCAGTGCAGTGTTTTGGCAGCGCGCCCTGCCCTGTGCTGATGGAATCAGTGTTTTGGTTCCTGCGTCAGGGTGTAGTTTTCCATCAGAAATAGGGTGAACCACATCCATATGAATTGCCGCATATTTGAGGTTATTAAAGGAGGAGCTTAGCGGGCTGTGCTGGCACGCTGCTCCTCTGCTCTGCGTATGATAAAGTTTTAGGACCCCGGGACAGCACGGCACCCTTGTTACAGCAGCAGACCCGCTGAGAGAGGCCTAAAGTAAAAAGAAAAGAGCAGCTGGGAACACTTAAAATCAAAGCTAACATATTTAGTTTTTCCAACAGCAAAGTAAAGGTCTTTTCACTTCTATCGTTATTATATCAGCTTTTTTATGCTCTTCTTAAATGTGAGCAGTGGTTGGTTCACTCACTTTGTTTTGTGTTTCGCCTGCCAAGGAAAAGTTATTTTCATGAAGTCCCACAGAAGTTTAAAGGTAATGAGGTTGGAGCAGGACTGATAGGAAATAAGAAACACAATTTACTGTCACGAGAATAAAAACCTCTCAGAAAGTCAAAGCACGTGGACAGACGATGGCCAAAATTCCTCCTGATTTAGCCATTTGTACAGTCAGCACGGTTTTGAAGCAACTTGGTTTAGATTGTTTAAAAACCTAAAGTGAGGTTATGTAGCTTTTGTAGCTTCCTCTTGTTATGACCAGTTGCTTAAGGTGGCTAATGCTAGCTAATGTTAGCAAACTTTAGATTTCCCTATTCTTTACTCAGAGCATTAGCTTGGTCGCTAGTCTTACTGGGGTCCACACAAAACAAGAGCAATATAAAGATAGCAATCAAAGCCCTGTAGATGTGAATTATTATAATATCTTTAGCGCAATGACGATCTTCACAGTGGCTATAATCAGTATTAACGACAGATCACAACTTGTATATGAAAGGGGGCGCTCATAGTGACAAAACTTCAGATAATTATTACCCAACTCTGTAGTTCCCTGCAGCACTGTGGAGTTTTAGTATCTTTTAGCTCATTTTCATTGTCCAGGTCACAAGTTTATTATTTTGTTTCACTCACATAAAAGTAATTTTGATTGCAGAAGGCAGCTGTTTTCAGAGGAAAAGCTGATGACTCAGCTACCTGCTATCA
Organism: Chaetodon auriga; assembly: GCF_051107435.1. Lineage (NCBI taxonomy): Eukaryota > Metazoa > Chordata > Actinopteri > Chaetodontiformes > Chaetodontidae > Chaetodon > Chaetodon auriga. Next base: position 14,369,377 of record NC_135078.1, on the reverse strand, counting down.
ACTTAAATCGTAACAATTATGTCAATGATGTTATCACAGCTTGTTTCTGCTGGCCCCAAATGGTCAAAATTCAGTTATTGTTGTAACTTGTGGCCACGAAAGCAAGTTCAGCAAAAGTTACATTTTCATCAAACAAGACATGTAAACTACACAGAAACGCAGCATAAATCTTCAAGAGGAAAGCGAGAGCATAAAAGAAAAAGTGGGTATTGTATGCAGTGTTTTGCCTTCCTATCAATTACACCAACACACTGTGTAGACAACTCCAGAGGGATATAATTAATGTCTCAGGCCAACAAAAAACAGATGTAATTCTGTTCATAAAGAGGCCAACATGCAACCTTTACCAGTGTATTACTGTGAAACTATTTGCTTCAGGCACTGCAACATGCTTATTTTCTTTTAACAAGGATTTCTGGGCTCATGAGTCTCTCATATCTAAGCAGCGAAACACAAAGGGGAGAAAACTGGACCGACAATGAAGAAAGGTGACATTTACTATAAAAGCTGGGACACTACAGGTATGAAAGGAAAGTTGGACGTTCACTTGTAGGAAAGATCTGATTCTCATCATTTTGCTGGATTTGGAGCTGGCGTGCTTCGGCAGAAAAACAAGATGAAAAAAAAAGTGAAAGAGAGAGAGGGTGAGGCAATTATGAGGACAAACCTTTGACATAAATGTAAGGCCATGCATATCCTAGAAGTGTTTCATTTGAGCACCATTAAAAAGTTCTTTGTGAAAACAGAAGAGTCAACAGGCGACAACACAATTTGCACCTAATGAAGGCAGGAGTTCCTCTTCTGGGTCCTCTGGCTTTTGTTTACAGCAGCAGCTTATCAAACTAAGTAGAGTGTGCTACATTTTGTTAGGATTTCATTAATACCCAAGTATCTATTAAAACTAGACTAATGTTATAAAGCACAGTGCTATGAAGGCAAAGAGATTAGACTCTGGAGCCAGGCACACAAGAAATTCATAGTATCACAATTTAAAAAAAACTACTTTTGTGATAATGAGCACATGAATATGTTTTAAGATTATACATCAACTCATGCAATCAGCTTTTTGCCATTGCATGCTGCTTTTTCCACCAGATTTACCAATCATATGGTCAGATTTCTCTTGGGTTTATAGACAAAGCCTGTCTGTCTCAGCAACATTAGGCTGAAGTGTGCTCTGCATTTCCCAAACGTAAAAATGACCATTGACTTCTGCAGGGATGACAGCCAGCTTTCCAGCTTTTTGTTTTTGGTCACTCTGGCTAACATGATGAGTCACTTTTTAATAGGAAAATCCAGCAGTTCTCTTTGAGGTTTACAATCATTTTTAATGAAAAAGCTGCTGTGAAGTCAAAAGTTATTGAAACTAATTCTCCAGTACAAACCCCTTTATATGGGGTCATTGCATGCAAAGACAAGATTTTATGTGGGACAAACCAAGGAAACAGTATTATTATGGAATAAATTTACTTGCTTCTATATGTTGCTTTTAATGTTTTAACAGACAGGCTTATATTGTAGATATTTTAAAGCTATGAAAGCATTTTTTATGCTAAAATTGGTTCCAATGTTATCACAACAAAGTAATATTTTGTTTTCAGGGTGGGACAGGTACAAGTCTGTGTGAGACAAATCAGTAGGTTTTTGTCTGCAGGCCTATCTTAACCATCTGAGGGAACCTAAAGCAGGGGGCCGTACCCAAATCTACAGACTCTTGTCGGAGTTCATTTCCCCTAAACCTCCTCCTCTCAATGAAATCCAGATGTTGTGCAGAAGAAAGTGGATTTTAAGGGGTGGAGGGGCGCTGGCAGTTGGGGGAGTTGTTCTTTTTTTTGCACAGTATGTATAATGTATGTATGTCGCCTACCTAAAAAGCTGTATAGGCCCCTTACATTTGGCAAGACGCCAAGGTCTTGCTGAGACATTTTGTCCTTAATGTCTTAAACAAATAGTAAAACTCACAATTCAGCTGTAAAACCAGCTGAATAATTCACATTTACAATGAATGCAAAAGCAGAATATACAGTCGATACAGCTAAAATAGCTGTAACCAAGAGCAAGTCTACACATATAATACGATTGCCAATACAGTTCAAGTAACAGCCAGCGTCAAAACTATTCCAAGTCTAATGAAGTCCTGACTTGCACATCTTTGGCACAGAAAGTCCACAATTCTCAGAACCCTCAAATTCAAATAGTAGGTCATGCAAACAAGCAGAGGAGGTGTTTCAGATCTAGCGACTGTGTGTGGTCCGCCTCACTGGAATAACCTGAGGTAATGAAGTCACGACTGGAAGAAATATTCTCCTCTCTATTTTTAATAAATATCAAATCCTTCTTGCCTGAGGGCCAGATGAAAAGAAGCCTCAACCTAGTGTTCCTCTTGGCTCGGAATAAAGTGGCAGCCCCCATGCAAGATTCTCACACGCGGGGAATCAAACGAAAAAATGCATGAAATGCGATTACTGTCGCTGCAGTTTCTACGAAGTCTGCATGCAAATGTATCTAAAAGTAAAGCACACTGAGATGTTTCTACTTTTGCACACAAGTGAACCCAAAGTGTGCACTTGGTCATTACATTACTCCATCTTCTGTTAAGTATGTTTTTGCTTTCAGCTACTTGTGGTTTGTTTTTCTTTCAAATATGAATGAGGCTGATGTGAGAAATTAGTGTTTTACCATGAACTTCCCTGACCCCTCCTCAGATCCATTAAGGCATCCCTCAAACTGCTCTAAGCACCGCTATCCCCGAACCAGTCGGACTTCTAGCTGCAAATCATGGTTTCATGCTCACCACTCTTTAGCCTGACTCACTCGACCAGGACTGCAGACTCATTGTTTGCTTTCCTTCCTGGTAGCGGCACACGTCGGCTACCGCGCATGACATTGGCAGCAGATGTGGCGGGGCCCAGAAAAAATAAACTGGCCGACGATGATGCCATCCGCAGAAGCTAAATATTGACTTAGCGACCTGTAATCAGATTCACACACATGACAGAATGGAAATAAACAGCAACATTTGCCCGTGTCGCCTCTGCCGACCCTCCCACCACAACACAGGAACCCCAGCTCGCTGGGAAAAACCAGCCGCCTGAGGCTCTCAGCTCAGCCGATCTGGTAATGAGAACTTGCCTGTGACGCCAAGGGGTGGGAATAAGAAAATAGGAGACATATTATGATGTATAATTAGTTGTGTGACAGGCCTACCAGCTCTAAAATCAAGCTTAAAGCTTTGGAGTGGGCTCCCCTTGGACTCCTAAATTTCTTCTCAAAATAGAATTTAACTTAAAAACTCAACTTGGGATTTTAAGGAAAAGGCCGACTTTTGAAGATGAAGTGACCGAGTCCACGATCATACTGGGCACTGCAGCTTTATTTTGACATTTTAATGCGCAACAACAAATGAGACAAACCAGTTTTTATATTGGATGCTGTTGGAGTTTAGATCCTAGGTTTCTATATTTGACTGAAACTAATGTGGGCCGTTTAGGCGATAACCTTTCTCCACATCTGTTTATAAGATCAATGTTAATCCAAGCATCTGTTTATCTGCCCGAGTCACCGTGATGGCTCATCTTCTACAGAGAGAGAAAACATTAAGCCTGCATTCTCTGAGCTCAATAAATTAAGGCTCCAAATAAAAGGCCTTCATGTGGTTGGAATCTGGAGATTAAACAATGGTTGTAAATCAGGCACATCTGGGGTGCAATAAATCTGTCGTTCTATCTTTGGGCTCATCTCACTCGGGGTCCCGTTTACCAGGATTTGAAGAGCTCACAGTGCAGATAGAGGGATCACTTTGGGAGGGGATTATCTCATGCAGTTGTTGTATTGTTCATCCATGAAAATCACTTTTTGCTATGGATCAGCATGTACTTGGAATCAAATTGTCCATGAATTTCATTACTTAGATACTTACATTTGGTTCCAAGGATTATTTTGGCTCACAACAAGGGTTTTGCTTTTCACTGATCTGCAAAAAGGCACATGATTGATTCAGCGGTGACTCATGCAGCTTCATAGTTTGAACTGAAAACTTCTAGAAAGTCCCACCTTTTCATGACTCTGAGTTATGAGTGCACCCGCTGCCATACTTGCAGGACGTGGTTATCATACTCAGTCATTTATGCATGAAAATTGTGTTTTATCAGATTTTTCAAATATGCAACACCATCACGTTTAAGACATGAGTCATTTCTCAACACACACAACCACTCCCTTCTTTACACATTGAAATATGTCATTCCTTCATTATTATAAAATGATGTGTTTTATGTCGGATTCAGAATACTATTGAATACATTATTGTATCATTATGTTGCTGAAGACAAACAAAGCTTTGATCAAGCCGTAGTCACATCTATATTTGAGTTCCACGCATAATTATAATTTCTCTCCATGTCTCCCTGGCTTATTTGCAGCAGATGTTTGGGAATTGATTCTGTATTATACACCAAACCATCTGTTATTCATTCACTCTTTATTTGTTTTGTTTTCTATGAATTGAACACACTCAAAATGAATGTTCAGAATCTTTTATCACTTGCCAGTGGACCAAACTAATGAGGGATATGAAAGCTTTCTGCCGAGTTTCATGCTTTGGAGCACTAAAGCCTTCAGCCACATGCTTTTGTAGCTATATATATATATATATATATATATATATATATATATATATATATATATATATATATATATATATATATGTGTGTGTGTGTGTGTGTGTGTGTGTGTGTGTGTGTGTGTATATATACACACACACACACACACACACACGTATATATGTATCTGAAGTCATCAAGCTGAAGTACTGTAAGAGGATAAATCGATGCTGAAGTCAAAAAGATGTCCATTTTTACCGCATAAAAGAGTTCGCTGCATGAGACCACACCAAACTGGCGTGGAGTTTTTCCAACCCAAACCATACTTTTTCACACAAGTTTGAAACGCTCCTTGTTCCAACCCTCTCACAAGCACTTGAATATACCGGGAACCACGCAGTCTGCAAATTCAAGCAACAACAACTCTGACTACATCAAAAAGAATACATGGCGTCCACTGTGATGTTTTATGTATCTCAAGCAAGTTTCAAGTCTCTGCAAGTGGATTTGGATTCTGTGCAGACATGAACTGAAACTATTGGCTGCCATTTTCTGTAAGATGCTCACGGTATGTCCAACTGAAGGCTTGTTTTAGACGCTGTGTTTCACACAAGACATGGCTTGTAAAGTTTTGTAGCCTTAGCATCCAGCATTGTTCTCACGGTATTTGTGCAGAGGGAAAACAAGTGGCCATTTTACAATTTTGACTCAGACAATTCAGGGCTATGATCTGAATCATCAAATTCAAGGGGGCAGCTGTAACAAAGGACTATGCCAGCATGCAACAGGCATAAGTCATGGAAACGCCCAAAACACAGTCTATTGCCAAGGTAAAACTCACACACATTCAGACTTGTGGGCAATTTAGGCCCATTTATTCTAATACTGTATATCCGTTGATAGTGGGAGGAAACCTGATGAAATTCATAACAGACAAGGAGAAAATCCTATACAAAGAAAATACTAAGATTGTGATCAGACAGTTATAAGCACGGACATGAGACCACTGCATTGGAGCAGCAGTGGTGCCAATACAAAAACACTATTTCTACTATAGGTAACATGTAAAAGTTATCTCACTAGCATTGTAACAAACTTAATGGTGATCAGCTACAGCTAAAACTTAATGTGGAAAAAAATTGTAAAGTACTGCAGATGTTACTTTTCCAAAATAGTCTAAATAGCAGGTTTTGAACCAGACCCAGGTAAGATGGCTGCCATATGGCCCCATTTGTGTGTGGGAATGTGTTTTGACATTTGTTCTCTATTGTTAAGATCTAAATGGACTATCCAAACGTTGCCTTTTATTTCAGTAGGAGTCTGTAATTGTCGGATGCCTGGATAAACTGTCAGCTTAGACCAATTTCTTCCCCAGCCATCTGGACCATTCACGATTTGGCCCATTAGTCCCCCTTCAATGACTGCACATTTTTGGCCTCCCTACACAGGAGAGGAGATAGCAGCTCGGATGACGCCAAAGGTAATCACAGGAACTTGAACAAGCCCCTGCCATTGGTGCACGGACCAGACTGATAAGTTGAACAAAATGCACGTTGGAGGTTGAGAAGGAGATTTTATTTGAGGCCAGGCTAATTGCGGCTGATTGCCAGGCAGATTGGTGGATCGCTGGCTAATCAAGATGGCAGCAAATTGATTAAACCCTGGTCAGTCCTTTGAATGAGGGCCTGTTCCCTCCAAGTTACATCACTCTATCATGGACAAAAATCAGTAATCAGGAGAGAAACGCAATTGTTTAATGAGAAATGTGTGCCATGTTTGTATACATACATCTTTTTGGTCTGTTTTGTGATTGCAAAGCATACAGAAGACACACTTTGAACAAAAAACACAAGAAAATATTGAGTGAAACGGCTAAACGGATTTATATCAATTCAGTGTGGATCATATTGCTGCATGGTATGATTGCATTCAATCTGTAAAACAACAAGGTTTTCACTGCTAGAGATACATTTCACAAGAAGCACTATTATGTCATCCTACGCTGTGTAATATGAACTGTGCAAAATGTCTTAAAACATTTTCATCACCAGCTTTGAATGAAAACTGCATGTGGAAACAGTCCCTCTGTAATAACATTGTGTTTTTCAGCTACTTCATGCTTCATCGACGCCCTGAAGTTGTTGCCTATGATAACTTTAGAGGAATTAAATGTTTAGTTTCTGTGTTTCAGCTCTTCCTGGCTTTCCTACTGGAGTGTCACCAGCCGGGTGCGTAAAGGCAGCTGTGGGGAAGCGGAGGTGATATCCACAAGTCATAAATCCTCCTCAGTTCACTTGCTGTTTGCTTAGTGACAAGAGAACCCCCATCTTCAAATGAACATGTTGAATTCACTAACACAGGTTTGGCTTATCCAGCTGTTTAAAGTGTTAAAGTTTTGTCTTATTTTGAACGTTGAAATGACGATTAATGAAATGACAACACAGTGGACTCATTAAGTTATCAGTATTAGCAACAGCAATTATCTTCTCTTTATTTGAATAAAAAAATATATGAAATCTGAAAAGTAGAAGAAACGCCCCGTGGAGTTGAGAAGAACTGCAGAGATGGGTGACGATTCTCTGTGGGTTCATCACCATGAGTGACACCTTCCCCATGAGCTGCCGTCTCTATTGTTAAAATTAAAACAAAGGGACTTTTTTCCTTTCTGCTGGCCCAAACACCTGACTGTAGGGCAAATGGGGTTTCTGTTCCTGAAAGAAGACAGATGGGGAAGCAGAGACGGAGCAGTGGCCTTTTGAAAATTACATTTAGATGTCACAATAACAGATTTGAGCTCCAACCGCTCCATTGTCTTTCATAGCTGCACTCCAGTCAACACTTGTGGTGATTTTTGTGGATTTTATCCCTCATTTTCACAATGAAGCCATACAGTTGTTTACTGAATAAATTCAATAATGCATCTAGCGGAGATTTGTCTTGGATGAATTTAAATCCACCCTATTTCCATTTGGACAGGGCTGTCAGAGATACAATAGTGTCAGAGATGGGCGACGGCAAACTGTTGTTTACTCTTTAGTTTTCTCCAAGGCACTAAGAAAATGCCAACAAGGTTTCTATTGTGAAGGAACAGACGTCCTTTGTGTGCCCTGCCACTGAGTTCTGTGTTTCCATAGCCCTGTGCTCTCCACCCTCTAAATCATATAATATTCCTGAATTACAATGACATGTGCTGGATAGGGTTTCTCCTCTTTCAGACATTTCTGTCAGAGCATCTTAAAGTTCTGTCTTAGTCAGGAAATCTGAGCCCTGCTCCACAGGCAGCTCAATGCTGAAGACAATGGCTTTTAGTAATTTGCTGGTTTGAAGAGGCCTGGTGTAAAAGCCATAGAAAACTTAAGTCTCATAGAAAAGGGACACTTGCATTTGATTTTTGAATTTGGAATACTTCTGGTGCTGGCAGCATCCAACATGGATTTAATCAGTCAACCAAAATAACAAGACAAAGAGTCTGCAGCTATTGAGGCTGTACTTTTGGACAGCAGTGCTTTGACGTGACTACTATTGTCAGCGTGCTGCTAACATGTCCACAATAACAATGTGAACATGCTGAGGTTTGACAGCTGTAATGTTTACCACCATCTTAGTTTAGCATGCCACCATTTGCTAACTAGCACAAAACACAAATTCCAGCTGGCACTGATGGGAATGTCATTGGTTTTGCAAGTATTTAAACCAACGCAGTAGAAAAATTAAGAGTTGGACCTGATGATGCCGCTACAGGGAAAACGTAGGTATGACAATCCATCAAATAGCTGTTGAGACATTTCCTTCAAAACCACAGATGCTAACCTCATAGGGGCACTGGGGAAAAAGTCTGGAGATCACCAAAGTCAGTAAGATTTATCATGTGGGCACCATGAATGTCTGTACCAAATATTATGGAAACCCATGCCATAGATAGATATTTCAGTTGACCAATGGGAGGACAATGCTCACGAACTAACATGGCTAAAATGAGAATGAATGTCTACAAGTTGCCAGAACACTACATGTGCACGTTTGTGGGTTTGACTTGCCTGCAATTCCTGTGCATTAATATCTCGGCAGAAATGCAGTCTGTTGTAATTTCCTCCCTCCTTCTTATACTCTTCCCTCTGCAGCTCTGCCTTCCCTCCTCTCCTCCTCTCCTATTGGTTGTCAGAGACATGTCTGTGGTTCTGTGGGATCCTCCCATGTAAACAGGCATGTTTTACCGCCAGCAGACTGCCAAAACCCCTCAATTTGTCACTTCCCCAAGTCAGTTAGTGTTTTGCGGCTTGCAAGGTGCTAGGAAAGGTACTTCAAGGGGAAACCTCAGGCAAAGTGAGGCCAGAGATGGAAGAGATGTGGTCGGTGGCTTGCGCTGTTTTGTAGGTGTGCTGAAAGTATAAACCACCAGAGTGCCTCCAACAGAAACCAATACAACCTTCATCTGTTTACACTTCAGACTATGTTTTAGCTTGACAGATGTTACTTCTTAGCGAATTAGACCATCAGGTCGTCATATTACTTGCAGTGCAGCTAAACTGTGTAACTGATGGTCACTGGCAGGCTCTGCACATCCAGAACTTGGCATCTGCCTGGTCTGAACCACAAGCCCACCATTCATTAACAGCACGTGGCCGTGGAAGGTTAATATGCAAGGTGCAGAGGTCGAACACTGAACACTGGCACTTCATGTGCTTCAGTATCAAAAGTCACAGTGTCAAGAGTGTAAAAAAGTGTCAGAGAAACACACACAACATCAGTCTCATATTACAGTCCTACAAATGAAGGAATTTATGTCAAAATGTTCCTTCTGTAATACATTTTCCTTCCAAATGTCATCTGTCAACACTCACTTCAGTCAACATTATTCACTGCTATTTCAATGAGGATCCTGGTGGATAAAATACCTGTTTTGTAGACTTTGTCTTCAAAGATGATCAGTCATAGGGCCACAAGATAATAGCAGTAGATCAGTCATTGTATTATTTATCTATAATGACTTTAACAGAAGAGGTCCCTTTTGACATGGGAGCTAATGGCAATGTCGATGTTTTAAAATAGTATATCGCAATTTAGAAGGAAATTCTACTGAGCTGAAATCAATCAGCTGAATGACAGAAAATGAACCTGCAATAATTGCAATATTCAATTAATGTTTTTTTGTTTTGTTTTGGTTTGGGTTTTTTTTGTTTTTTTAGCGAAAACTTCAAAATATCACTGGTTTCAAGTTTAAAATGGTCTTCTGTGAGAGTATACTGAATATCTTTTGGTTTTGGACTGTTGGTCAGACAAAAGCCTCTCTGGAAAAGTTGTGATGGGCATTATTCTTGCTATTTCTGATATTTCTGGAACAATGAATCTGTTTATCAAGAAACTAATTTGCAGGTGAATCAATAAAGAAACAGTCCTAGTCAGGACATCTTACAGCGAGAATCAAAGCGTAGAGGTAAGTTTGGAGCTGACCTAACTCAGAATCATGTTGTTATATACATATACACAATTCACTGATTCATGATGGTTTATACTTTGCCTTAACATTAGACTCTCAAAGCTGACCCTATTTGAATATACTTGTATTCTTTTTATGGAATAAAAACTGCAAGATTAACATAAAAAGCAACTCTTAGATAAGTGTCTGTACACTGCATAACAACACGTAGCTGGCAGCAGTTTAACAGCTGGGGGAAATGATTGGGAATCAACACTCGCTGACTTTATTATAATGAAGTTTAGCAAAAGCCATATTTGCACCATCTGGATGCTTTTTTTAGTACTGTAAGAAGGGAAATGTTGCGATAGTACATGAAACATATGACATAGGAAAAATAGTTTGGTACATATACAGAACACTAACTAGAGCTGGACAATATGGTTGAAATCAATCATATGCTTCCTACATATATAAAAACAGGTACAGAAGGGCAAAATAAGATAAATCACATGTAACTCGTCTGCAGCTAACAATTATTTTCATTATCAATAAATCAGTTGATTGTTGATCTTTTTATCTATAAAGTGTCCGAAAAAGTAAAACATGTCCTTCAGTTCTCCAGAATTTTGGCACTGGCATTTTTGCTCATCAATCAGCAAGCCGTTTCAGCTCTAACTGAATAAACGGCCAACTGGAGATATAAGGTTACAGCCCAAAGAGCATGAGAGCAAGACAGAGGGGGAGAGAGAGAAAGCAGTTTGCAACAGTTTGGAGCGTACCAAAAAGGAAAAAGCGGGGAGGAAACACGAGGCGATAGAGCAGAGGGCAGATGGTGTGTGTGAGTGTGAGAAAGAGTGTGTGTGAAGAGATGGGAGTGAAGAAAGTGAGGAGACCTGTACTGGTCTCATGGCTAACACAGATATCAGCAGGAGGCCAGCACGTGTTTTCTTCAGCTTGGCTACTCCCCCTCCTCTTTCTTCCTCCCCCTCGGTGTCCCCTTGACCCCTCCACTCCTTCACCTTGCAGGTGTTAATCATCTGACACTCGCACATCTCTGTCCACACTCCTCTCTTTCTCTCCCCTGCTATCTCTATCGTCTTTTACTTCTTCGCTCCTCTGTGGTTCAGAATCAGACTCTGTCTCTCTCTCTCTCTCTCTGTCTTCGTCACTCATCTGTTTCTTGGTGCATCTGGCGAACATGCTCTGTGGAAAGGCAACAGACAAGTAATGGGAGAAGTGTGTGGGCGGGTGTGTGTGTGTGTGTGTGTGTGTGTGTGTGTGTGTGTGTGTGTGTGTTGTGCGGGGGCAGCTGTGCACATCTGCATGTGTGCGCACATGCACAGATGACAAAGGCAACTGTGCGTCTTCTTCAACTAAATCCCATCTGAGAGTATTTTCATATGAGCTTTTGGTTCTGTACCGACACTGAACTGACAGCCATAAAACCACTGACACTTGAGTCTCTAAGCTGTCCAACGAGGACTGCTGAAATCTCTCAGTATGCACCAACGTACACATAATATCATGGACATACTCTGCATTTCAAAAGCTCGCAAAGACGCCTGGTGGTTAGAGAGGCTGTAATGTGACGATCACAAATTTGATCCCCTTGACAGAAAGTGTACCCATCTGTCTCACCATCTGACTGTAACAACTCGTAATGGTTTATAAGTTTAGCTTTTCACATTTCATATCTTACGCTGCTCATCTCATTTTCAGGTTGCAGGCGCAGGTTGGAGTGTTTCTGCCAACACAAACGTCTGTATTCAATGAGCTGGGATTGAAAACCGGTCACATGTGTCCTCGTCCACTGTGCTTGAAAATGTGTCCGACTTCGCTTCCCTTCCACACAGTGTTCCACAGGGGCACAGGGTCAAACCAGAACACAGAAAAAGCCCAGGAGCCTCCTGGAGATATCTGGAGAATGCCGAACATGGCCGACAAATGAAGACGCAGCTGCACTCGTCTGAGAGCTCCCAGTCTCTCAGGAACGTGGAGTTATGAGGCCACTCACACACGACTCTGTTTGCTTAGTCTCTGACACGGAAAGACAACCAACACAAGAGATGGGAAGAGAGAGAGAGAGAGAGACAGAGAGGGAGAGAGAGAGAGAGAAGAGGGAAAGAGAGGAGAGGGGTGAGATGAGATCGGGTGGGAGAAAGGCTGATGGTAAAGTGGAGAGATCAAAGTTAGCACAAAGACAGATCCCATAAAGAAACGCTAATACCAGGAAGATACTGGAAGGACGTTGCTGTTACTGGAATACTCCAACACCCCGCAGGCCCCCGGACACATGATCAGTCTGGACTGCTTTCACAACAAGTGGAAGTCAGACACTGTCAATGTGATGCGTCCCTTCAGACATTAACATTAACAAACACAAAAATCAGCCACTTTATTCATTCTAATCTGTGGCCACAAGGGTGTTTGGGCTTCTTTCTTCTGATTGCAAACAGCAAGCAAAGTGCAGGCCTATGCCAAAACCAACAATAATATGAATTTTGAGAAGGAAAACCATTTCACAAATTCTTGCAAACTTTGTTGAGAAAATGCCTGTTCCAAAAATTTCTTTTCAGATTGATTCGGTCCAAACTCCTCCATGTTTTACAGCTGAAGCTTTTCTTTTCAGCGGCCAATTCCAGTCTTTCATGAGATGTCAGAGCTCATGCTGCAGCCCTTTTTAGATATTATTTTGTGTTTTTCCAGTGGGTGTAACTCACTTGGAAACAAAATGGCACAAAAATGTGATCCCATCGCCACATTTTATTATATAATTTGATGCATTTTATTGTTCTGTTCTCTGACGAGATTCCAAACTTGGTTTCTGTCTGTGAACTGTAAGATTCAAGCAGTGTTTTGCTTGTTTGACTCATTCACTGCAAAGCGCATATACTTTCGCTGCCGGTGACCTTGTGTGCTGTAGTATTTTAGATATCTTTTCTTCCACAACAACAGCCCCTATAATTGCATCAACACGCTGAGGTAAAAGTCACTTTGGCAACAATAAATGCACGCATGACACCAACAGGGATAATTAACTCGAGTACGGCTGCAGCTAACAATTACTTTCAATCTTGGATAATCTTCAGATTGTTATCTCAGTCGATTCACTGTTTTGGTCACTGAAATTTCACAAACTCGTAAAAAGGCCCTCTACATTTCCTACAGTCCAGGTCTGACTGAAGATATTCAGTTTCCTGTCCTATATCACAAGGAAAAGCTGCAAATTCACATATTTGACAAGCTGGAATCTGCAAATGTTTGGCATTTTTTGCTTGATATATATATATATGCACAACATAACATCAAATATGATATACACAGAGGTGAAGTGGGCGGAGTTGGAAAGGGAGTGTATACATAAGGGCTGTGTGTACAGTGTAGACACAATATATACAGTTGGTTATTTGTACATATAAGGAAGAGCAAATATGACAAGTGCTGAGACAGTGGAGTAATGAGTCCAATAATGCTTAGCGCTAATGACACATACGCACATGCACGCACACACACACGCACGCACGCACGCACGCACACAGTTGAAACAGCTGGCCAAGCTAAACCTGTATCAGTGAAGGCAACAAGTTCATATGAAGACAGGGGTTCTCTTTGAAGTCGTGTCACTCGGTCAGTGAGCCAACACCATTGTGAGCAGAGGAAGATTTATGACCCCTCCAGCTCACCTCTGCTTTCCCACAGCTGCTTTAACACTATCTGCAGGAGCCCAGCCAGACCAGCTCATCCAAAGAATACTACTTTTTAACGCAGTAAGTGTGATGTGTTACACAATCATTAAAAGTAATGTGTATGAGTACTGAATCAAGTTTTGTGTGGCTTGTATGTTTGTTCATATCTGTACAAGGTAAATCTAAAATAATCAGCTTTCTTTGATGCTTTTTTTCCTCATGCAGGTGTGCTTTGAGTATAAAACCTGAACTTAGCTTGTTCTGAGTTTGAATCCTTATCCTGGTGACAAACTGACCACGTCTCATCAAGCGGTAGGGGGAAACTTGAGCTTTAGATTCAGGGTGAGGCAGTCATGGCCCAGTCAGCCAGTGAACTGGTGCCCCCTGCTGGATATGAGCAGGTACTCGTTACTGGCAGCTCCAACTGTGTTCTCAACTGAGATTTTGATACTTTCTGGTACGACTGGAAGTTATCACCCACAATCTACATCAAAATCAACCACAATATTTCCCCTGATAAGTATAAATGTAACAATGATCGTCTCGTACATCAGTTCGTGCGTTTTCTATCTCTTGTTGTTCTAACTTTTGCTTTTTATTCATAGTATGACCAGTTAAACATACTGGACTGTTGACTGGTTGAACTAATTTATATGTCATTGGTTGTTGTATTTATTTGCCAGTGTATGGACATTTATAGAAAAGTGCCATAAGAGTTCAATTAGGCCAGAAAGTTGTGGCTTTTATCTGATTAATTCAATTTATTATCTAGTTCTGCTTTCGGTATCATATTTTTTGCCTTGTGCTCCTTCTCCACTCGCTTCCTTCCTACGAGGTCATCTTTTCAACTATTACCTCATGTCAACTCATGTCAAAAGTTTCCATAAAACTCCCCTCTCACAGTTCTTAAAATATTATGCTGAGGTCATGGGAATATTGCGAGAGAAATATTGCCTTTGCAACTGTACTCCTTTTAATACTTCAGCTGTAAATTTGGCAACGCAGCAACAAAAGCCTGTCCTCTTGTTGTGCTGATTGGTCTGGATAACGGCATCAGTTTAAAGCCTGAAGCGTAAAAGCACTGGAGGTCTGTGAGGCAGACCGAGAAATAGAGTGAATTCAAGGACAATCACATGCATTCATAACCCCATTAAATAAAGGCAGAATTACATAGGTAGAGAAGGCCTTTGACATGTAAAAAACAGAAAATCTGAAACACCTCTCAATGGTATGTTGCCCAGTAAAGCATCACCTTTAACGATGACCTCAGTAATGAACATTTAAGTTGCACATTTCCAACCATGTCATCAAAAACCGAACATTGTGTGCTTCGTAAAGACAGATGTTATGGCAGAACAGCTGTATTAAATTGCATTAGATTGTTCCATGTGGTCAAATTGCCCAATCCTAACTGCACACAAAAGGCCTCAGTCAGAGCTAGGGCCGCAAAATTCCAAGAATATTCAAGGTGGAAACTTTTCCGGGGACTGAACCGGAACTTATGAGAAATAAGAGGAAATAACATGAATAAAATGGAAATACTGGGGTTATTGGCTCAGGCTGTGTTAACCATGTGATATGCAGATATCAACAAACCTTTTAAAGCAGACATAATTGAAAACATTTCTCATATAGACTAAAAAAACAACAATTGAGTTGAATTTTAACTGAGCTGACTTTAACAAGAATGAATGGAAATAGAATAATTACAATTCCTCAGATAGCATCCTATATCAAGCTATATCCCACACAATAACAGCTAGTTAGCAAAAACTAGCAGAGGATGTTAGCTAAGTTATAAACTGAGCACTTTGCTTTAAGCTTCTATCTGGTGGTTAATCAGAAAAATGTAAAATATATTCACTCCAAACTTTTAACCAAAACATGCCATAAGACCTAGTATTTGTTTTTTTAAGTGTATTTTCCCCAAACTAAATTCAAAATTACAGAATTATCAAGCTTAATTTCCCTTGCAGATTTTCTGGTTCTCTCTACAACCCTAATCAGAGCATGTAGAGCCATTTAATGTGGCTGAAATCAGTCAAACAAAGTAGATTTCTCCCCAAACAAAGTAGACATGCATTTATGGTGCGTGTTAGAGTGAGATTTTGCTTTTCTTTGGCACAGTTTAAATGCAGCACTGGTTCAGAACACTATACAGTCAACAGTGTATGATCGATCGTTTCAGGCGTACGAATCATCAAACCTCCTGCTAACATCCCCTGCACACCTGTCTCCCCACATTCATGTGCTTTTAAGACACAAAAGCAACATGTACCTAAAAAAAATCCCACATCCTGTGAAAATTAGAGCTCAGTTTTTCAAAACACGCATAACTTCTTACACAAAAACACAAACAAACAAAGCCAAAGCAAAACTGGGGTCTCAAAATTGCTACGTTTGTAACCATGAAATTACAAAGTAACATTATAGTTTATACAGCTATAAAAACATAATTATGCACTGTGGCTTTATGAATACTGCGGTTTTCCAAATTAGGTCTCTTAGAAAAGCTAAATACCTTTCTGTTAATTTGTTCCCTTTTCCCATGCCTTTGATTTGGCCACTGCGGTGAGATAAACGTTTATAAATCACGGGGTTAGCAAGTGAGACACTTTCTGCGAGCACACAAGCGTGTCGGGCCAGAACGAATATGGTTTTGATTTGCAGTGCAAGCCAGCGCTCCAGCCAATGCTAATCACCAGGGAAAGCTTGTGAAAACCATGATGGATTTCACAGACAGGGTTTTTGAGCTCAGGGTTTCATCACAAATCCATTTAAGCTTTTATGTAATTTGGTTAAATATACAGAATCCTTTTTATCTTTTTATGTGTCCATTTCAGACCCACTAGCCTGTTGGAAAGTATGATATAGATGGGGAAATTCCCATTGAAATAGACCTATTTCATGGAACCTAAACTTTGCTGTGTGTGTATCTACATGTGTGTGTGAATAAGAGAAAGAGTGAGGCTGATGCTGCCTGACAGAGTGGACAGAAGGTAAAGGTAAAGCTAGACAATGTCTGAGTTTAGCGCTGCAGTGTTTGGTTTAAGGGGCTCTGCTGGCACCAGTGTGAGACAACGCCTCTGCTTTTAATCCTGACCGCTGTCCAATCCAATTTCCACGGTGTTACCCAGAAAAAATGATTTGCTGAAAAACAGAACGTCAGCCAGACAATATTCATAGTGACAGGCCGCTCCAGCCTGCTGAGCTTAATGAGAACGAAGACGGAGAGACTGATGTTGTTAATGAGACCAAGGAGTCAGGTTTTCTGACCTGATTCCTGATGATTTGGGCTCTAATCCATCACATTCTCACCACACACCTTGCTGAGCAATCCCAATTTGTCGCTCACATCTGAAGATGTGGAGAAGAAAACCGACAGAAAGATCATGACTGTAGTCTCAGCTGCTGCCGTTAGGGCTTGAAACTTCATGTCTTGGTGCATTGTGGAGGATACGCCTTTTTTTGGAAAATCTTCCCTAAATATCATACTCATAATCTATTAATAGGGAACTTTACAAGCAAGCGGTACAAAGAGCTTTATGGTGTCACAATGAAATGACTGGACATGTGATGTCGGTATTTAAGACAACTGCATCAGATGAAAGCAGCAACAATTATACAGCATAGTAAAGAAATATGAAATGAAATAAAGAGAATTAAACCATTCACACGCAACCGAAGCAAAAGCCAAAAGACTGAAATGTGTGAAAGGATGAAAAGCCATTCTGAGATAAGATTTAAAAAGCAGAGACAGTGTCTCCATGGCTGCAGGCTCGGAGCTCGTCACTCTCCATAAGCAGACATCTAGCTCAGCGCAGCAGATAAAAGATAATAATCCCCCCTCAAAGGGAACGTAGACGCAGAGACTACAGGTGCGTGCTGGTGTAATGCTATCACAGCAGCAGTAGCAGCAGGTGTTTGCAGCAGCGTTACATCACAGTGCGCACAGGAGCAGAGCAGCAACGGAGCCAAACATCACGAAATGTGAAGTGAGCGTGCAGCAGCAGATCAGAACATACGAGCAGCAAACAATGATCGACATGCACATTCAAACTCACATGAAATCACGGCATGTAGAAGGCAATGTCCTCTCATTTAAGCGCATGAAGAAGACGAGTGTGGCTGAACGTAACAGCAGTGTAGCAGAAGATTGAGGTGATCATATGAAGTGTGGCTACCCATCCTGTGTCTAAGAACAGCCATGTTTAGTTTCCTCTGAAGTCAATATTAAAGGGAAATAATTCTGTGAATGGATTGTGTGCGAGGAAAATCATATTTGTTAAAACCAAAATTAGAGGCCTAAAAGCCTATACACACCCAGGTTTGCAGTGAGACAGTGGGTAAGCTCCAAAAATCAGCATGGAAGGAAACATTCCACAAAACAAACAGCCTCTTCTCTCTGAACAACTTATCCTATAGTTCTACATACTCCGACATGTGGATTCACCACTATGTAAATCAACAGCATGAAAGCATCATCCAGTTGCCAAACAACAACCAAAGTAAGAACAATCTCACCCCCAAAAAATCGTTCCCCATAAATAAATACACAGCCACTGAACATACAGGCAGCACACAGGCGGCAGCAATAAAGCAGCAGATGCCAAGAAAGTGAACACAATCAAATCTGCATTACACAGCCTACAGCATGAGCAGCCTCGCAGTTCACAGTACTGTCACGTCAAGGCCACAAAAAGTGGCTGAACAGAGCCAGGCCACGGACTCAACACCTGCATATGAACACACAAGCAAATCCTTACCTTGGAGAAGTGAAGCAGCTGCTCTTCAGCATCTCAGCAGAACGAGGGGAGTGTGATCCAACGCTGTTGCAGGTGAGGAGACTCGGCTTGCACTGCACCTGTGTGGCTGACACGATGCATAGCCAACAAACAGGGTGAGGAACGCGGTGCACATACATTACTTCTCCACAAAGCCAGTCAAAGTGTTGATAGGTAAGCCTGCTCATGATTTGCTGCTTATTGATACTTTTTGCGTAAGAGTTTACAAATGTGCAAACAGCGTAATGGTGCGAGCACTGGGAGCGCAAGTAAGCCGCCATGCAAAGGTGAACATGTGAGGGTACCGCAGTCTTCCCCCAGATTGGTAACAGCTTATCGCGTCTTCACCATTAATTTAAAAACTTTTACTGAAGCACAAATGAACAGAAAGTTGATTTCGTATTTTCAACCACAGGAAATGTTAATAAATATAAAGGGTGGATTTAAGAGTGGAGTGAAAATAATCAGAAATAGAATTTAGATAAAGTATATAAGGCGGAGTGAAAAAGATCAAATATGACCTGTGCTGCATACTTACACCCGTGTACAAGATACCGAGAAAAATGATGTAAAGTCAGGAGCTCACCTGTGTGTCAGCAGCAGCAGTCTGACAGACTGGGGAGGAAGCTGCAGCGCCTCCTGGTGGTGATGGGCTTAAAACTGTTGGATCTCATACCAGGATGGGGTCAGTAATCTGTAAGAGGGGTGGAAACAGTCCTCTAAGATACTGCAGGTATTTCTGTAGGTAGGGGGGGCAGATAAATGGTGTCTAGTTGTACAGTTTAGAGGGGAGATGTATTTTAATGTACTGTACATTAGTTTGTTTGATTTTTAGTTGCCTCCCATAGGCACGCTCACGCTTACTCCATCAATCACATGATGAATTTTTTACAAAGTAAGACGAGTCATCCAGAATGAGTACAAATATTTTGAAATCTATATGGTGGGCGAGGTAGAAGTCTGCAGAGAGGAGGGTTGCAACCAGCTGTGCAAACACAATCCAGATGATTTATGAACCCACCTGCGAGGTGCTAATGGTCCAAAATGACACTGGAGCCACTGCAGGTCTGGAAACACGGCCCACTGATTAACCAGTGCAACACAGACTGATAAATGTGCAGTAGGTGGGTAGGTGGTCTGACAGACAGAGACAGTTCCTGCAGTTTTCTTCCATTTTAATCATCTATTATCACTTCTTATCTCTTTGTATATCCACATGAAACTACAGCTGTACACATGCCTGCTTCTGGCATCCCTGTACTACAATAATATTTTGCAAAGAGTGAGCCTTTGATTATGTGTGTGTATATGTAACAGAGATGAGGAGGAAAGATAAAGACATAGATAAGGCGTGTGTGTGTGTGTGTCTGTGTGTGCATACAACAGAAAGGATGCAAATCCACAGCTGGACTAAAATTTGTATTTATCTTACTAATGGCTGCCCGTGTCAGGCTCTGTGTCAATAACGTTCAGTCACTACAACAAATGAATTCACAATGAATACCAATGGAAATACTGCACAGGGGGAGCTGACAGCAGCGTGAAAGCAATGTGCAGCCTTGACACGCAATTCAATGGTGCAAATAAATAAACAGCCACATGATGGCAGAATGGGACCACGAGTGAGTTAATGCTGCTGGAAGTTTTCAGCAGCTGATACATTAAATGTAACCCGTTGATCCTGGAGTGTTTTAAACTCGTTATACCCCAGACAGCAGCTGGCTCTGTGTCCAACAACACATCTGTCTCTGAAATCACAGATTTTGTGCTGTTCATGAACTCTTCTCCACTGTATTTGTGTGGTCTCTCGCAATGTGTTTTGGGGAAAAATTGTTTTCACAAGTTTCACTTTTACTTTTCACCTGAGTGGGTTCTACTGTGAATCTTTTCCTACATTGAGGACATTTATAAGACTCCTCCCCTGTATGCACACGTAGGTGATTCTTCGGTTTCGAGGGATCAGTGAACGCCTTCCCACAGTCGCTGCAGGTGTAAGGCCACCTGTGTGAATCTTTAAGTTAGGGTTAATGAGATGAGATCGAGCTTTATTCATCCTGAGGCACATTATTCTTTATTTCTTTAATGCACACGACTCATGTCTGTGTATCAGCTGCCCAAAGTATAAACTCCAAGCATCAACAATCACACTGTTCAGGGAAAAAAGCTAATTAAAAAATGTTCAGTAAAACATTCACAATAAGAGGTTAAGACATCTATACAACAGTGTTTCTCATTTGCCAAAAACAATCAATAACATGAACTTTGATTAACACGTTAATTATGTGTACAGCATGTGACTCAGGAAAAACTGATATTATGGTCCATGTAGCTCGGCTCAGTTTCTAGACGCTTCATGAAAATGTAAATCCCAGTGTTCAAAAATATATACAGGTTTTAGGAAAGTCTTTATTCCAGCTACATCCTGGTTAATACACTGAACTCCTGCAGCTAAAACAAGGAATCCTAATCTTTATTCACAATCAACACCTA
Organism: Chaetodon auriga; assembly: GCF_051107435.1. Taxonomy (NCBI): domain Eukaryota; kingdom Metazoa; phylum Chordata; class Actinopteri; order Chaetodontiformes; family Chaetodontidae; genus Chaetodon; species Chaetodon auriga. Next base: position 14,348,397 of record NC_135078.1, on the reverse strand, counting down.
GACTGAATGCCCATCCTCAGGCTGCACTGCATTACAAACCAACATGAGCCCTGCCGTTTTAGCCATGCAGCCCTATTAGCTGACTGGACTCTGCCCAAACGGAGAGCTCAGACCACCAGGGGACAGAAACGAGTGAGTGGAATGCAGCAAACTTGCATGAATCTCCGGGGCTCATACTGGACTGTCGCCTCTCGAGGTACTAATTGGTGGTATTATGAGACAGGATGGGCGGCAGCTGGCTGATTTGCATGCAACACAATATGCATACAACACAAGTTCTGTGTATCAACTGCAGACTAGTTTTTCAGCAGAGGAGCTCTGTGCATCGCTTGTGTGGACCCGCTTGTGTTTGTGGAGCTTTAACCAGTTGGAGAACTGACCCCCACAGGTACTGCACTGGTAAGGCGTCTCCCCAGTGTGTGTCCTCATGTGTCCTTTCAGGTCCGTTCTATGACCGAACACCTTGTCACACACACTGCACTGATACGGCTTTTCACCCGTGTGTGTTCTGGTGTGCCTTTTCAAAGTCGTCCCGGTGGCAAATATCTTCTTGCACAGCGAACACTGAAAGGGCTTTTCCCCCGAATGCACTCGCAGGTGGTTTTTGAAAGACGAGGAATCTGCAAACTCCTTCCCGCAGTCGCTGCAGGTGTACGGCTTCTCACCTGTGTGAATTCTGCTGTGCTTCTTCATGTTGGCGCGCGAGCTGAAACTTTTGTCACAGGTGTCGCATTTGAACGGCTTTTCCCCGGTGTGAACCCGAGCATGCAGGTCGAGATTATAACGGCGGTTGAACGCCTTTCCACAAACTTTGCATTTGAAAGGCTTCTCGACGGAGTGAACTATTACGTGTTTCTTCAAATCCCAACTCTCCCTGAACATTTTCCCACAAGTGTCGCATTTGTAAGTCTTTTCAACAGTGTGGGATTTCATATGAAACTTGTAGTTTTTTATGTTAGTCATGACTTTACCGCATTTGTTACACTTGTAAGGGTTATCATCATCCTGGATACGACCACCTGAAGTGCTCCCATCTTTCTTATTTGGTGGTGGGTTAGTGCTTCCATTTGATGATGTGCTCTCATTGTCAAAATTCTCACTTTGTGTTCGCTTTGTACGTCTGCCCGATGTTGTATTCTCATCCTTAGGTCTCTTAACTGCTCTTGGGTTAGTACTTCCATTTGAAGTTGTGCTCCCATCGCTTGGTCTCTTACGAGGTGTTGACTCCTTGCTTCTTGTGGACATTGTGCTTCCATTGTTAGCTTTCTCATTTGGTACTTTACTTTTGGTATTTTGTGTTGACTTAGTATTTGTAGCTGATGTTTTCCCATCTCTGGGTTTTTTAGGTGGTGTTGGTAAAGTGCTTACGGCAGATTTTGTGTTCTTACTGTTACATTTCTTATTTGGCGTTGGCTCAACACTTCCAGGTGAGGTTGGTCTCCCATCTGCGGCCTTCTTATTTGGTGCTGGCTCACTATTTTCCTTTGATGATGTGGTCTTATCGTTACCTTTCTTCTGTGGTGGTGGCTCAGATGTTGTGTTATCATCATTATGTTTCTTATCTAACAAAGACTCACTATTTCCATGTGATGTTGGGTCACTGTTCCATTTCTTATTTGGTGTTAGCTCAGTACTTGCAGTTGATGTTGTGTTCTCATCTTGGCCTTTCTTATTTGGTGTTGACTCACAATTTGCTTGTGATGTTGGCTTTTCATCATTATGTCTCTCTTTTGGTGTTAGCACAGTGCCGCTAGTTGATGCTGTGGTCTTATCGTTACATTTATTTTCTGTCGGCTCAGTATTTGTTCCTGATGTCCGATAATTAGTTTTGTTACCCAACATCTGCTCTGTTCTTGTAGCTGATGTATTCTCGCCATTGCTTTTCTTATGTGGTGTTGACTCAGTGTGTCCTGTTGGTGTTGCACCTCTATGGGTACCAGTTATGTGATCTTGGCTCTCAGCTACCAGTACTGCAGAACTCTCCCTGCCAGATCCAGATAATATATCTTTGTTTGAAATGTTAGCTTGAGGATCTTTACCCGTTGTTTGATCAGGATCCAAAGCCTGAGGATGACCACTGTGGACACTTTCCTCACAAGCTGGAGTCAACTTAGAGGCATCAGTCTCCTGCTGCTGTGCAGCCTGCTGTTGTTCCTGATTGACACACCTTTCCTCGTGTTCCTCTTTAATCTGTGAAGGATCTGGCGGGACCAAACTGGAGTTTGTCTCTTGGTTACAGTGCTGCTGCTGGTTCAGGACAGCCTCGTCATCCTCACGGACAGATGTCTGCGTGAGCTCTAAAAGGGAGGGACAAAGGAATGGGACAATGATGAAATGATGCACATATATTTAACAGCTGTGTTTAAGAAAGTCTATAACAAACTGTGCAAACTGGAACACAGGAGTTCACATACAAAGGAATGAGCATTCAAGACACATTGATAACCACAGTTTTTGTACCTGCTTGTTTATTATAGTTAAAATTTGTAGCTAAAATAAAATATCTGGGTTTGAGTAACCTTTGGCTTATAGATATGCCTGTATTTTTTACATTTATGACCCAATGTTTTCCATGAATGTACTACATTGTACGACAGAGACAAAATCTGTAACTATGACGCATCACTGCACACACAAAAGTAAACAGCCAGTCTGTAGTAAAAGTCTCACCGTCTGTGGTGTCAGTGGTTTACTATTTAAACTTAAGTTTTGGGGTAAATATTACTGCTGCATTCACGTGTATGTCGCATTTTACTGCTTAAGAAGTTTAAGGTTGAGCTAATTTCAACTACTTTATATACTGATGGGTAGTTCAGTCTAACCAGAAATTCTAGAAAGTCCTGTCTAGAAAGTCCTCGAGGCATTGACAGGTAACAGGTGAGTCGGGACATATTAAAAAGGTGGCGACCAGGAGCCCCACAGTCAGCAGTAAGCTACAGCTGTGTGTACACCAGCAACCCACAATCTCTGCTTCGTCTGCCTTCAACACGGAAGCGACTTCATTAGAAGAGAACGAGGGGATTTTCCAACCTGTTTCCTGTAACTTTGTCTCAGTTGCGCAAACGGAGTCCAACAGTCTGCGTTGGCGAGCGATTTCTGTCTCGTAATGTTCAATTCTCTTTTCAAAGGCTCCCAGTATTTCTTGAGCAGCTGCAGTTAGTCGATCGCAGACAAACTGTCTCATACTTAGGACTGAAGACATAGTCGAATTATGACTGAGATATCTTTTCCTGCTGAAGCGTCGTCAAACTTTTTGAGTTAAGCGGACATGCGCTCACTGTTTCCTGTTTACTTCCGCATGAGATGTGAGACAATATAAACACTGTCGATAGCTCATACTGCCACCTACCGTCCGGGAGTGTGCACGTACTACATGCTGTAACAACCAGTGGTGGAATCATAAAAGTACATATATCGTCTGTGTACTGTTTTCAATTGAGTATGTGTCAAAAAAAGAATTAGTCTATTACCACATTCTCTTTTATTTATGTTTTACACAGCATCCCAGTCTTTTTGGAGCTGAGGTTGTTCTATTGTTTGGCACATGCATGTGCATATACATGTTGCACTGCAAACACATACAGTATTCAAAAAGAGAAAAGTACAAAGTACTTCCCAAAAGCTCTCTCCATGACAGGCATGAAGTTATAATCTGACTTAAGTCTCATAGGCACATTCGGTGTGACATAACAGCGACACCAGAATGTATTTCATTCAAGATAATAATCAACATCCAGTCCATTTCATACCTTTAAACAGCCACAGGAATCATGATCAAGAAACTCACTACAGTCTACTCCTGAGAGGGCGCAGGATTAGATAACCGCATGTGAGGAAACCTTGGTGCGGCCAGCAATGTGATGTTCTGGACCAACTTACAGTAAATAAAAGGGACTGTGAACACATTGTTGCTGGTGATTCCCTCAGGGCAAACAGTGATGAGGGGACCTAACAACATCTGAGATCAAGCAATGGACAGGCTGAGCACCTTATTGAATATGATAGAATATATCTGGTCAATTACGCAAAAAGTAATCTGATCCTATGAGGGGAAAGTATCCACACAAGTGCAATATAACAAGTAACACAACAGTAGAAAATAAGACAACACTGACTAACACAGTGAAAGAACACAAGTTAACTGTGAGTTGTTGGATGCACTGTTTGTTATTGGGTGGGAAATGTGAGTCAGTTAACGTTGTCCACTCTCATCATCTCAGTGCTTTCATCAGTTTCAGATGCTTTTGTGGAATCTTAGGCGACAACTAACGATTACCATTGCTTTCAAATGTCAGTCCCATGTCTGACTAATCCCCAAGTCAGTTTTAGCTACAAATCTTGAAGCTCACTCACAGAACAGTCTAAGCTTACTATGTGTGAGTACCAGATTCCTTGTACATTTCTGAGAAAGACTTTCAGCTCTGTTGTTTCTCCCGTGCATGGATCCTCCTGTGTAATCTCAGTCCCGTGTTATGTGCAAAATTCCTTCCACAAATGTTGCATTTATACGGCTTTTCCCCCGTATGGACTCTGGTATGTATTTTCAGCGTTGTGCTGACAGCAAACCTTTTCCCACACCAAATACAATGGTACGGTTTCTCCCCTGTGTGCACTCGGACATGATTGGTGAGAGATGAGTGGTAAGAGAAGTCCCTCCCGCAGTGGACGCAGCGATACGGTTTCTCCCCCGTGTGAGTTCGGTTGTGCCTCCTCAGGTCTGCGCCACGGCTGAAACTTTTCCCACAGGTGACGCACGCATGGGGCTTCTCGCCTGTGTGAGTTTTCATGTGAGTGCCGCGGTTTGACTGAGAGTTGAAGTCCTTTCCACAAACTCTGCATCTGAAGGGTTTTACCCCTGTGTGCGTCATCATGTGTTTCCTCATCAGTGACTTCTGGGTGAACCCTTTCCCGCAAGAGTCACATTTGAAACGCTTTTCACTCGTGTGGGTCCTCGTGTGAAGTTTTAACTTTAAAAAATCCCGAAACTCCTCGGTGCAAAAGAGACATCTGAAACGATTTTTCTCTGATGTCTGATCAGTATTTGTATCCTCTTGGTTTCCTCGGTCATGGTCTTGGCTTTCAGCTCTGTGGGAGCTGTGAGAAAGGAGGCGGTCAACATTTGGTTCTGACACAGCCGAGCCCTCCATGTCAGATTCAGACTTTATTACAATAACAGAGATGTCGGCCAGTGGCAGCGGATCCAGAAGCAGAGATTGATCATCGCTGTGATCACTTTCCTCACAAGTAGGCCTAAACCTGGAAAATTCACTCTCCTGCTTCTGAACAAGCTGCTCCTCCTGTTCCTCTTTAACCTGTGGAAGTTCTGGCTCCTCTTGGTCCAGCTGGTCAGTGAGAACTTCATCATTACAGACGGACTGGGATATCTCTGAAGGGAAGAACAGGAAAAACTTAGGTTAAAACAGTGCATGTGTGTGTGTGTGTGTGTGTGTGTGTGTATTATTGGCTTATAAATGCTGATGCATTCATGTGTGTGATGCATTTTAATGAATGGATCCCCGATGCAATCAGTGAGCAAAAGAACAGCGTAATATTAGAAACCTGTCCTGTGTATTTTGATCTCTGGCTTCAAAACGATATCCAGCAGATCGCGCTGACGGCAGATCTCCTGCTCGTACACAACGATAGTTTTTTCAAAGGCTCCTAATATTTCTTCAGTGGCTGCAGTCAATCTCTCCTTGACAAACTTTCTGAGACGGTAGACGGAAGACATTTTGTTAAGACACAAAATACTCCAGACCGTTTGATTTAAATTAGCGAAACACGTCAACTGAGCCGGCTAAACAGCTGGAGTCCTTACTGTATGCTTACTTCCGCCGGACTCAATATGATGTTACTCCGATTTAAAGGGGGCGTGAGAATTTACCGCCTCAATAAAAACAAATACTCACGGAAAAGGGAGATTAACACCTACACATCTCAATAAAGTTGAACTATAAAAAAGTTTCTCCGAAATCTTAAGTATCTCATCACAAGCACAGCCTCGGACAGGACTTCAGCATGAATCCCCAGAACTCAGAGCCTACAACCCTCAGAAAATGGCAAATGAATCCACTGAGGCGACCCCCAGTGCGGAGTAACCGAACGGTGAGTGTATATATATAATAGATGGTTTGTCAAGTGCCCTTTGTGGATCCTAATATTAGTACATTTAATTCATAAGACAGACGTTTGTACACTTAATGATTGTGTGTCAGTGTGATTGAGGTTGCCGGGCAGGTACAGATGTTTAAGGACACCCAGGGTTTACTCATCTGGAACGACTTGAAAACAAGGAAATAATCTGTGCACAGTTTGCAACATACACATTTTATTCAAGACCATGAAATCTTCAGTTTAATAGAAAAAAGACTGTGGTCACTTCCATCAGGATTCTGCTCCAGCACAAGCTGCTCTCCCTCCCAACTGGTGCAGAGTTCCTCCAGTTCCTCTTTAATCACTGGAGGCTGTTGGTCCTCTTGGTCCAGACTGGTGCTCCTCTCAAGGTCAAGAAGAGGCTCGTCCTTACAGATCGATGGCTGTGGGACACCTGAAGGGAAGGACAAGGAAATACTCTCCAGTATAAAGATCTACATGCGTCCACAACTCATCACCAGGTCCAGGTTTAGACAAATGTGCTTTACTCTGTTTGGAGAGATATTTTTCTGATCTAATCTGTATCTAATTTGTATTTGTACTTGTTTTTACAGAAGAACAGACTTTAGTTTGATATTTGAATCAATACGGTTAAACAATAAATGCTGTATCAGAGGGCCAACACAGGAGGAGTATGACCATGTGGATGCAAATGTGTGGATCAGTACTTGGGACTAAGATGATCCTGAGCTGGTTCTCCTTTAAAGATCCCTGACGCCCGCCAACAGGGGTCCGCAGAGTAACTGTTGGGCTTCAGTTGAATTTGGCGGCAAACTCTGAAACTCAGTGAGATGTTATTAAGGAAAACACACATATGAGATAGTCAAAGTCATATAAATAGAAATTTTTACAGAGAAGACTGTGGTTGTTGTGAGAAATGCTGTTGCTCTAACATATGACATTTATGTAATTACAAAGACTCACCGATGACGTAACTGTGAAGTTATACATCTGTTTCCTACACCGAAACCTCTTCACCGTGTTCTGCAAGCAGACGACGTCTCACCTGCACGGGTCAAACTCCTGCTGAGACCTCAGCGCTGCAGGGATGCAGCTTCGGACCCGTGTGCGTTCTCATGTGGCCTTTCAGGTTACTGCTCGATCTGAAATCTCTGCCACACGTTTGGCAAGAATATGGCCTCTCACCTGAGTGAGTTCTCATGTGCAGCGTCATGCAGCTACTCCACTTGAAACCTTTCCCACATGCTGTGCAACAATACGGCTTTTCACCCGTGTGAGCTCTCATGTGGGCCAACAAGCCACTGCTACATCTGAAACTTTTCCCGCATGTTTTGCAAGAGAACGGTTTCTCGCCGGTGTGGATTCGTCTATGAACGTTCAGTATTGACGGGTTACTGAATCTTTTTTCACAGATGGTGCAAGAAAACAGCTTCTCGCCTGTGTGGTTGCTCTGATGTCTCTGCAATTTTGACTTATACTTAAAACCTTTGCCACAAGTGTCACATTTTAAAGACTTTTTACCTGTGTGAGGATTACGGAAAATCTTCAACACCGTAGAGTTAAACCCATTCGTCAGGTGACTGTTGTCTTGGTGGTTTCCAGGAGACCCTGAGTCTCCACGATGACTCTGTGCTGCACTCTGACTTTTGTCAGGATTAAAGTCCAGAGTCTCGTCTTCACAGTGGTCACTTTCCTCATGAGCAGGAGTCAACATGAAGGCTTCAGTCTCCTCCTTCAGTACAAGCTGCTCTCCCTCCTGACTGATACGGAGTTCCTCCTCTTCCTCTTTAATCTGAGGAGGTTCTGGCTCCTCTTGGTCCAGACTGGAGCTCCTCTCCTGGTCACAGAGAACCTCCTCCTCCTCCTTCTGACAGACATGTTGCTGTTGAGGCTCTGCAGGGACAGACAACGCAAGTTATAACATACTATAACACAAAAAGTATTCAAACACTAGGATTATATGTGGCCTACATTATTATGGGAGCTTGTCATACAGTGTTAAAGGTTTTACAAACCTATCTGGTGTAAGTTTACTTCGGGTTTCCAGACGATGTCCAGCAGTCTGCGCTGACGGTCGATCTCTTCTTCGTACTCGACAATAGTTATTTCAAAAACTTTGAATATTTCCTCGGCAGCAGCAATCAGTCGCTCGTTGATAAACTCTCTCAAGTAATGAACTGAAGACATTGTTGCTTCATTGAAATGAGATACCTACGATACAATACCGATATCAGCTAACTCCGTGCGGTTACTGTGTTCTTCTTCTTCGTTGAAAGGGTAACGGCAGCTTACACCCTTTGTGCCGCATTACTGCCCTCTTCTGGTGGTAATTAGCTACAACAGTGTCCTGTCCAAGTCTCCCAACAGTGTTTCCAGTGGCCACAAAAGGATGACAGGACATATCACAGGTGGACAAATCTCCTTTCCACAGACTCCTGAGTCTCTTGTTGCTGCATCTCCTGACGTTTCCCCACTTTCCCAGCCGGCCTGTAGCGCTTGTTCGGTTGGGTGTCAATCTGCATGACTTATTAAATGTGAGTATAGCCAGAGGCACGCATTTATATGCAATCTTAGCCATCTGAGGGTACTCAATGTTGTAAATATATGTACAGCACTCAAGTAAATGGAGTTACATTCCACCACTGCACACATGCACATTCAGCACGAGGCAGGTCCAAGGATCAAACAACCAAATGGGATTTAATCACACTTTTACTGAACATATCCTTTATACAATCATGTGTTCACAAAGTGGTGAACCTCTCTTCATCCTCACTTGTGACCGACTGAGCTGTTCCAGGATGTCCCTTTCATACCCAATCATGATACTATCACCTGTTACCAATCAACCTGTTTACCTGTGGAATGTTCCAAACAGGTGTTTTTGGAGCATTTGCAACTTTCAGTCTTCAGCTGTTCCTGTCCCAACTTGTTTGAAACATGTTGCTGCCATTAAATTCAGAAAAAGCAGATATTTACAAAAATCAATGAAGCAGATAAGTGAAACGTGAAATATATTGTCTTTGTATAAACAAAGCTTTATTGTTAAAATACATGTATACAATGAAAAAACAAACAAAATTTTGTGACCTATTTTCCTCTAGGAACTCATCATGGTATGCAATGCGAGCACTTGGGTTGAGTAACCTGGTCAAATGAAGGACAAGGTTATTGAAAATGTACTTCATCACATGAACATACCGTGACCTCTTCTCAATGGGAAATTGTCTACTTTCAATTACAGTCATAACTATTTAAAAAGTGTATTTCATTCAGTAGGTGTCCACAGGACTTTCAGCTCCATGGTTTCTCCTGTGCATATTGATCCTCCTGCGATCGTTCAAGCAGGTGATTTAAGTAAAACTTGTCTCTGCTGCAATTATGTGGCCCCTCACTTTTAGTTCTTGTGTGTTTTGACCATGAATGACGAGAACGACCACATGCAAATACAAAGGCTACTTGCGCGTATGTGATCTTGCATGTTGTGCCAATTTAGACTTATCATTGTATATATTCTTGCAGATCTTGCAAAGGTACAGTTTCTCACCTGTGTGCTGTCCCATGTGAACTTTCATATCACAGGCACGCTTGAAACCTTTTCCACACGTTTTGCAAGAATACGGCCTCTGACCTGTGTGGGTCCTCATATGAGACTTCAATGATGATGTACTATTGAATCTTTTCCCACAGGTGTTGCATGAATAAGGCTTCTCACCTGTGTGGCTCATCGTATGAGAATGCAATCCTGATGCACGACTGAAACTTTTCCCACAGGTGTTGCATGAATAAGGCTTCTCACCTGTGTGGATCCTCATATGAGCATTCAATACTGATACGTAACGGAATCTTGTCCTACAGGTGCTGCATGAATAAGGCTTCTCACCTGTGTGGATCCTCATATGAGGATACAATGCTGATGCGTGACGGAATCCTTTCCCGCAGGTGCCGCATGAATACGGCTTCTCACCTGTGTGGATGCTCAGGTGTCTCTGAAGTAGTGACCTAAACTTAAAAGCTTTTCCACAAGTGTCACATTTGTGAGACTCTTTAACTGTGTGAGGATTACAGTGAACCTCTGACAAGTTTGGGTTGTCTATATTGTCACAGTGACTTTCGCTTTGCTTTGGCTTTTCATCTGCACCTCTACTTGATCCTGAGTCTCCATGCTCACCTCCTCTCTGATCTCGGTTCTCAGCTACATGAGAGCTGTTAGAGAGGAGCTGCTGGTCACTTTCCTCATGAGCAGGAGTCAACATGAAGGCTTCAGTCTCCTGCTTCAGTACAAGCTGCTCTCCCTCCTCATTGGTGCAGAGTTCCTCCTCTTCCTCCTTAATCTGAGGAGGTTGTGACTCCTCTTGGTCCAGACTGGAGTTCCTCTCCTGGTCACAGAGATCCTCCTCCTCCTCCTCCTCCTCCTCCTTCTGACCGCCATGTTGCTGTGGGAGCTCTTCAGGGACAGACAATAAACGCTACTGTGATGACAGAGATAAAATGCAGTCATGCTAGCAAACTACCACCATTATATATTTAAACAACTGGGGTTGTACACATATGGAATTCCTCTGTCTTGTAACAATAATAATAATAATAATACATTTTTACACACCTATTCTGTGTAACTTTATTTCAGGTTTCCAGACGATGTCCAGCAGTCTGCGCTGACGGTGGATCTCTTCTTCGTACTCGACGATAGTTGTTTCAAAAACTCTGAATATTTCCTCGGCAGCAACAGTCAGTCGCTCGTTGATAAACTCTCTCAAGTTATGAACTGAAGACATTGTTGCTTCACTGAAATGAGATACCTACCATACAATGTCGCTTTCCCGCTAACTCCATGCAGCTACGTTCTTCTTCTTTCGCCTCTTCTTCTTCTTCCGCCGCTTCTTCTTCTTCTTCTTCTTCTTCTTCTTCTTCTTCGTTGAAAGGGTAACGGCAGCTTACACCGTTTGTGTCGCATTACTGCCCTCTTCTGGTGGTAATTAGTTACAACAGTGTCCTGAAGGAGCTTCAAATCTACCAACAATGTTTCAGTGGCCACAAAAGTATGACAGGACATATCACAGGTGGACAAATCTCCTTTCCACAGACTCCCGAGTCTCTTGTTACTGCATCTCCTGACGTTTCCCCACTTTCCCAGCCGGCCTGCAGTGCTTGCTCGGTTGGGTGTCGATCTGCATGACTTCTTACGTGTGAGTAAAGCCAGAGGCATGTCTCTTGTCTCAGATTGAAGGATAACTTTTTTTTGCCCTTAGCCACAATACTTGCTTTTGAATTTCTTCTGAAAAATAATATTGTAGAAGTATATGCACATACAAATATGGATATGAAAGCAGGTGATGAAACTGTTCAAGACTTTATATCTGTGAAATTTATATGCAATCTTAGCCATCTGAGGGCAATCAATGTTGTAAATATATGTACAGCACTCAAGTAAATGGAGTTACATTCTACCACTGCACACATGCACATTCAGCACGAGGCAGGTCCAAGGATCAAACAACCAAATGGGATTTAATCACACTTTTACTGAACATATCCTTTATACAATCATGTCCCTTTCATACCCAATCATGATACTATCACCTGTTACCAATCAACCTGTTTACCTGTGGAATGTTCCAAACAGGTGTTTTTGGAGCATTTGCAACTTTCAGTCTTCAGCTGTTCCTGTCCCAACTTGTTTGAAACATGTTGCTGCCATTAAATTCAGAAAAAGCAGATATTTATAAAAGTCAATGAAGCAGATAAGTGAAACGTGAAATATATTGTCTTTGTATAAACAAAGCTTTATTGTTAAAATACACATATACAACAAAAAAACAAACAAAATTTTGTGACCTATTTTCCTCTAGGAACTCATCATGGTATGCAATGCGAGCACTTGGGTTGAGTAACCTGGTCAAATGAAGGACAAGGTTATTGAAAATGTGCTTCATCACGTGAACATACCGTGACCTCTTCTCAATGGGAAATTGTCTACTTTCAATTACAGTCATAACTATTTAAAAAGTGTATTTCATTCAGTAGGTGTCCACAGGACTTTCAGCTCCATGGTTTCTCCTGTGCATACTGATCCTTCGGCGATCATTCAAGCACATGATTTGAGTAAAACTTGTCTGGCATGTCCATCATAGTGACATTTGAAGGACGGAGATTTAACGTTTGTGGACCCTGACCACTGCTGGTTGGGACGTTGCGGGACGACAAAATGTTGCTCCATTCTCGTCTTTCCTGGACTGACGGAGCCCAATAAGCCTGAAGGCTGCTTTCACAGCGATGCCCCGTCACAGACATGATCTGGCGAGTCTCCAGCCCGGCGTTTGAGAGTCGACCCACAGCCGTGCTCCGGAGGCTGTGGTTCGTGTAAATCCCCGACAGACCCACCTGAAAGAAACAATAATAAACACACAGGCTATTAATGAGGGCAGAGGAGGGGTTAGGCATAATACAAAGAGCTACGTTATTATTAGAATTGTACAGACCTCTTCACTGATTTTTTTTAGCATGTCTCCCAGGTAGTGGACACCCATCGGCTCCCTCGAGTACCACACATCAGATGCCACGGTGATGGAGCGCTTCGGGTGCAGATAAAAAGATTTTGCGTCTGGGGGACATTTAGAGACGTACTTCTTGAAACTTTTCACAGGGCACAGTGGATCCCCGGGCCTTGCGAACATAAAACCTCTTTGGTTTTGCTTCTGTGGGTCGTTTGGAGCTTTATGATTTTTGGCGTCAGGCTTATGCGCCAGGCTGACGTATTCAACGCCATCCTCGTCTCTCTGGATGCTGAAAGATGTCATGGTCAGCTCACGGTTCCCCTCCCTGCCACGCCGAGCCAAACACAGCTGGATGTCAAACCACACCTTTCTGACGAGGCCGAGGGGCGTATCGGGAGACAGCGCAGATGAACATCTGATAATCTCAAGGTCCGACTCAGGGATACGAGGATGGTGGAAGCTGGTGTCTTTCCCACTCTTTCTGTAACGCTTCAGTATCGCCTTAAAAACCGCATTACTGCTCTTGAACACAGTGTCGCTAATGATGTTGACGTCTCTTAAGTGGCGATTAATGCTGGCTCTCAAACTCCTCAGACTGGCAACACTGTATTCTCGTCCTTCCTTAGTGGACTGGACAGATGCATAAAACAGTCGCAAAATGTCATTGAGAGTAGTGGCAGTGTAGCTCTCAAAGTTGATGTCCATGTTTTTCTGAGCCAGGAAGTCTCTTAATGTTTTAACTGCCCATTTCGTGGTTTTCCTTGTGTTTACCTCGTCCTTGTCATCCTCCAAATTGTTCAGTTCCTCCGGTGTCACCTCCTTGTGTCGCATCTCCTTCTTCTTATATTCTCTTCTCTCTTTCTCTTCTGCTGCATCCCAGTCTTCAAAATTATCAAATTACCAAATAGGTTAAAGGAAACTATAAAATCACTCATGTTGTCTACTGTCTTGCTGTTGTGATAAATAAACTGTGAAATAACGTATGTTAACGTATGTTCTGAATTTCTATTGCCACGGTTACCAACTAGCGTTTGAGCCAGCGCAATAATTGAGAACAATCAGGCTATTTGACCGGAACTTTTTTATAGGTGTCCTACAAAACTTTTTAACAGACATTCTGCAGCCAATCAGAATCGAGTATGCACCCAGACCATGGTATAAGCGGTGCTATACTAAATACTTTGGCTGTGAACTGAAGATTTCTCCGGTCTGTTGTGGGCTTCCAACGAAAGAATCGGGGCTAACAGGCACACCTGGAATCTTTTCCACACGTTTTGCCAGAACACGGCTTCTCACCTGCGTGGATCCTCATATGAGCATTCAATGCTGTTGCCTGCCTAAATCTTCTCCCACAGGTGTTGCACGAATACGGCTTCTCACCTGTGTGGATCCTCATATGAGCATTCAATGCTGTTGCTTGCCTAAATCTTTTCCCACAGGTGTTGCACGAATAAGGCTTCTCACCCGTGTGGATCCTCATATGAGTATTCAATGCTGATTTCTGATTGAATCTTTTCCCACAGGTGTTGCACAAATACGGCTTCTCCCCTGTGTGGATCCTCATGTGGATTTTCATGAGATTGTTGGATCTGAAGTCTTTGCTACATGTTTGGCATGAATACGGCTTCTCACCTGTATGTGTCGTGACATGACTGTTTAACACTGATGCCTGACTAAATCTTCTCCCACAGGTGTTGCATGAATAAGGCTTCTCACCTGTATGGATTCTCATATGAGCATTCAATGCTGATGCCTGACTGAATCTTTTCCCACATGTTTGGCATGAATATGGCTTCTCACCTGTGTGGACACTCAGGTGTCTCTGCAGTCTCGACTTGTGGTCAAAAGCTTTCCCACACGTGTCACATATGTGAGATTTTTTAACTGTGTGAGGATTACAGTGAACCTCTGACAAGTTTGGGTTGTCTATATTGTCACAGTGACTTTCGCTTTCCTTTGGCTTTTCATCTGCATCTCTACTTGATCCTGAGTCTCCATGCTCACCTCCTCTCTGATCTTGGCTCTCAGCTACATGAGAGCTGTTAAAGAGGAGCTGCTGGTCACTTTCCTCATGAGCAGGAGTCAACATGAAGGCTTCAGTCTCCTCCTTCAGTACAAGCTGCTCTCCCTCCTCGTTGGTGCAGAGTTCCTCTTCTTCCTCTTTAATCTGAGGAGGTTCTGGCTCCTCTTGGTCCAGACTGGAGTTCCTCTCCTGGTCACAGAGAACCTCCTCCTCCTCCTCCTTCTGACCGCCATGCTGCTGTGGGAGCTCTTCAGGGACAGACAATAAAGGCTACTGTGATGACAAAGATAAAATGCAGTCGCGCTAACAAACTACCACCATTATATATTTAAACAACTGGAGTTGTACACGTACGGAATTCCTCTGTCTTGTTATAACAATTATTATTATTTTTACACACCTATTCTGTGTAACTTTATTTCAGGTTTCCAGACGACATCCAGCAGTCTGCGCTGACGGTGGATCTCTTCTTCGTACTCGACGACAGTTTTTTGAAAAACTCTGAATATTTCCTCGGCAGCAGCAGTCAGTCGCTCGTTGACAAACTCTCTCAAGTACTCCACTGAAGACATTGCTGTTTCATTGAAAATGAAAAATTTATCTATACTACAAGCTAATCCCACGGGGCTAACGCGGCGACTCCAGTCGTAAACGTCTATTTCCTGCCTTCTTCTTCGAGCTCTTCCTAACGGCAGCGTGCATCCTGGATGTCACATTACTGCCACCTTCTGGTGGAAGTTAAGCCTTGCATTGTCCTGTGGGTCAGACTTTTCTCATTCCCTTTGGAGGTTGATCCAGTCTCACCGCCCTGCAGGACTCTGCCCTTAAATCCTGTTCCTGTGAACCTGAATCTTTTTATTTCTAACCGTCCTTTCTCCCTCAGATATATGTCCTGCAACCAACAAGCACATATTCTACAGTTTCTGGTCCCCGACATTGTTCACTCAGACCAGCTGGATGCTTCCATATGCTGGTAGTTAACAAAATCCTCCAATCCATCAATTTGAAAGCAAAAGTCTGAAAAACTGGCATTCAAAAATACATTTTCATTGACAAGGCCATGTTAGCACACCATCTGTAGTTTGTGTTTGTGTGTCGTCTATAAAACCCAAACCAGAAATATATATATCAAGTTGAACCAATCACAAAGTACATGAAAGTATAAAATCAACTAACAGGCTGCAGAAAAAAAGGCTCTGGTTGTCAGGATGACAACATAAATGTCTCAGCACCACTAGAGAGGGTCAACCATTTGTAGGAAGCATGCACTCACTGTGAAACAAAAAAAATAGAAGATTATGATTGTTTCAGAGAGATACAGAGATATGAGTATTTCCATGGGAAACTATACATTCAACTACAGAGCTGTCACAAGAACAAAAGCGTCTTACATTCGGTCGGTGGTCACATCTCCACAGGAGTTTCAGCTTGATGGTTTAATGTGCATATTGATCCTCAGGTGTGTTTTCAAGTATGTGATTTGAGTAAAACTTTTCTCACAATTGCAGCAAGTATGTGGCTCCTCACTTCTCTTTCAAAGGTGCAGCTTCTTCCTCCGTGTGCCGTCTCATGTGGACTGTCAAGTGGCAGCTAAGTCTGAAAGCTCTCCCACATGTTTTGCAAGCATATGGCTTCTTGCCTGTGTGGATTCTCATGTGGATTGACAAGGCACTACTACTCAGAAGATGACCTTCTGATTTGTCCATAAAAACCTGCACATACTGTGTGCATTTACATTCTGTATAGATATAATACTCACTCACTAAATCTGCATTTTTGGTATTTGCCTTAACTTGAAGCTGTTCCAAATCTGCCAGCAGTAGACAGGCCAACAGGCCATGTCACAGTTGGACAAATCTCCTTTCCATAGACTCCCAAGTCTCTTGCTGCTACCCCTCCTGTCCAACCAAAACATGATTTTTTTGTTCTCTCCCTTTCCCAGCCAGCCTGTAGCACTTTTTTGGGTGGGTGTCTGTCTCCATGACCTCTCATTTTTGTTGAGAGAGTTGACTTGGAGCCGTTTCCTGCGTAAACCCAGTGACATTTCTCCTGTCTGAACATGAGGGGCAGGAATCACATCTAATCCTCCAAGCAAGCTTTGACGAATAAAGAGAAAAGTTGTCCTTGCATGAATATATAAGTTTATTGCAACACAAGTCAGATATTAAAGATCTGAACACCACCTGTAAACATGGACACAGTAAAATACCGAAAACTCAAAATAACATTACACACACACACACACACACCACCAGGGAGGAGGCAAAGCAATGTGGTGAACTCTCATAGACAGCAGACACCCATGTTAACAACCACATCAGTACACACATGAATCATTCCTTCACATCCATATTGTCCAGCACAACAGTGTGTAAGTACCCCATGCATCTCATGCACAGCAGCCCCTCTCAGTGTTTCTGAGGCCGTGATGTTTACACAGCATTTTTTGTAGCGGTGAGTTGAAGTGGAGCTTTTTTTTTTCTTTTTACATAGTTCACATAATGATAGACAGACATCATATTTAACAGCAAACAATGCATTTTTGTATGCATGTGATTAGTATACTGTAGCTGTCAAATGAATGCAGAGGCCTAAAAAAGTACAACTCCGCCTGCGAAATGTAGTGAAATAGAAGTAACATACAATGAAAGTGCTCAAAGGACAAATGCCTCAAAGGTTTTTTTTTTTTTTACTGAAAGTGTACAAGATTTATGTGGAATTTACAGGTGATTATGACCATCTGACGATAATCAGTGTTTAAAGTGAGTCTGCTAACTGAAGAAACCACTGCATACATATACTTTTTCATTAAAAGGCTGCTCCACGGACCAAAATACCAAACAGCATCAAATCGGACTTTCACTTAACCTCCAGCCAGTGAGCTGTTACACAAAAACACAGCTCAACAGAACTTGAAGGCACCGTTGAAAAAGTACTTCTTCATTGCACGAACATACTGTGATCTCAATGTGGAACTGTCTACATTCAGCTGCTCCGAAGTAACAGCAGAGTATTTCAGTCAGCGGGTGGACACTTTCAGCTCGATGCTCCCTCCCATTGATATTGATCCTCGGGTGGTTTTTGGGATTGGAGTATTTTTTCCACACAAGTGCTGCAATGATGTGGCTCCTCACTCCAGTGAGTCCTTGTGTGTTTTGACCATGAATCACAAAAACTCAATCTTCTCCCAAGTTTTTCAAATACAGGGCTACTTGTCCGAATGCGATCTTAGATGTGCTATGGCTTCTCACCACTGTGGGCTCTTCTCATGTGGACCAACAAGCCGCTGCTACAACTGAAATCGCTTCCACATGTTTTACAGAGGTACGGCTTCTCGCCTGTGTGGGTTCTCATGTGGACTTTCAAGACACTGTTGAGTCTGAAATCTTTCCCACAGGTTTTGCACGAATAAGGTTTCTCACCTGTGTGGATTCTTACGTGTGCATTCAGTTCTGATGTCCGACAGAATCTTTTCCCACATGTGTTGCAAATAAACGGCTTCTCCCCCGTGTGGATTGTCATATGCCGTTTCAACGGCGGCATGGCACAGAATCTTTTCCCGCAGGTCTTGCAAAGGTACGGTTTCTCGCCTGTGTGCATTCTCGTGTGGACTTTCAGGGCGCTGCTACGAGTGAAATCTTTCCCACATGTTTTGCATGAATATGGCTTCTCACCTGTGTGGATTCTTATATGAGTTTTCAGTACTGACATGTAACCGAATGTTTGCCCACAGAACTTGCAAAGGTACGGTTTTTCACCTGTGTGGACGCTCAGGTGTCTCTGTAATTTTGACTTAAATTTGAAAGCTTTCCCACAGGTGTCACATTTTAAAGACGTTTTATCTGTGTGAGTACTACTGTCAGTCTTTGACACGGTCGAGTTGCATTCATTGCGACTGTGACTTCGGCTGATGTGATGTTTTTTCTTTGGTTTTGGCTCAGCGTTTCTATGCTCGCCTCGTCTCTGATCTTGGCTCTCAGCTACATGAGAGCTGTTAGAGAGGAGCCGCTGGTCACTTTCCTCATGAGCAGGAGTCAACATGAAGGCTTCAGTCTCCTCCTTCAGTACAAGCTGCTCTCCGTCCTGACTGGTGCAGAGTTCCTCCTCTTCCTCTTTAATCTGAGGAGGTTCTGGCTCCTCTTGGTCCAGAATGGAGTTCCTCTGCTGGTCACAGAGAACCTCCTCCTCCTCCTCCTCCTCCTCCTCCTGACAGACATGTTGCTGTGGGAGCTCTTCAGGGACAGAGACAAAATATACTATTGTGAGGGTAAAGAAAACCACAGGCGTACGAGCAAATTAGTACCAGTATATATGTAAACAAATGGGATTATATACAAATCCAGTTGATCTATTTGGTGGGATGACTGTCGTCACGTTACACACACCTATCCTGTGTAACTTTATTTCAGGTTTCCAGACGATGTCCAGCAGTCTGCGCTGACGGTCGATCTCTTCTTCGTACTCGACGATAGTTATTTCAAAAACTCTGAATATTTCCTCGGCAGCAGCAGTCAGTCGCTCGCTGACAAACTCTCTCAAATACTCAACCGAAGACATTGTTTTTTAATTACAAATGAAATAACCAGCAGCGCTACAACGACAATATGGTCTCCCAGCATACTCAGTGCCTCCATAAAGCTAACGCTAACAGCACTGTCACATCCCGATCCGAAACTCCAATCAGCTGCACTGTTTACTTCCGCTGGGTGTCACACTGTTTAAGATCCGTCAGCGGAAATGAATTCGCTTTTCTTTCCGCTCTCATTTAGGGCTGTATGGCTGACATTAATTTTCAACACAAACATATGGTGTAAGAACATTACACATTTTAAGTTTTTATATGTTCATATATGTCAATTTCTACATTTATTTAGAAAGTAACATGTAATGAACTACATAGTATATTTGCTTGTAAAATGTCCTAAAAGTATTAGTAAATATACACAGTAGATGTAACAAAATGAAAGTACTCAAAGAACAAACACCTCAAAATCTGTTTGCCATTCATTTCAAGTTTTCAACATTTCATATTTGTGTGTAACTTACATCCAGTCATGGTCATCTGAGGACAATCAATGTTGTACACAAGTATATTATTGAGTAAATGTAGTTCCATTCATCCACTGGTTAAGTACTTGTTCAATATGAGGCAGCTCAAAGAATCAAACTACCAAATATTATCATATCACACTTTCACTGAACCTTCAGCTGCTTAAAACACAACTTGCATCATGTTATGATTTAATATTCTGAAAAGAAGTATTCCTCACTTTGACTACTTCTACATTTTATGTCAGTCAGACCCATCCTGTTGCCTCGATGAACAGACTCTTGCTTGTACAGTAGCTGTAGACTCCAGTGTGAATATGGCATTCTTACATTATCACTTCATCAGCTTTATTGTTAGAATACATCAAAACAGCATATTGTGACCCATTTTCCATTAGGTACTAATTATGGTATGCATTGCTAGCACTTGGGTTGTTCCTGCTTGCAGTTAACATAATCCTTTAATCCAGGTTTGGAATGTGAGTCTGGATAACTGGAATTTAAGAAATTATTTTCACTGACAACAAAAACTCGCTGAGAACACCATGCAGCACACCATCAACAATTTGTGTTTGTGTGTGACTTTTGAAGCCAAAAACAACAAAAGTATATCAAGCTGAACCACTCACAAAATACAGAAACGTAGGAAATCAAATGACACGCTGCAGAGGGTAAAGGATGATGGTTGGCAGGATGACGACATGAGTGACTCACCGTCAGAGGGTTTCTCAGCTTCAACATCAGAGAGCTCATATCTGCTTGTATAGGCTTTCCAAGAAATACTGTTGCTAACATATGTACGAGTTATCCAATGATATGAAGGGGAAAAAAAGCAGTTAGTAACTTGATGACATTATAGACAGTATACAATATTCTACTTCACTGCAATGATATATTGTAACCTCTTCTTTATGGAAACTGCTTTATATACACGTACAAAAAAGAACCCCCACTAAAAAGTTTTTAGTGAAGAAGAGATCACCACCTGACCAACGGTACAAAAGAAACTGGGTGCCGGGACGCCGGTCGGCTGGCAGCCCACCGCTCCTGGTCTGCTGCGAAGGAAGGACTGACCAAGGATGGGTCAAATGCGGAGAAGAATTTCACAAGAAGCATGGTGTGTGCAGTTTCCCTCCCTAACTCTGCATGTCGTGTGTGTGACTAATAAGGATGTCTTCTTCTTCTTCTTCAAAGATGTTGCGATTTTCATTTTAGAGGGTGAAAACCTGTCCAGAAGGGTTTCAGCTTGATGGCTTATCCTGTTCAGTGTTGCTCAGTGTGTTCAGTCGAAAGATTATTTGTCTGTGTGCACTTTTATGTGCCTGGAAAATTCAAATATACCAGAGAATCTTTTCCCGCATTTGTTGCAGTTGTACGGCTTCTCACTTGTGTGGGCTCTTCTCGTGTGGACCGTCAAGTCACCGCTATACCTGAAAGCTCTCCCACATGTTGTGCAGGAATACGGCCTCTCACCAGTGTGGATTCTAATGTGAGCTTTCAACACTGACGTCTGATTGAATCTTTTCCCACAAGTGTTACAAGAATACGGCCTCTCACCTGTGTGGACTCTTCTATGAGCCTTCAATCCTGATGTCTGACTGAATCTTTTCCCACAGGTGCTGCAGGAATACGGCTTCTCGCCCGTGTGGATTCTCATGTGAATATTCAATTTTGACTTACACTTGCAATCTTTTCCACAAGTGTCACATTTGAAAGACTTTCTACCTGTGTGAGGATTACGGTGAATCTTTGACAAGTTAGGGCTGTATACATTATAACTGTGACTTTCACTTTTGTGATGTCTTTCCTTTGGCTTTGTCTCTGTACTTCTACTTGATCCTGAATCTCCATGTTCGTCTCCTTTCTGATCTTGGCTCTCAGCTACGTGACAGTTATTAGAGAGGTACTGGAGATCGCTTTCCTCATGAGCAGGAGTCAACATGAAGGCTTCAGTCTCCTCCTTCAGCACAAGCTGCTCTCCCTCCTGACTGGTGCAGAGTTCCTCCTCTTCCTCTTTAATCTGAGGAGGTTCTGGCTCCTCATGGTTCAGACTGGAATTCCTCTCCTGGTTACAGAGAACCTCCTCCTCCTCCTTACGGACATGTTGGGGGAGCTCTGGAGGGGCAGACGACAGAAGAAATGGGATTCGACTGTGATGGTAAAGGAAAACTGCAATCCTGCGAGCCAAATTAACCCAGTATTACTGAGGTTATTTATGAATCTAATTGATCTTTTTTATGGTGTTACTGTCATGTTTTACACACCTATCCTGTGTAACTTTATTTCAGGTTTCCAGACGATGTCCAGCAGTCTGCGCTGACGATCGATCTCTTCTTCGTACTCGACGATAGTTTTCTTTAAAACTCTGAATATTTCCTCGGCAGCAACAGTCAGTCGCTCGTTGACAAACTCTTTCAAGTAATGAACTGAAGACATTGTTGCTTAATTACAAATTAAATAACTCGCTGCGCTACAACTACAATGTGGTCTTCCAGCTTCTTCAATACATCCATAGAGCTAACGCTAATAGCATCTTACTGTTTACTTCCGCTAGGTGTCACACCATTACCTTCCGACAGTGGAAGTGAGTTCACTTTTCTTTCCGCTGTCTTTGAGGGTTGTACGTCTGTCTCGCTTAAAAGTTGCATGAAAAATCTTAATTAGAAATCTATTGATGTCAAGTACATACTTGCCTGTGACATTTAGTAAAAAGTAGAAGAATGTGCAACATAAAATGAAGGTAGTCGTAAAAAATACATCAAAATGATGTTTTTTTTATTGTTTTTTTGTTTTGTTTTTTCATTTTTAGTATTCAACTTTGCATTTTACGTCAGTCAGACCCATCTGCAGCCTCGATGAACAGAATCTGCTTGTACAGTAGCTGTAGACTCCAGTGTGAATCTGGCATTCTTACTTTATATCACTTTATAAAGCTTTAATGTTCGAATACATCAAAACAGCTTATTGTGACCCATTACTTGCACTGCTAGCACTTTGGTTGTTCCTGCTTGTAATCTAATTTTGGAACATCAGTCTGAACAACTGGAATTTAAGAAAACATTTTCATTTAAGATGACAGGACAACAGCATAAGTCCCCCAACACCACTAGAGAGGGTTTCTCGGCTTCAACATCAGACAGATCACATCCGTTCATGTAACTGGTGTATAAAAATATTTTTAAAAAGAATATTTAATGGACAGGACAAAATCCATAAGACGTATTCACTCACTGTGTCACAAAGATTTTTGGGAGAGTATGATTGTTTCAAACAAATACTACTGTTAACAGAAATATGAATAATTCAGTCTTATGAAGGGAAAAAAATTAGGTTAGTTGAATAAAACTTGATGGCATTATTAACAACGTACAACACATTTCCCATATCCTGTACTCCCAGCATGAGCAGGCAGACAATACAGAGCTCAGTGGCGCAAACTGATTTGGTTTAAGAACTCCTTTAAACAAGCCTAAAGCAGAGGTTACAGATACTGTCCAACAGTACAAAACCACAAACGGATTGATAGACGTGGACGTTTATGTCACTGCTGTCCATGAAAGATCTCCCTTCATGTTTTGCAAAAATGCGGCTTTTGACCTGTGTGGACTTATCTATGAGCGTTCAACACTGATTTCTGGATGAAACTTTTCCCACAAGTGTTGCAAGAATATGGCATTCATTACTTGAACATATTGTGACCATTTCTTTATGGAAAGTGCTTTATATGTAATTACAGACATGTAGCTGTTGCAAAAGTGTATTGATTCAGAGAACATCTTTCCCCTTCACTTTTGTGGGTTTATTTGTCCATAAAGCACTACAAGCCTTCCCCAATGCTTGCACTGCACTACTTGGCCATATGCAACCTTATATACCTTGCCAGCTGAGAAACATGGAGTAATTGTTCCCACATTGGTGCAGTGACATGGCTTTTCACTAGTGTGGGCTCTTCTCATATGAGACTGTCAAGTCACCACAGAGCTCTCCAATGTTTTGCAAGTACATTGTTTCTCACTTGTATGAATTCTTATGTGCTTTTTCAAGTCTGGAATCCGAGAGAATCTTTTCCCACAGGCGTTGCAGTTATATGGCTTTTCCCGTGTGGGTTCTCAGGTGGACTTTCAAGCCACTCTTAAGTCTGAAACTTTTCCCACACGCTTTGCATGAAAATGGCCTTAAACCTGTGTGGATTGTTAAATGCCTCTTTAATGTCGATGTGTCACTAAAACTATTCCCACAGGTGTTGCAAAAATATGGCTTCTCACCTGTGTGAACTCTCAGGTGTCTATCCAATTTGGACTTTTCCTTGAAATCTTTCCCACAAGTGTCACATTTGAAAGACTTTTTGTCTGTGAGAGTATTTGCATGAATCTCACATACACTGTAAGTGGGACCTCTTCTTCTTCTGTGACGTCTTTTCTTCGGCTTTGGCTCTGCATCCCCACTTGATCCTGAATTTCCAGTCTTGCCTCCTTTGTGACCTTGGTTCTCAGCTTCATGAGAGATGAGATGGTGGTCAGTGTTTGGTTCTGGTATCACAAAGCTTTTAATTGATATTTTGACAACAGGCTCCTTCTCAGCTGCACACTGAGTTAAATCTTCATTAAAATACACAGTCTGATCTTCACTGTGGTCACTTTCCTCATAGGCAGAAGTCAACATAAAGGCTTCAGTCTCCTCCTTCAGTACAAGCTGCTCTCCCTCCTGACTGGTGCAGAGTTCCTCCTCTTCCTCTTTAATCTGTGGAGGTTCTGGCTCCTCTTGGTCCAGACTGGAGTTCCTCTCCTGGTTACAGAGCTGCTGGACAGAGAGAACCTCCTTCTCCCGAGAGACATATTGCTGTGGAAGTTCTGAAGGGACAAAGAAAGCAGGTAGTGTGATGGTAGAAAACCGGACAGCAGAGAAAATGAATACAAGACTATGTTTAAACTGTTAGGATGTTGCGTGACTTCCCAGGATTTCCCTATTTGCTTTTTACAATGTTGGCGCATGTACCTGCGGATGTACCAATGCTGGTCTGTCAGTCGGCCCACTACTTTGGTCCAGCCTGGAATATCTCAACAAACAGTTGCCAATTTGTTAATTTTCAACATTAACCCCAACTAAAAAGTGTATCTGTAGTCATGTCTCCCCTAAAATATTTTGTTACAGAGGTGGTTTGGGCTTTGGGTGTGTTTTCAGTCCTAGTCAGACCATAGACATATATGTCTGTATGAGCCTCTCTGCTCTTCCATGACTACACTTTGCTACTTGTTGCTTTGATGGTGAAGGACAGGACTCTGCGGAGTATAAGGTCTACAATATAGTTTAGAGTTGATTATGTATATGATGTAATTTGTAGAATATTATAGATCCGAGAGAAAACTGACACAAGGGCGGGACCAAGAGAAGAAGGCGAAATTACGAATCTGGCTGCTACTTCAGCACCACGGACAGCACCACAGATTTATCAGTGCACAGCAGTGAGACCAGCGGTCTCCAAACTTTTTTGCGCCACGAACCGGTATCACGTAAAGCAATAGTTTGCCGGACCGGCATAGAAACTGATTGAAACTAATTATTAAAAATACAACCCACCATTACCCTAAATGTAGTTGTTGCAATTAGTGGGAGCCCTTCGCTTGTTTCTCTTCAACGAGGAGCCTTCATTGCCTGATTCGCGAGCCTGTCGCCACATATTACGCAGAGCGGACTTGGTGCGTGAGAATCACCTGAAGCGATAAACCCGTATTTTAAGTAGGACTGCTGATATTGTCTCTAAAATGCAGCTTTCTTTTTCTTGGAAGTTGCAGGCTCTTCTTCTTCTGTCTCATCATTTGGCCCTTTCCCCTTCAGAAGAAGCTCATCAGAAGCTTTACTCATCTTTGCTAGCTTGTGGGCTTACTTTTTTACTACCGTATCACGTAACCGAGACGAGTGGTTTGACATGTGTACAGAGGCACAGGCGGATGCACTTGGTTTTCAAAATAAAACTCCTGTCAGGCTCTTATGATCAATAAAATATTTTTGTAGTAGTAGTAGTAGTAGTAGTAGTAGTAGTAGTAGTAGTAGTAGTGTGAGTCCCGGGTCAGATCCCGCCCCGGGTTATTATTATTATTAGCACTATTAGTATTATTAGTGTGTGCGTGTGTGTCGGGTCGGATCCGGCCGAGTTGTTATCATTATTATTAGTGTGTGCATGTCCCGGGTCGGATCCAGGGTCGGATCCCGGGTCTGGTCCGGTTTGGAAATTTCGCGGGACATTGCCGGGACCGACCCGGAACTTTCCCGGAACATTGCCGGGACCGACCCGGAAATTTCCCGGCACAGACCCGGAACTTTCCCGGAACATTGCCGGGACCGACCCGGAACTTTCCCGGAACAGACCCGGAACTTTCCCGGAACATTGCCGGGACCGACCCGGAACTTTCCCGGAACAGACCCGGAACTTTCCCGGAACATTGCCGTGACCGACCCGGAAATTTCCCGGCACAGACCCGGAACTTTCCCAGAACATTGCCGGGACCGACCCGGAAATTTCCCGCGGGTCAGTCCCGGGTCGAACCGGGTAGATACCGGGTAGGATACTGAAAAACTGATTCAGGCCTTTAATTCAAGCTGACTCGACCCAGCTGTTATTATCATTTGTTGGGGGACAGCTGAGTTAGACTACTGATATTTCAGAGCCATGGTCGAGATCACAGATTCCAACTTAAACACAAACTTCAGTCAGATAAAGAATCAATGATTCAGGCAGACTAGACTAAGATATTCAGCTGAACAACCCCTCTGCTCCTGCACTGTCAACAAGAGGGATGCATTTGTTCATCTTGCAAACAAAGTAACGTAACGTACTGCCCACTGTCAGCAGCCGTTGTATTTAATGTGTTTGGTTGCTGCAGTAACTTGGTTTATGACCAAATGCTTGCAAAATAAATGACACTCACACCAAATTATAGAATTTTCGCATGCCAACGGGCTGCTAGTGAACACGTTAAACATTATACAGTTATTCTGCAAGGACGTCCTCACATACAGAGCGGTTGGTGCGGCTGTAGTCAAGATATCATTACGGGTTTACACACCTATCCTGTGTAACTTTATGTCGGGGTTCCAAACGACATCCAGCAGTCTGCGCTGACGGTCGATTTCTTCTTCGTACTCGACGATAGTTTTCTTTAAAACTCTGAATATTTCCTCAGCAGCAACAGTTAGTCGCTCGTTGACAAACTCTCTCAAACAGTCCACTGAAGACATTGTTCTTCTTGTTCTTCTTCTTCTTCTTCTTCTTCTTCTTCTTCTTCTTCTTGTTCTTCTTCTTCTTCGTTGGTTTTACTGGTGGACTACAAACCAGCGTTAAAGGCATCAAGAAGAAGAAGAAGAAAAAGAAGCAGAGTCCATTCCCAATACATATTCTGACTACATTTTCTCTTCTATGACAGTGAAACAAAAATAGATGCCACTGTAAATCAGATCTCTTCTATTGGCTTCATATCTCTTCTCCATGTTCTCTATTATGTTTTCCTGTTTTAAACAATGTGCTGTTGAGTCTCGTATGAACAAATCTTAACCCTGACAGTATCGTCTCTTTTCTCCTGCTTCTTCCTTCACATCTCATTTCACCACTGCTTTTACTTTCACTGGTTGGATCGATTACCACAGAGCTTTGATGAGTACAGACTCTTTGTCTGACTCACTTAGTGTTCCATCACAGTATATATACAGAGTCTGATCATCACTGTGGTCTCTTTCTTCACAAACAGGAGTCTGCATGAAAGTCAGCTCTCCCACCTGACTATAGTTCCTCCCCTGTTCAAATACTCTCTGCTTCCGAGGGGAACGATTTTGAGACGGTACTGCTTCCTGTTGCACGAAAACCTTGCTAGTGCTGTCCTAAGCTAGCTTGCGTTTCACCCGATTAGTTGCATCAGGAAAGAAGAAGGAGAAAAATAGTGGAATCGAAATGTTTGGTTTTAGCTCAGGTCCTGCGTCAGCTGAGCTGTAGTAGAGTTTCTGGTTCTTACACGCTGTCTAAATGGGTGCATATTATTGTGCCATATGTCGGCAAACAACATTCACTGGGAAGGGACATATCTTCGGGAAAAGTCACCAGAGCAGACTTAGAGTGGTTCTTCTCAAATTCTTAGAAAAGGTAAGTTAATTTTAATTTATTCTCACTGATGTTTCACACTTGGAGTGTTTTGCGCTCACATTTTCTTCCTCTTAGCTGAACCTATTTGCGCACTTATTAGCACCGATGCTAACTTTAGCCACAAAACATCGTCGCAGTTTTGTGTTAATAACTTGTGCTACATGACATTATTAAATATCATAAGACCACTGAAATATGTAGTTATTTTGGGATTGATTTAGTCAATAAAATGGCCACTAGGAGATGCGTCAAGATCAGTAAATGTTTAAACAAAGTCTGATAAAAAGTGGCATATGACAGTAGTGTTGACATAAGCTAGATAAGATAAGATAAGATAAGATAAGATAAGATAGAAAGTCAAAATAACTCCCCTATGCTGCAACTGTTCGTACATCACACACACGGATTTATTATTCGTTCTGATACCTCTATACTTTTATTATGTCTTGGACACCTACCACGGCTGCCTTTTATTCATTCAGTCATTCATTTTAACAGAAGTAAGACTCTAATAAGTCACTATGTTCCCTCAGTAACGATTTAAGGATGGAGGGGTCAGAATATTTCTTTTGCACAAATATTTTCATAGTTTATTTATACTGTCTATAGCATAATAATCTACATTATATATATTTTTTTGATAATTCTGAATTTCTTGAGTTCCTGTGTTTATGTACTTTATCGTTCATCATCTTTGCTTTTCATTGCTGTCCTCTCTGCATCAGTTTTACTGTTTGCCGTGTTTGTTTCATCTGCTGTCTCCTAGGTGAAGGAAGCTCGCCGAACACTCAAAAAACCCCAAGTAGAAAAATTTGACTGCACCCAGCACAAGCAGACATTCTGGTGCTACTGCTGTAGCCTTGAAGTTGAAAGAAATGTTACAGACGGCAACATGACTGTGCTGTACGGAGGCTTGTTGGAACACATGGCCACGTAAGTTTTATTTAATTAGTAAGATTGACAGGACATTTCCTTATTTCTGTTGGCCGCTACATTTGTAAAATAGGTTTTACTTAAGACTATCAATGTTTAATGATTAAAAACACCATCAAGCGATCGTTATAAAATATTATTAGAAGCACCCTAAATCCACCCTTGCAATAGAGAGGCAATTGAATACAGTTAGTAGTCTTGGAGATATCATCTGTGTTGTCTGTTCTTGTTTTTGTGGTCTTGACTATCATAGTTTATACCTCAATTTAGATGCATTGTTCTCTAACAACTACAAAGTTGTCAAATGTGTGTGGGCTTGATGAAATTCTCATCCTCATGCTTTGTCCATGTGAGTTTTTGCAATAAAACTGTTTTGTATCCGCTTTCAGCCCAGAACACAAGAAGAAAACTCACAAATTCTGGTGGGACAATAAGGCCGACCCCAAGTTCAGAGACAAGGTCATCGTCACAGAGGAGGAAACTGAAAGGTAGGCCTGGTGAGCCAAAAGCTTATGGAAATAAAGTTTGGGAAATAAAAGATACTTTGCAAATATCATTGTTTGTTTTTGATTAGGTTTAAAACCGAGGTGGCAAACGCATTGGAATCATTTGTGGAGAAGGAGGATGAATTCATAAAACAGGTAATGCAACAAACAAACTTAGTGTTACGGCTGGTCCGTATCAATTTTCATGGCAGTCCATCCAATAGATATTGAAATATTTCACTCAGAACCAACGTGATGGACAGACCGACATTGCTGATGATAATCAGTTTTTTTTTTTTTCTTTTCCTGTCTACAGCAAGCTGATAACATCCGGGCCCACGAGAGGCATCGCCAAGAAGTCCTTCAGTCTCTTTTAGAGGTTTGTTTGCCAAGGATGCAGTGGCAGTATCCATCACTGTGGCCTTGGCTGTTGTTATTCATGATTTTGAGTTGCCTGTAAGATGGGAAATACCACTTTTCTCCAGCTAAATGATTGTGAATGCCAAAGTAACCAGTCCCATTCAATTCTAAAAACTTTGGTGGCAAGGGTGGTTCAAGGACCAAGCCAATTTTTTCATCATATTACCATAAAAACCAAAAAATAAACAGAAACAAAAATTTATTTTAGTAAAAAGCATTTTTGTTATAAACTGAGAACAAGATCGAAGCTGGAAAGGAAAAACAAGACCTGAATAGAGAGAGGTTCATGTCAGCATGTGGGGCAAAGTAGTGCGTGATGATAAAAGCTGAGATGAAGTGTGATTAGTGCTCAGACTTCCTCTATGAACTACTGTTGGCTTTTCCTGAATCAATATCAGCGTGAGGCAGAGTCGGAGTTGTTCAATGGACCCAACGGCACAGACATGTCTGCGGAGGATGCTGTCAGGTAATGCTGTGTCTGCCTGCAACACCTTATTCATCTTGCATTTTATCATCAATAGAACTTGAAATGAGAGTGTTGGTTTGGTGCTTATCTTGTTGCCTTGGGAAGCAGCTCCCAATTTACAGCTCAGGGATTGGACCAGCGGGCGGGGAGCGGTTTTGTTGACTCAATGGTCGAAGTACCGTGGGCTGCAGCAGGACAAGGCCTGACTTTCATTGGCTACCAGGTAGATGCACAACTCTGATGAAGAAAGTGTTCAAGTTTGGTAATTAATTGTTTTGGTTTGTTCTCCTCACTTGATCACTTGTTTTCTCTGTTACAGGATTCATCAAACAGTGGAAATGTTCATACAGGTACGGTGAATATATATGATCTCACCTGGATTAGATAGGTTTGTTCGATGTGTAAGTTCTGTTTATAGAAGCATTTCTCAGCCCCTTCTCCCTCTGAGGATTGTTATTCTTCTCAAAACGTCTCTTGCATGTGATTGATGAAGAGTAAGCATGTCGTATTATCTGTGTGTTGTAGGTGCCGTCCCTCCTTGGCTCCAGGATGATCCTCTGGAGGGGACCTCCGGAGCTGCAGCACATCCGGAGATTGGCCCTTCGCTCCAAGACTTCCTCAAACAGAGTAAGAATCACACACAGACGTTTCTTAAGTTGTGTGTTCTGGAAATTTGCTGTCAGCTGAGCAGTTTATTTGTTCAGAGAGATGTTGCAGCCTCGATGATAATCTCCATGAGCAGTTCAAGTGCGTCTTGTATTCTGCTGGTTTTATGCCTTCTTACAATCACAGCAACACATTCCAAATACAATGTAAATGCTTCTGCTGTATCTTTTAAAAACATTTGCACTTACATGTATGGAAAAAAACAAAATTGCACATATCGAATTACAAAATTCAGAAAAATGGCCTCATTTCTCTTTCACCAGAGGAGCAAGAGAAGCTGAGGAAGCTTCCACCCAACAGAGTCGGGGCCAACTTTGATCACAGCTCACATACGGACGCCAACTGGCTTCCCTCCTTTGGTAGAGTGTGGAACAGTGGCCGACGCTGGCAGTCCAGGTGAGATCACGACACCCTTCACTACACCTGACACTAACATAGAACTATTATATGTGTTGTATATGTATATGAGCCAGAGTTGCCCAAAAGGCTGATATTCATCTGTTGTCCCTGGTTAAACATTAAAAGGATGTATAATGTTTAGTGTTCAGCTCAGCTCAGCAGATTAACTTCACTGGTCTCTGCATGCAAATGTGACCTTTTTTTTTTTCAACAGGCACCAGTTCAGACAAGAGGAGGGGCAGAAGAACAGACAGAAGAGGAGGAGGGAACATGGAACGGAGGGATCAAAGAAAGCAAAGACGACCGAACAGCTAACACATTCTGACGTCTCTTAAGACTGAGTCTGGTGCCTGATAGTTCTT
This sequence comes from Chaetodon auriga, assembly GCF_051107435.1. Classification (NCBI taxonomy): domain Eukaryota; kingdom Metazoa; phylum Chordata; class Actinopteri; order Chaetodontiformes; family Chaetodontidae; genus Chaetodon; species Chaetodon auriga. The sequence continues at coordinate 14,316,852 of NC_135078.1, read as the reverse complement.
AATGGAGGATGTATATAGTTTGCAAGATGTGAATGAGTTTTTGTATTGCGTTTCTGAGGAGTTGCACTTGGTCGAAATGCTCAGGCTGACTGGACACCCTCCTGTTAGCCAAACAGTTGTGTGTGTACATTTGGACATTTATGTAACCTTCTCTCTAATATTACTGGGAGTTTGCAGTAAAAATATGAACTTAGTGTATATCAGTGTCTGTTGGTCATGTTAGAAAGTTTCCTGGGATTTTAGAAAAACTGCACAGCTTCACAACAACTTTTCCGAAAAAGCAAAAGCTGCCCACTTAACCAGATTGGTGCCGCTGAGATGGAAATCAGCGACTTCAGAAGCACCACAGATAAAAGGCCTCTTTGAAATACTTTTCCTGCCCAGATTCCTGCAGCAAGTCCAGGACTGATGAGCAAGTTACTGGTTAGTGTGCAGCTCTTTGAGCTCTGAGGAGAAACAGCAGGGGGCGCTAATCACACAACTAACATTAGATATCAATAGATACAACATGGTAGAAACCGAACTTTTATTATTTTGAAGATGTATGTTCATATTTATCCTGATGTGGCAAAAATGTCATGATTTGTGCAGATTGCGTTTTTATATTTTTTTGTGGATGTTTTTTTTCTCCTTCAAATTCTGACATATTAGTGTCATTTTGTGAGCAACCCTGAACAGTAATCCACACAACCAGAGCCGCGGTTCAGAGTTTTTATAACCTCTGACAAGAGATGTCCGTTTTGCAGTGAACCTGTACACCAAATGAGCTTTCATTTCCCCTTTCAGAACATGTTACTGTAAGTGGTGAATTGCTGAAAAAATGCAAATGTTTGACACTTTCAGACATCATGTGACTGTTATAGTGTAAATGTTCAGAAAAAGCGCATCATATATCTTTTGTGTCAGTGGGATCAGCAGTGTTATATTCAGTGCTCTGTGAAAGAAGACAGGTCAGCCTGTTTTCTTATCATCTGTTATAGAAAGAAGGAAGTAAATTGGTGGAAGTGTCTTTGTGTAAAGCACTAGGGGGATTTTTGATCTCCAGAAGCTAATTTAAAGATGTTGAGGTAACAATTAGAAATGTTCTGGTAACAGGACATCGCAAACAAATGGACACTGCACCAAGAATCTATAGAAAGTGCCCTCTGTTGCGTCCTTGAGCCTAAATTGTCGACAGAATGCTACATCCATGATGAACACCCAATTTGCACTTTAAAAAGGTATTTGTGCCCCCATGATAGATAGTTTTGTCTGCATGCATGCTTAACTACAGCTGCTCTGAAATTCATCCACGAGGAGGAATTTGGCAAATACAGAATTTTGCGGCGCTTGTCACTTGACGACTGGTTTTGTAATAGGTGTAATGATTTGGTCCCAATCCCCTGCGAAGTATATTGCGGAATAACAGATGCAGACGAAAAATACAGGGAGGTGATTTGTACAGTGGCTATTACTGTGTGAAATATGCTGCGGTTGCATTGCCAAAGGGGAACATCAGCACAGAGATGAATGAATGGCCAAGAGCAGGATATGCTCCTATATGTCACTCCGTGAGCTTTCAGTGGACTGTTCTTTTATCTGCACAGGCCTCCTCTCACAGCAAAGCATAATCAGGCCCCAGTGTGCTCTGGATAGATGGGCGTGGAGTTCAGTGCAGCTGCAAGGCAATATGGGGATACAACGTGTAGCTGATCTATTCTTAGCTCTGTGACAACATGGCTATGGATGATTCAGTACAAGCGGAAGAAAAGAAGGGGGTTACCATGTGTACATTTGACTGTGAATTGAACCGTTGCCGTAAAACCGTAAACATTTTTACCACATGCGGTCAGTGCTGTATAGCTGTATAAAGTTTGGCTTTCATATCACATCGTGGTTTGTTGTTTTTTTGTTAATTTTGACAGGATTTATTGACAGCCGTAGCTCCAGCGCAACAGCCGTCCTTGGCACTAAAAAATGGGAGGGGAGAAAAAGCACGTGTACTGGGCGTTTCTTGACTTAATCCGTGGACCAATCACGGAGTGGGATTTTTGAATAATTATGCGATTGTTAAAGAAGACGTAGTCCCCGGGTACTGATTGGCTAAACTGGATAGAAGCGGCCAATCACTTAAATGACAGGCGCTCAGCTGGCCGTGAAGCCCCGCCTTCTGTATATTAATGAGCAAACCCCGGAAACGTCGCTTAAAGGGACAGAGGAGGAATTTCAGGCAAAGGTTGAAACAACGAAAACAGCTGCGAGCGCAAAAAAGACAGACACAGAGAGGAAGGGACGTGGTCAGCCAACTAGCGAGCTATGTGGCAAGACAGAGTGGGAGGACGAGACTGAAACTGTCCGATTGTTTTGCCTATCAGACATCCAGCTAAGATTGCTAACCTGCTTTTAGCTTCGAAGTGGATTTTTTGCTCCGTAACGTTTAGCTACCTGGAATCCGACAACGCAGCAGTCAACACGGCAGAGAGATAACAAAAAAGGCCAAACTCCCAGACGACAGGGACGCGTCAGTTCAGGCTGTCCACCTTTTTTGTTAGGTGAGTAGGCTTCAAAATCTTCGATTTTTGCTAGCTAGTTGCCTCTTTATCTTCTGCATCGTACGAACTTAAAATGTCGCCATGTATGGAAATTGTACAAAGGTTCAGGTTATTCAGTATTTAAATGTTTGCACTCTAAACATGCAGGTTTTCACTGGCATCTTTTTTTTTATTAATGTGTGAATGTGAGCAAAGTTTGAGTGGAATCCAGCTTAAGCCAGCTGATGACCTGACAGTATATCTTGGTGTGGGGGGCGTTCCCCTGCTTTGTCTGCCTGCCTCACTCTTCCTTTATGTGCGTGCGTGCAGTCTGCGGTGGTGAGGGACAAAGTGATAGAAATCCTAGTGTATTAATCATCCATCACCTGTCATGGGTGTGTGCGTGTCCCGTCAAAATGCATGTTTAAATATCTTATTTTGTCATAACTGCACACTCATGTCCTCCTGGCATTGTGCATATATGGCCTGTGCAAGAAGGAGGGATCAAGCAGCACGAGCATATATTTGTGAGATTATGACTGTAGCTCAGCGGGTGGATTGATGATCATCACTGTAAAGCTTACGGGATAGAGGATAGCATTGAGTGCAGTGGGCGTATTGTTCCCTTGGCTTGCACTTGGGAGTTGCATTGCATCATTTAGGGAAGGGAGCATTGATGTTGGCACTAAACTCTTCTTACAGTATATATAAAATCTATAAAGTGTTAGAGTTGAGTCAGTTATTACAGTGATATTATGATCAGCTGCAAAGCAGCAGGGCATGATGGCATTGACATACACATGAAGCACACTTGTATGTACTTGCACTCACTCTACATCACCCATACAGCACACGTGCATATGGGATCATCCAGCTGTTTCACATATATGCAAATAGAATATTTCTGCACACACACACACACACACTTTGCTGCAGCAAATCCATCTGCAAGTCGACATTTTTCTCTCTCGCTTGTCCTTGCCTTGCTCTGACAGCTACCCCCCACCTCCCTGTCTGGGAGAAACCAGTGGGCTTTGTCCTCAGCTGAGTGTGACGTCATGCAGATCTTTGCTGTAACCAACCCTGAAGGTGAGGTGCATGCTGTTCAGCAGGCCTGGGTCCTGAGTCTGGGCATGTCCCGTTCACAATGCCTCTTTGACTTAAATTCCTAAATGCTTAAACACACTTGGAAAATAAAAGTCTGTTCAGGTGAGACAAAGACACTTAAAAAATCCTCTCACATCAAAAGAAAGGGAAGGGAGGGAGAGATCAGAAACCCAGCCAGGATGAGTGAGGGATGTTTTTCGCATGGGAAGAAAACAATGCCAGGAATCCCCAGTGATGACTGGTCTGTTTGCATACTTCAAAATGTATAACTACCAGTAACCTCAAGGAAATATACTGCATGCTTATGGCCCAGCAAAGTGCAATGAGTTAAGCTGGAGTGTGGTCATGAGTAGCTGTGTGTTTTCTCCATGTGAAGCCACCAGTACCTAGTTAGGCTATTTATTAGATGAATACAGCATGGTCAACGTGACTCTGCTTGAGCCTTGTAAGACTGTAAGAGCCCAATTTCTCCTGATTCTGTTTGAATCAATTGGGCCCAGATTAACAATATTACAGCCTCTGTCTAGCACTGCCTGTAAATCGCCCTTTCCTGCAGTATACTATTTTATTCATGTGTAGTTCATCTGATAATCCGTAACATAAAGGGCTCCAAGTTAAGGGATGCTGTTCATCCTGTGGTCTTCTGCACATTCAACCTCGAACACATGGAATATACCTTCCATACCTCTCATGGCTGTCTGACTGACTGGTTATGGTTCATGGCTGCAATTCTCCTTTATTGCGTGTGAACCTGGCAGCGCTTTTTATGTGTGTGTGGAAAGTGGGGTCGGCTATTAAATGTGTTGAGCTGATGAAGGCTTGTTGTCAGCCCTCCAGTGTGTCTCTGCAGGATTTGATGTCAGAGATTACAGATGATTATGTGGGTTAGATCCAGTACTCAACACTGCTCTGGGCCTGTATTGATCTATCATGTGTGTCAATGTGTGTGTGTATGCACGATTTGTACTGATATCCTTATGAGAGTTAAATTATCTCTTATCTTAAAGAAAGAGCTATTTAGCTATTAAGGATTAGGTTTAAGGCTGAGAGAAGGGAAGGTACTCACAAATAGTTGTTAAGCATGTGTATGTCACTGTGAATACATGCTTTTTAATACATAGCCTCAAGCCATTACCAAGAACCAGTGCTGACTGGTTGACTGGCAGGAACAGTGTCTACCTTGTCTTAAAATAAATCTTAGTAGCTTCTACTTAATGTAGTTTTCTCTTTTATATAACAGTATAAACCTTATTGATTTACCCATGATGCTTCAAAATAAAGGTCCTTCACATGCTTCCTTATGTGTTGCATGTGGTAACTAGTGACACTATAAAGATCTTTTTTGTCATTTTTCTTGATCCATTGCTTGTGAATCCATCGTAACTAGATGTTTTTGACATTCCCCACATCTTCTCAACACCCCCTCGGGGAAGTGATGCTGTTTGCTAGAAGATACCACTTTCAACCCAGGGACAGAGCGGAAGCAGTATGAGATGAAAGATAAAGCTAACAAGAGAGGAGGTCAGAGGGCACCATGAACTGTGTGTGTTTTCATGTATTTTCACTTATGATAACCACATGTCCTCAAGAGAAGGACAAGAGAAAGCCTTCAGCGTGAAGCCTTTTTTCTACTTGTCACTTTCGCAAAAGGTGGTCCATGGAGATAAAGTCATTTTAGGATTTGCACTTTAACCCTGAACCCTTCACTCACCCTTCGTCACCTCAGGTCTTTACACACACATACAGTATATACACACACACACTGTAACTAAACCTAATGTCAGGCTTACCAGAAAGGCCAATTAGTCCACTTAACAGTCTGTCAGTAAGAAGAACTAATTAGTCCTCTTACAAACCTAGAAGGTCCATGTGTTTGTGACTGTGTTCAGTTCATAAACTGTGGTTAACAGGTTAACCTATTTATAGGGTAGTGAAGGCTTTGAAGTGGACGCTTGGAATAAGTGAGCATTGGGAAACTGTTTCAAGGATGGGAGTCTATTGACAAAGACCCAACAAAGCAATGCAATTATGGAATTAATAGTCAAAATAATGAGGTCGTCAAATAAGCAGTTTTGATTAAGAATTTTATTCCTTTGGGGTTTTATATTTCTGTGTGTTATAATCTCGGTGACTCAAACAACCCAAAAAGCTCCACCATGTTTGATCAGGCCACTGCAGCCAGTGCTGGATGTCATTTTAATGTGCTGCTTCTGATTGACCTTGTGAAGGACGGATACGGCTTGTTAGGTTGTGGAGGTAAAGATGAGATGAAAGGGAAAATTGCTATTTAATCCTTTTAGATAACATCCCATCCCACCTATTTAACAATATATGTTAAAAAAAATTATTCCTGTATCAAAATCCAATCACGATTTCTTCCTGTATAACAAAATGTGATGTGTGCCCTAATTATGATGTTCAAATCAAATTTTTCCCAACATTATTATCTCCCACCTGCCTATCCTGTGTCACTCGGAGATACATCACGACACTAAAGCTACATACTCTCGTTTTATCTGGATTTTAAGTTTTTGGATTGGAAGCAATGAATGAAAAAGGGAAGAGAGAGCCACAAACTCATAACTTGATGAAGTATTTATATAGAACATTGACAAATATGTGTTTCGGTACGTATTGCTCCACTGAAAAATCAGGCCTTTATACTCATAATTAGATACAGGTATAGATAAAGAACAACCTTCTCCAAAAGGCTGTCTAAAATCCAGTGTGAGGAACCTTGTTCAGCATACACAGATACAGGCTAAATATAATTTAATGTATGGAGCTTGTGAGCCATTTAGTCAGCTGATATGGCTTATATACCGGCCCCAGAATCAATGAGCTGCTGTTGGAAGGCAGATGCATCTCTGCATTATATAGGTCAACACAGGGCTTATCAAGCTAAGACCTGTTCACTCTCTGCCCCTCTCCCTTTCTTCTTTGTCTTGTTTGCTCTGTCCATTACTCTGCAGTACGTTGTCATTTGTCTCATCCGCCCTACCTTGCATCAAAGCCCTCCATCGCTCTTCTGCCTTTATTCCCATCTCTCCATGCTGTGGAGTATGTGTGTCAGGCCTGTGCCTGTGCATGCATCTTTCAACGCTCAAATTGGCTTTTATACAGACTGGAAAAAACCTTCCACTCTGGAGATCTGTGACACCCACTCATTAAAATAATATTAATAATAATAATAATGAAATAAATAATACTCTTTATCTTTCATGCTGGATTTGTATGTTTGGATTAAGAGCAAATCCACACAGTTGTTTGCCCTGACTTTTCCTCCAGCACCCATAGCAGTTGGCATTTCTGGTTTTGAGTAAAATGTCTTCACAACTACTGGATGAATTGTCATGAAACTTAACTTGCAGAAATTCATGTGCCTCTCAGGGTAAATTATAAAAACTTTGCCGATTCCATAACTTCCTATTTGGCACCATCGTTAGATCAAACATGTTTGTTTGTCCAGTATTATGACCAAATACCTCCAAACTACTGACATCCCCCAGTCGTGCTTACTAATGATAAACTAAACCGCCGTGGTGAAAATGGTCAACATTATGCATGCTAAACCTTAGCATGTTAGCATTGTCATTATTAGCATGTTAGCATGTTGATGCTACTATTTAGCCTCTCCGAGATGCTAGTGTGGCTGTAGCGCTGTAGCAGGGGTGTAGCCTTTCCCCAAGCTCTGTATAGCCCCTCATGGTGCGTAGTGGTGCACTTTGGAAGACAAAGATATGCCAAGTTTGCCAGTTATTGCCTATGAATTGTACCTTTATGTGCTGCTTGGACTGGATGTCTGCTAAATCAAGGTGTCAGCATCATATTTTTATGCAGATAAGCATGTCAGCAGTAAAACTGATACGTTTTTGCATGTAAGTTGATATATTGGCAGCTTTCATGCAGAGGTAACAGCATGCGTTGGACCTGTGTCCAGCTTACTTAGGCTGCTCGTGTTTTGTCGAGTTGCCTGTTTGGACTTTCTGCAAATATCTGAAGTGTGCGCAGCCCTGCCTCAGGGCTCACACGCAGAGCAGCAACTCTTGTGGTACCAAAGCCTCTCATTATTAACTGCTGCTTAACGACTGCAACCGTGTGTGTTTGTGTTGGACTGATCTCAGGATTAACCCTAGGCAGACCTCTCTCTGCCCTTCACCCTGTAATGCCCCCCCCCCACCAAAATGGATGAGCCACTCTCTCTCTCTCTCTGTGTGTGTGTGTTCATAAACGTGCACTTGTATAAGCTTCACTGGTATTTTAGTTGAGGTGAACACCTGTCCTTAAGGTTGCTTTCTGCTTTATCTGCTGTTGTAAACTCAACACACATCCTACAAATGTGGGTATAAATGAACTCTAACTGCCATCATAATCTTCTGCACCATCCACTTTGGCTAGAAACCAATCATGAGTCAGGTTGGCTGGTTAGATAGTGACAGTATGCCCTGGTTAGGTATTAGTGAGCTACATAGCAAAGAAGGGGTTTCTTTTTTTCTTTTTGTTTCACTGCCCAGATGGCAGGCTGGACGACATTCAGCCGCTACCAGTTTTGAGTGGTACAACACCACCATGCTGTGTGAGTTTGCCAAGCATGAAAGGGAAAAAAGGGAACTAATTTAAACTGAAGGAAGATGGACAGGAATAAAAACGCCTAAAGGCCAGAAGAAGGGGGAGAGGTGGAAACTCACATAGACACAGAGAGTGAGGAGGAGAGACAGAGAGAGGTAAAAAGACATGCAGCTGAGTTCAGGGTGAAGGAATGAGGCCTGAGAGGGAAGGGAGGAGAGGTGGAGAGAGAGAGCTTTATTTCCTGTCCTCCATGAATAGGCAACATATTTCTCTGGAACATTCCACCCTCTGAGCTGGCCCGGCCTGTCACCAAGACTCAGGGTGCCACACTCCTCCCCATCTCTGCATTTCTTCCCATTGCACTCTGTCTTTTGTACATATCACTCCTTGATTTTGTCCTTCTCTTCCCTTTTATTCCCATCTTCCTTTAGCAAAAGTGAGTGAACTGTGTTTGTTTTTTCCAAACTTTGACCAGATACTGAAAAGCATCACAGAGTTAACCACTGCTCATTTCTATAGGATGTTTAGGATCAGTAGTTAAATATCTATACTGGAATATAATAATTAATTCTTATTGATGGATTGGTGTTGGAAGGAAGACTTGATTGAACTGGATTACACCAAACTTTAGTAATCTCTGTGAGGAAATTTAATAACAACAGCCTAGTTACGGGATGCACAAAAGTAGTTTCCACACTTGCAGAATCCAGTCATCCCTCAGCGCTGCTGCACATTGGATCAATAAAGGACTGGTGGGAATGATTGCAGAAGTGGATGGAGAGACGTATCTGGTCATGGAAAAACAAACAGAAGCTATTTCAGGAATGTTTTATCTGGACAGCCGATTGTTTTAAATTGATTTACTTTCAGAAATGTCTATTTGCTGCATCTGCCTATTTTAAACTTAACCCCAATCTCTAATGTCACTTCACAACTATACATAGTCACTTGATAATGAGCTGCATATGGAATAATGCAAAGCAAATAAAACGATCGCCATCAGGGTTTTATTGATCAAATGTTCAGTTAAGTTGCTTAACTGCCAACTGAGCAAATACACATATTCACACACAGGTTTTCTCTTGGCAGCAAAGTTAAATACTCATATTTAAATAGGCATGTCTCTTTTTCCACTTAGTGATCTTCCTTATCAACACACAGCTGATCAAACATGCCCTTCCAGAGAGAGTTCATCTCAACGGATTACAGTGCTCTAGAGAAGTAAATGTAAAGAACCCACTCAGGGTGGCAAACAACCTGCAGGAAACGGTTATCTGATTAGTGTTGGTTGTGGGATTTTTTTGTTTGTGTGTTTGTTTGTTTGGGTGGGTTCATGCTGTCAGTCAAGCTGTAAAATCCACCTGCTTGAAGGAAGAAGGTGGGATGTATGAGACACTATGGCCTGCAGAGAAATAAGGGCGGAAATGTTGAAAATAGAAAGCCGTTAATGTTATTGCCATGTGGTGACACATAATAACTGAGGCTGCTAAAAATAGAAAATGAGGACTAAGACAAAAAGCGTGCATGAGCTGCATAAGTGGGAAAGCCAGTTTTAACTTAGCACTTTAAACTTGAATCCTGTCAGCGGTGTAGTTCTGAAAATGGGAAGGGTGTCATATTTATTTCAATGTTTTGAAATCACTCTAATATATTCTTCATAGGTCAAGATTAATTTCAGGCACTGATGCTTGTTACTGTAAACATCAGCGTTCCTACCATATTTCTACCTCATTACCACACTACTGCAACTTCAGTGATACTGAACACATTGCATCACAGCAAGTCCACAGCGCTGCTTGTAATTTTCTTGTAAATATTAGCTGTAATATTTGCTTCTGCACACTGGAGCTTTCTGGGTGTCCACTGTTTGGCAGCAGCCCATCCCACACTTATCAGAGAGATGCACACCTCCTAAGCACACATATGTCCTCGTGTGTGCACTACTAACACACTCTCGCACATGCCAGTAGAAACAGACACCGACACAGGCAGGGCAGGGGTCCATGCCTCTTTAAACATGTTTTACAGACCACCCCCTCCACCCCCCCACCCTTTTTTTTACACACAGACAACCACACTTTCCTTTCCCACCCTTCCTCCACCTCCCCTCTTCCTCTCCTCCTTTTGTTCTCTCCCTCCCCAGGAGGAGGGTGAATTGGACTTTGTTTTCAATATTTTAAAACAGGTCATTTAAAACTGCAACTAACCTGTTTACTCACTGAGGTTTTGGGCTCAACACTCTTCACTTGGCTGTTTTGGTTCTGGTGGGTACCCCAACGTCGTCATATAGACATCATAGCAAACACTGCCATTGATTTGAAGTCAGGATTGCATCAATGCATGTGTTTGATGGAATGCGAGTGTGTGTTTTCAATGCTTCTTTCTCCTCAGTTGCACCTAGACTGTCCTTGAATGGAGGAGGGTCTTCGTAGAGAAGACACGCCCCTTTTTTTTCCAAATATGGAAGGTGACACTGGCTCTTAAAGGGACCGAAGTGTGTGAGTGTGTGTGTGTTTGTGTATGCTGAAACACAAGATTCTAAATAACAGTGCTGCTTGCCAACAGAAAGTCCACATTATTACAGTTTTTACGGGCTTTGCTGTTAACAGCAGCAGCTGGTCCTGTTTCAGGACAGAAATCTTGCCTCATTGCCGTCTTCCCCTGTCTCTCTGTCACTTTATCTTCCTCTGTCTATCGTGCTGTCTCAGTCTTCTACGCCTTCTACCTCCCCCCTCCCCTCTCTCTCATATCCCCACATCTCTATATTTGGAGGTACGTGGCTGAAGCCATGTCTTGTTATTCAAAACCTCATCTCTGCTCACTTTTACAGTTCACACACATGCACCAAAACAACTGAATACCACACAGGTCTATACACACTGCATCCATCTCTGAGTATGTACATGTTGAGCTGAAGCAATTAATCAATTAGTCAGTTGGCAGAAAATTACTCAGCAACGTTTTAAAAATAACTGAGTGATGATTTCAGGATATTGAATAGTTAATTGAATATTTTGGGGATTTGCACTGGTGGCTGAATAAACAAGCAATTTGAATTTGTTAGATTGGCCTCAGGGAAGTTATAATGGATGTTTATTGCTTTCTTTCCAACATTTTATAGGCTAAATGATTAATCAAGGGAACAATCGTAAGATTAAACATTCATGAAAATGAATGAAATTGTTAAATGCCGCTCTCCACACATTCATACATGCATGACTGCACACAGGCGGACGGTTTACCAGTATTACAGTAATGCAAAGTAAAAAACTATGTGTGGAAAATATAGTTCACCCACTTTCCCCAGCTACACAAAATGAAATACTTGCCCAATTAGGCTGATAGAGTGCAAATTTATCTGCTGGCTGCAGGTAACTTAACATCCTCCCTATATGATACCTATATGTTTCATCTTCTGAACATTGTAAGTTGTCAAAACCATTGTTTCATGATCATGACATAATCATTTGCTCACTCAACCTGATGTTAGTGGGTTGTCGAGACGAGCACACGTGTGGTAAGAACACAACCCTGGTTGTCCTTAAAAAGAATAATGTATAACACAGCAGGTGTGCGTTTGTGTCTGTAACGAGAGGGCCGGGCGAAGCTGCGTGCAAAATACTGTGATCTCGTCAGTTTCAAGTATGTTCTGTGCACGGTGCTTTTTACTCGCGTAACCTCCACTCACAATGAGTGTGTGTGTGTGAGGTGAAAGAGCATAAGTGCAAGTGTGTGATGCACTGGCTCGCACAGTGTGTACTTTAACCACACCACTCTGTTCAAAATAGTTCTTGCCTAGTCAACATACTGTTCCTTATTAGCTCACAGATGGAAAAACACACTCAGCTGAGGGCTGCTCCTGGTACTCAGCTGATAAACTTTTTCACATGCACTTCATTCTCTATCTGCACACCAGCAGCAGATAAGCCTTTTGCTTTTGTGGGCTCGTGTAGGCTACAGGCGCTTTGTACAGTTCATGGTACACACACACACTTGCCTTTGTGTGTGAGTATGCATTAGACAGTAAAGGAAGGGGGAGGGTGCATTGCATCAACGTTTGCATCTTTAATCTCTGAGGCATTAACTCCTTTATTAACTGTTCTTTAACTAACGCGCACGCACACACACAACCACACATGTGGCTGGCACGCTACAGGACAAGATTACACAAGTGAAATGCTCTACACAAAACAAGTTTGAAGATCTCAAGGACACACATTTAACACACACACACACCCACACACACACTGTTTGGGGAAAGTGCTCTTTGGTCGTCTCTACTTCTGCAGAACAGGCCAAGCAGGAGCAGGTGGGCGGAGTTCTGGCTCCCCACGCCCCCTCCCCCTCTCATTCCCTCCGCTGGCCAATCAGAACCTCAGCTAGTACAGCTGACCCCCCTTTTCTCTAGCCAATCGGCTACAAGCGTCCCCCCCTTTACCCTGTATGCCTTCAGTGCTGAGTGAGCAAAGCATGCCTCGCTCTATCAGCTGAGAGGAAACCGACAGAAAGAAAACACAGAGAGAAAAAGAGAGAGGGTTGGAGGGAGGGGCCTGAGAGTAGATAGAGGAAGAGAGGAGAGGGTGAGGAGGAATGGGAGGAGAGGAAAGGGGGAACGCTAGCATGTGGAGTGGCTTTTGTATTCAAGATTATTTGGAGGGGTGCGAATGAGAGAAACGAAGAACGAGGACGGGGGGGAGCCTGAGAGAGACAAGAAGAGGGAGGGAAAAAGCGAGATGGGTGGGGGGTGAGAGTTGTTGATGGGTTTTTGATTTGTGTATGTGTGAGGGTGGAGAGAGGTAGACAGGAAGAAAACAAGAGAGAGTTAGAGAGAGAGAGAGAGAGAGACAGACAGAGAGAGAGAGAGAGAGAGAGAGAGAGAGAGAGAGAGATCTAGTGCAGGCGAGGAGGGCTCCTGACAAAACAAGCAGAGGGAAGCAGAAAAACTTGACTTGACTGTGTCTTTCTCAACGCCACCTATTCAGGAGGAAGGAAGCACAGAGAGGCAACAGAACAGAGAGTCGAAAGAGAGAGAGACTGACCCGGTGGAAATACAAATCAGAGGAGAACAGAAAGACAAGGCAGCAGAGTCACCCATCCAGCAACCAGACGAATTAGAGGAAGAAAGGAGAGAGGCAGAGAGTGAGACAGCGAGATAAACCCCATCTTTTCTTAGAGGGTGAGTGTCACAACTTCTCCTGCTGTCAAGTGTGATAATGCTGCTCCTGTTGTATTGTCAGCTGCGCTCGGGTGACTCAACGTCTCCTAAAATGGCCACATGAAAGGCAGACAGAGAGACAGATAGGCCGGCAGATATACAGACAGAGGGAGGGAGGGAGGGAGGGAGGGAGGGAGAGACAGAAAGGGACCCCGTGTCAAACAGCATTCTCAGCAACTATGTCACTGAGCCAGCTTAGTTTAGACTGCCATGACTCGTCAGCCTGAGTACTGTATGTGCGCCTTGCTCAGAGGTTTATCAGTTTCAATCAACGTAACCAGTCTCCTTCTGTCACTTTCTGTCTTCCTTTGTCTCTTCCTGTCTTCCGTCTTTGTCTGATACTCAGACGCACACTCAGTCGGCTGTCATTCTATCCCGTCGTGCACAGCCTCATCAGATTTCCAAACTCTAGATGGCTCCCGTAATCTAATCAACAGGTGATTGTTTGCAGGAGCACTTAGCAACTTTTTTGTGTCGGAGAATGTGTGCAGAAGTGTGTGTGTGTGTGTGTGTGTGTCTGTGTGTTTATCAGCCTCCAGGCACAGGACAAGCCTGGGAGTAGGTCGGGTGGGGTTCTGCTAAAAGTTGATGAGACAATCGGGGCATTTGGGAGGCCGCTAACTTCGTGCTGATGCTATCACACCTCTGTTATAGGCTGGGTGTAAAGGGTGGGCTGAGGACACAAGGAGGGCAGAGTGCAGCTGAGCAGCTAGAGACAAGAGTCTTCACAAAAGGCCCATTCAAGATGATAGCTTAGTGTATGCCACTGATTGGAAATTGATGTCACAGATTGAAAACAGGATGGACATAACTCAAGCCAAATGCTGACAAATGCCCCAATCTCTCCTGGTGGGAGGTGGCTGGGGCAAAATATGTATTTTCAAGTTTGCATGCTTTGCAAGATGCTTTGGTAACTAATCAGGCAACATGCTAGTACCATTGTGAATCACAGTGTTTAAGAAGGGCATTTAATAGAGTCGCCTTTCTTAATGATTAGCTATGTGTTTGTGTGTTTAGGATGAAAAATAGAAAACATGAGCACATGCTAACAGCCTTGCTTTTTCATTACTGTGGCATTGTTGTGTCTCTATGATTTAGGATATTGAAATGATTCACACTTTTTTTAGCACCATCAAAGTATTTCGTAGGGGAAGAAAACCATGTGAAAACCTGTGTTGAAATGGGTGAAATCAGCAACAGAAGCCACTTGTCTTACTCTGTTAAAGTTTTCAACTCTGTTGGCTTTTGAATGTTGTGGATTTACAGGACCACATACCAGTATTAAGTATGATATAATATGCAAGAAATGTTTGTATATAATAAAAGTATAGCTTCTCCAAACTAGTTAGGGAGCAGGCAAATGCTCATAAATTCACACTGCTGTAAACAGAGCAGCTGTTCTCCCATAAACAATTTCTCAAAGGTGGAGTGCTGCAATTGTCAAAGAGCGTGCAGTAAAACATCTGAAATATGCAGTGGCTGCATTTGGTGCATTTCTGATGAGGATTGTAAACAAACCCACATTAAGAGTAATTCTAGTAGTTTGCTCTATTTCTACTCATCCTTTGCTGCATTTTTTTGAATTGCTGAAAAAATGGCAGTGCTGTGAGTGCTTGTGTGTCTGGGCTTGCGTGTGTGTGTACACATGCATGCGGCATCCGGGTGTTGGGATGACTGCACAGGCCAAATGTGAGGGTAAGTTCTGAGGAGAGGTGCTGGCTGTGAACTCTGCCCCCTTCACTCTCATGCATTTCACGGAGAGCTGGGTCCTCGGTCAGAGCCATCAGCAGACCTTCTTATGGCAAGGTTGTGTGTGTGTGTGTGTTTCATTTCACCCATGTGCAGCTTTTCGAAGTTTACAGGGAGCCACAGGGTCTTAAGTGTGCTTTTGTCTGTTTTGCAGATGTTTTTGTTCAACATACTGATGCCCCAGTTGCCACAATGACTGATGAGTATCTCAAACTAGTTGCTCAGACTGCAACTGCTCAGTGGAACTAAACTAGTGCGAGTGTATGTCATTAGCTACATGTGGATCAGCACCTTGTTTGCCTTTGTGTCAGCCCTTGAACACCACCTCTCTCATGATGATGAAATGAAATGCCTCTGGGCCTCATGATGTGCTCTAAGTCATCTGACCCAAGACTGCTGGCCTTTGACCTCTTGACCGCAGTCTCTCTTGGCCTAAAGGAACAGCCGTGCACATATTTCAACACATCTGAGCAGCAAAATATTCTCCTTTAAGGATGTGACATCTCCTGAACAAAACGATTGAGCTCCACAGCAGCCATGTCTCATGAGCTCAGTGCTTATGCATGACTGTGAGTAGGAGTGGTGGTGTTTCTTGATGCTGTTGCTGAGGTTGGGATGTCCTTGTGAAGCATGCATTTTAGCTTTTAGGTTTAGTCTACAATAGCATTTAGTAAACAAAATCTAGTGGTAAAAGTAAGTAAAAACAGTTTTTTGAACAGTTGAACAATGAACGATGTCATTGCCAGGATAGTAATTTCCCTTATTTTCTGCTCTGGATCCGTGCAGTTTATACATACAAGTTCTCCCCTTACTTCCCCATCTCATTTTCCTATTGTTTTCCTAAGCTCCTTTCTATTGGACAGTCATTTCCCAGGTTTGATTACAGCCTAATTCCATTTGAATGTTTCTGTCAGCATGACTCAGTCTATTCTCTGTTCAATCCAGATTTATGTCTGGCCTAAAGTAAACTGTACCCCTTTTTAATGCGTTTTGTCATGGTCCTCTTCACATCCTCACTGAATCATCATCTCATTGGGTTTCTGCACCTAAACAGCCTCTGTTATTGTTTTTCATGTGTTTCTTCATTTGTCTTTGCTTCACCCACACACACTGTATTCCCTCCACCTTTATACATGCAAATTAAACAAATCTAAAATGTATGAGCAAAACAGGAATAGCTGGATTTTATATGTGTGGGCTTCCTCCCAATCGCAAATATTTTCCAGCCTTTTAATTATAGCTACAATGTTAAGTCTGATTATTTTACTAAGTGCTGTTTCGTGAGGACAGTCAGAGACATTTTGCAGCTTTTTTGTCCATTGGTCCATTTTCAGGAGGGCTCAGAAGTGGGTTCTGGTGGCCCAAAAGGATTTTGTTTTAGCCTGAAAAGGTTCACTAATATGAAGGCAGGGTTGCCGTTTGGTGAAGCTTAATTTTGATGCTATGAACCAACTCAGCGGCTGGTTTATGCAGTGTAGCTGTGAACACTGAGTTGACCCTGACACTCAGGAGTTGTATTTGCTCCTGCCATATTTATACCTTCCTCAGGGTCTTTGGCTGGGCTGTAATCTCTCTCTCTGTCTGGCTGCTTTCCTCTTGTCAGGCGTTTCTCATTCCTTTTCCTGTCATCTTACCATTTCTACCCTCACTCTGTCTCTTTGTGAGTGATTGCTTGCTCCTCCACTTCCAGAGATGCTGCAGATGTTACATCGAGATTGCGCTTTGCCTGACAATGATGTGTAACATCTTCATACGTCATGTCAGCAGCATTCAATCAGGGAAATGCGAGATGAATTTTGAGGGTGATGATTTTTTTTAATATAGCGATAACTCTTAATAATAGCTTTAAAAATATAAAAATAATAGTGAAAATGTAATGTTTTTTATTTATCCATAGTGGGGAAATTGGTCCACTGAACATCTAGGTTTGCAAACCTACATGTTTGCAAATTGTTTGCAGAGTTGTAACTGTTTTTCTGTTGGCGCAAACAGATTTGCAAATGTATGATTCTGTGTCATTTGCACAGTAAGTGTGCACAGTTCACGTGTATTTTACACAGATCAGATTGTACAAATAGATTAGAGATGAATATGGGAGCATTGTCAAACAGGGCAGGTGTGTGTGTTAGTGTATTAAAATCACAACAGTGTTAAGCCGTGTAGTAACAGAGTTCTTAAGTTCTCAAGTCTGAGCAGGCACACACGCCGCGCAACCTGAAGCCTTTCTTGGGGTTAAGCCTGAGTGTTGCTACTCCTCTGTTTGCTCCTGGATCAAACCTGAAAAGGGTTGGGCAGCTTCTGCTAGTTTCTGGCTCGGCTAGTTCAAAATAAGGTCAGAAATCAAATGGGACCTAGCACAGAGCCCTAGGGTACTCCCAGTGAGCTTTAACATAGGCAATGACTATAAATACTCACTGTTGACTCCTCTCTCATTCTTTCCCCACCCCCCACTCCCTGTGGCTGCCCCTGGGTGCTTACCCTGGAGACTTCACCTGTCTTCAGGGGGACACCAAACAAGAGGATGAGATTGCTTACATTATGTTGATTGAACTCTCATATGCAAGTCATGCTACCTGTCATGCTACCTATCCATCTTTTTGTCTTGCAAATGAAATTAACCAGATCTCCCTGTTTGACTGGGGCTGTTCTAGTTTCACCCTGGAGTGTCCCCCACCTTGAGAACTATCACATCCTGCTTCACAGCATTTGTCCTCCAAATGTCCTGGCCTAGGCTGTAGTTGATATGTGACTCCAAACATTTCCAGAACCTATAGAGGCATTGCCATGTACCATCCTGTTCATATTAGCATAATTCCACTAAGAAAACAATGAGTTATGGCCATGGCTATTTCATGGCATGGAGCTTCCGATGGTGAGAATACGAACGTGTTACGTATTTCAAAATGTGTTGCTTGTTTTGTTGTTTTTTTTGTGTGTGTGTGTGTGTGTGTGTGTGTGTGTGTGTGTGTGGTGTAAAGAAAGCCATCTTTGGTTGTTCCAAAATATATGTTATGGACACGCGTGAACTACTGTAAAACGCTTTGTTGTGAATTTTGGGAGAGGCACTCGTGTTTGTGTGTAAGTCTTGGCCACCTGGGTGTTCCCAAAGGCAGCGTTGTGTGACTGCATATGGACCATATGTCATGCGAGTAATTACAGGTGACAAAGGCTTCACTCCTGACAAAACATAATTACCTGATGATATACCATTTGCTGTAGTTGTATATAATCAGGTCAGAATGTATATGGGGGGACAGTTTTCTGTCTAGATCCCTCTCACTCTTGTCATCTTTGGCTGATGATCCCTCCCCTCATGTTGAGGTTAAAGACCCTGCTGTCCCGACTGAATGCATAATCACAATTTCGTCAGAATGACGCAAAAAGAAATACAAGGAAGTGCAGTAACTGCTTGCTGCAATGTGGGAACCAACTATGAACCAACTCGCTTCTTTAGTGGTGTACATGGGTGCCGGCAGGGTTTTAGGCAGATTAGCTTTCTTCTTCTTCTTCTTCTTCTTCTGCCAGCTTTAGGTTAACAGAACATCAGCCTTTATCACGGTGTGTTGAATTTTTTTGAATGGTTGTACACACAGCCATTTTGTTGTGTTAGTAGATATTTTCTTGGAGGAGCATCTTTGCCGCCCTTCCCTGCCCCCCAGCACCCCCCACCGTCCACCCTCTCTCTCTTGCTTTCTCTTTCTCCCTCTTTGTGGCCAAGCACAAAGGAGCCGTTATCCTTGGGCTACTGGTTGCCGTGGCGACTGCTCACTGCGACTCCCCCCTGCTCCACATTCCCAAGTTCTGGTCCAAGTGGGTCGGGAAACGTCCTGCTTCTCTTGGCCTTGCACCATTTAGTGCCAAGTTAGAACTGGAAATATCAACTCACTGCTAATCCACGTTTGATCATCAGCCCGGAGTGTTTGGGTTTTTGTACTCAAAACACGGTGTTTTGGTCATGAAAAAAAGGGTGGGAGTAAAATCTCTTCCTCGGTTGAATTATTGAATACTAACATGATGAGGAAATGTATTAATTATTTCATTGATTTGTCTTTTCTTCATCCAGTAACAGACTTAAATATCGACTTCCTTCCTTGCCGTGTTTGTGTGCCTCCTCTGTCTGTTCAGATATACTCACATGTGTACATCCGTACATCTGTCAACGTGTGTGTGTGTGTGTGTGTGTGTGTGTGTGTGTGTGTGTGTGTGTGTGTGTGTATTTGCAGGGTGTAAGGAAAAGCAACTCACTCACCACTGTTTTGATATGTTTCCATGGCTCTCTGTCTCTTCAGGGATTCTGGGTGGAATGACCCTGTCATGATGCCACACTGTGCCACACCCTACACCCAGGTGACCAAGGAGAGCGTGTCTGGCTATCAGCCAATCACAGAGGGAGCCCCAATTGAGTCACCTCAGATTCCTGTTCAGAAACATTTCCTCTCAAGAGCCTCCTGCATTACTGACACTCCGCCCCTCTGGTAAGTTTTATTGTTTGTGTTTTTAAGATTTCTAAGTCACTTGCAGACCATTCTGTGTATCACAGTTTTCTTGCGATGGTGTATTCCACATGAATTGTATCTACCATGGTGTTAGTTTGACTTTCTTCACCGACAAACCACCAACCTTTTTTTATTTCTCCTCAGGTCGTAGCTCCTGTGCCCAGCTCCTTCACTCCTGCTTCCACTGGAGTCCTTACTGTTTCCTGATTACCCGACTTGGGATGTTGGCGTCGTTTCGTGGCAGCTGCCATGGAGATAGACGGGTTCCTTTAGTAGGCCATTTTAGACACAACCTCCAGATGTTGTGCCAGATGCAGGTTGTCCACACGGGCAGGATTAGACAAGGACGGGCACAGAGGTGAGATACAGATTTTGTACACTGTCTTTAATTAACCAGGAGACAAATTAGGCTCATGTCTTACATGAATTATATTATATATAGTGGCCCATTAATGTAGTTAATGCAAAAAGCTGCATTTTCATGCTGTTTCAGAGATGAAAGATCCTGAGTAGTGTTTATATGTTATGTTAAGTCAAACTATAAATATAAATACCTGATTTCCTCTCTGTTTTTGTGCCAAGAATATTTTCTGAAGGCGGAAAAGGTGCACTACCTCTGCCTTGTTCAGATACCACTGTGACATAGTGAAGTCATTTTAAGTGTCAAAGTGTGTCAAAGGCAACAGTTTGAGGCATGCCATTCCTTTGCACTCGCAATAAAGAAATGTTTTTATCATATAGTCCTGCACTTCTTCTGAGGTAAAAATTGGATGGGTGTGTTAGGTAACGCCTGGCTGAAGTGAGCATGTACAGAACCAGTACATCATATTCACATACAGTGACATGAATTGACTCACTGTTTATGGATATGATTTATTGCTTGGTGTGATTCATGCTGTATGTCTATGACAGTCAGTCAGTACTGCTATGTGGAGAACTGTAAAAGACAGTAAAAGACATACTATATGAGTTGCATTGATTTCTATTCAAAAGTCATAACATTTGTCATGTAATGCAACAGAAGTGTTGGTTAAAGTGACTATTTTTTGAACCCAGAGACCCTAAATATTTTCACACTGTTGTTGAGGACTTGTCCTTTGAAAATTTTCATGCCATTTTATGTTTTCCATCACTCATACGGTCTACCATCATTAATCACTTCATGAAAATCCATCCTGACTAGTGGCACTATATTTTGTTCCTCTCAGGTGCTGTGCGGCTCAGCTTCCTGATTCACACTATTTGACAACATCAGAGCAGGAACTATAGGACTTCCTATTCCTGTGGAACATCTTGCTCTGCTTCCTGGCACTTGTGAGGACCTACTTGACCCTGTGGCACAAAACTTAGTCAAGACTCTTATCCTCCATCATAGAAACCATGCGGCACATTCACGTGGAGTTAGCCCACAAAAAGGCTCCATTAGAGCTTCCAGCCCAGGAGGGGGACCTGCCTCCACCTACAGCTCCAACACAGGGCCTAGACCCTGGGGTCAGACCAGGGGCACCCAGGCACTTTGGACAGGAGGAGCTGCGGCTCCAAAAGGTCTACCAGCTCTCCATTTTCTCCCAGCTGGGGGGATTTTCTACCTCCACAGAATCCCACACTGATACCCAACAGAGGCCTGTCCGGTTGGGCGTGAAAAGGGGGCTAGAGGAGCCCCAGTTGACTCATAAGCGCCCCCACCTGGGGGACTCCTCAGATAAGGAGGCGTTGGAGGGAGGAGTGCTATGTGGGCCAGCTCCAGCTCAAGGTGTTGGGATGGGGTTAGCGATGGGCCCTGGTGGGCCTGGTTCTGTATACCCTTGCACACAGATGGAGCACAGAGACTCTGAGGGGGGACTGTCACCAAGGTCTCCACCCCTCTCCCCAAGCCACAACCCCTCCCGACGCCCAACTCAGCACAATCATGACAGGCCCATTCCTGATGTGTTTGCTCCACTCTCACCTAAATCCCCCCCAATGTGTGACCCACACGGTCATCTATGTGACCAGGGCCATTCCATCGGAGGCTCAGCCAGGACTGAGGCACCTAATGGGGGCCACACACCCACCTACTCTCTAGGGAGCCCTGGAAATGAGAGCTGTAGTAATGGCTCATCTGGAGGCCAGCCCAGTCCCTACTTATATGAAATGTCCACGTACGAGACTCCCAACCCTGCCAGTCCCACCAGCCCTCCAGGCCCTTTCTCCCCTCCACACCACACAGAGCTGCAGGAACCAGGCGAGGCCACCGAATGGGAAGTTGGACTTGAATCCTCCCCACCAGAGCGAAGTGCCACCCAGGCTGCTTCCTCCTCCTCTAATGGCCTGGCTTCCTGGGAGAAAACCCCCAGTACTAACGGCCACCGTCTCTCCTCTGGAGGCCACTGGCCAGCCAAAAAGAGGCTTCTGTCCCCGAGCGACACAGGGGACTCATGTTCAGAAGACGAGGGACCCTCCACATCCAAGAGAAGCAGGCTGTCATTGCTGGCTCCAGGGCTTGGCCCGGCCTCATGTCGCAGCACTGATGCTAAAGCTGCCCCTTACTGGAACCACCTGCTGCCCACTGCATGGGACCGGCCTAAGGTCAGCACACCCGCATGCAGACACAAATACACATCATACATCTCTCTCTCTGGGAATTGCTTTGAGCAGTCTCATTTATGAAAACAACTGCATCATCCTAGAGTTCCAACCATCATCCTAGCTAATGGCTAACATAAGCTGTTAAGCAACTTGGCTGTAAAAACAAGGCAGTAACTGACTTGAGGGAAGGAAACTGGATTTTAGGAAAACAGTTTGCTTCTTTTCTAATGACTTTTTTCATGGCCAGATGATGCAGTTTTCCAACATTAATTAACAACCACTGTGAGAAAGAAGCTCCAGGTGATTTTATTGCAGCATACATGAAAAAACAGCATGTGCACATTTGCATGCAAACACCAAGTTTTTAGACCAAAAACATTTACACCACCGTATGCGAAGGCGTGTAAAACTTAGAATATGGAATAGCTCTTCAGTCAGGGGTGGATGGTAAGACATCTGTGAGCCTTGACAGTCCTGGAAAACAGGCTGACGCTTAAGTAAAGAGAGACTAGGAGAATGAGCAAAAGTGAAAGAATAAAGTGATGCTCGGCTCATTATCACACCACGCTGGAACAGGCTGAGTAGCTCCAGAATAAAGCCCATTGAGGGAGGGTCCATTGTTCCCGCACATGAGTATGCTGCGTCTACACATGCACACATAAACGCGCGCGCACACACACACACACACACACACACACACACACACATACATGTACATACATCCTGCTTAAAAAATGGTTCTGGAAGTGAATTGGCCATTTTTGAACATTGGGGGGCCAGAAAGAGCTTTGCGTGTGTGGGTTTGTGGGACGGGGAGTGTGCTAATGGTGACAATAGAGTTCACTAGTTAGGTTTCATACAGTGGTGGGATCTACAGAGGTGTTTAGTGTATGTGGAGGGAAGCAGAGGGAGAAGCAGATAGATGTAAGAAAGACTCAAGGACACAAATTAGGGACAGAGAGGACAGTGAGACAAGAAAAGGAGCAAGACTAAACTGCCACAGGTGGTATTTCAGTAGATAAAGGCTAGAAAAAGATTTTTTGGAGACACGGAAAAGGGAGACGGGAGGATTTTCTAAAATGCAGTCGGTGGTTTTGATCGAGTGTGACGATGAGACGACAAGCTGACAAAGAGCTCCAAGCTCTTTAGAGAGCCGGTGTAGCCGAAGGTTAGCTAACGGCAGTAAGCTAACCATGAGTGAAAGGTTTGTTGTTAGTAAATGGCTAGCAGGTAGCATAGGTTTGTCTAGTGAGAAGTCATCTGACAGCTGCGTGGCCTTTATGTTGAACAGCAGCCTGGAAATGGGGAATGTTTGTGCATCCAACAGTCAGTGCTCAGTAAGTAAGAGGACACCTGAAATACACAGGTACACGTACAAATTTGTCTCGCAGGAAAAAAAAAACAACACATGCCCGCTTGTTCTTTGAGCATCTTTATTTTCTCTACGTGTATTGACAATTTAATTTTTTAATATTTCTAACAAGTTACTCATTGGTGAATAGCTAAGTGCTGACGTAAATCGTCCTCTTGTCCTCTTCAGACTGCCGCGGACTGCACAAGATCAGGGAGACGGCTAAAAAGTGGGCTGCGGCTGAAAAGGTGAGTGCTCCGTCATACCTTCAAAAGAGAACAGTATTAAAACTTTAGCGAGCCAACACAGGGAAAGACGGTGGGAGTTTGCGTCGGTTGTATGTTATTCTAAATTAAAGGGTTTTGTGTCTGGACTTGAATACTCAGACACACTCAGAGGCATGTGACATGTTGGTTAAGACAAAATTAGTGTAATCTTAACCACTAACCACCGGTCTGTTTTGTGTGTGCGCTTGTGGTCACATTCAGTCGGCAGCTGCGCAGCGGCAGACACACAGACACCGGCCGCTCCACACGCTCCAGTTGGCCCTCATCTTCCATCAGCAGATCGCTACTGGGCAACTTTGAGGTGAGAATTGTAAAGATTATTTTAAGGCATTTAAGAGACAAAAGTAACTGCAGGTCCGAGATGACTGCGAAGCCTTAACCAACGTCTTGGTTCTTCCTTGACAATATACACTATGTGGCCACTTTATTAGGCACACCTGGGCCGTCGAATGCAAATCAAACAATAGCTCAGCCTAAATTCTACCTTTACAAAGTTTGTAATGATCAGTTTTTGGTGTCATTGTTGGAAATGTGTAAATGTAATTATGAGTTTATTATTGAGGTCATAGTTAAGGGTGTTGTACTAGACTGCATTATATTGAGAGGTGTTTCCAATTTATTTCCAATTTCCAATACTGTCACTACCTATGATCTCAATGCTAAAACAAATAAAGAAATTAACGCAATTAATGCAGCATAAAAAAAAAAACAAAAAAAAAAAACAGTTTTAAGTCTTTGTTTGGGAAACTTCCCACTAGTTATTGGGACATTTTTGGAATACTTGATGCTCAGCATTGTGACTGTCCTGATGTTCAGGGCAATGTGTCTTTTTTTTCTTTTTATTAAAACTGGACTTAAATTGTTAACATTTTTATTATTAATATGTTTATAATAATAATGTTGTAAAGTTGTTGCTGCTTTGATGCACCCTGTATATCTGAATATAGTTGTTGAGCCTCCCCCCCTGGATTATAAGGACTAAAAGTAAATGCAGAAAATAAGTTAGTGCCCAAATGACATGGTTAACATATCAAAGATACTCGCTTTCCTTTGGGACAGAGGATCCGAATATGTTGAAGTTAACACTGGGTTAAATGTGTAACAATACAATAATGTTTGTTCCTGGTTTAATGCTTTCAAAATATCCTCTTCCTGGCTCTCATTGTTGTTTACCTGCTGATGCGTGTTTTATTTCAGTGTTGCCGAACTTTGGTTTCAATTAAGATAAATACTGGAAATTTGGGTTTTTATGGATTTCACACTCAAAGTAGGGCGTTTCTTCCGATTCTATGGCCAAACTTGACTTAGAGTGCAGCAGTAAACCGTGTCCTTAATGAACCCTAATGTTTATAGTATGAAGAGTTTCAAATGGCTCCTGTTCATGACCATGAACCCTCCTCTCTTCCTGTGTGTTCCAGGAGTCGATACTGAAGGGCCGATTCTCCCCGTCTGGCCGAATCGAAGGCTTCACGGCGGAGATCGGCGCCAGCGGCTCTTATTGCCCACAGCACGTCACCCTGCCTGTGCAGGTTACATACTACGACATCTCAGAGCACAGTGCGCCCTCACCCTTCCTGGTCAGTGTCAGCGTGTGTGTTTGTTTGCAAGATATTGTGTGATTATGTGCATGCTTCGTCAAGCACAAACAATAAACCAAACAAAAAACAGTTTATTGCAGGTAGTTTGTTCGATAGCATGAAGAAAATACACTCAGTGAAAGACAAACAAAACAAAACTAGAGATCAGAACACGTCCCAAAACAATAATAAATATAGAATCGGCTTCAAGATTGATGTTGGCTTGCTTGCTCAGAACCAGATGTAAAAAAATATGTGCCATGCTTTTCTGTTCATTCATATATCTCAAAGCCTCTGCCCACATCAGCACTGAATACTATATATTCATCATACATGTAATCATCTAACAGAAGTCCTTAGTAAGGTGGGACGAGCAAATAACATGTGCACATCTTTAGTCCTGTTTTCAAGAAGTCTTGAACTGTGTCTGCTGTTATACTGGACCATGTGGAAACCAGCTGTTTTCACTTTCTTAGCTTCATGCCTCATGTTGACTTTGAATTGTTGTGTATAAAAGTGGTGAATGTCAGGCCTCTTTTAGTTCACTTCTTTGAACTGTTAATTGACATTTAACATAACTCCCCGCGTAGCTGCCTTTGTAACTACAGCTTGATGTAGTTATTTTAGAGTTAGTCCGCTTTTATTTTTGTTTTTTTGTGTTTTGTGGCTTTGATAATGACTTGGTTTTACATGCATAACCTATACAGATGTGCCTCATCGGTGGATCAAACCAGAAATGGAAATTACCATTGTAATGCTGCTGTCATGCTGCTGCTCCCTGAAAGTTTCATGTGAACATATTTAATCCAGATCCTGACCCTGATGTAGAAGTTCACAGCTATTAAAATATACCAAAGAGTTCGAGGCATTTAGCCATGAGTGATTGAGGACATTTAATCAGTGCCATGTCTCTGTCTCTCCCTCGCAGGGGGTGATATCCCTCGAGCCTCTTGGAAAGAAAGGATACAGCATACCCAAAGCAGGGACCATTCAAGTGGTGAGCTGTCATTTCTTTCATCCTCATCTTATTCTTTGCCTTGGAAAAGACCAAATAGCCCATGAGAAACTATATGAAATATCTCATTTGTTCTAAACATGAGGGTTATGTGCTTGTTATTGCAAGAATGAAAGTATATGCAGTGTTTTTTTGTGGTTTGCAGTGCTGACGTTGCTCTGACATCTGTTCTCAGACCTTATTTAACCCCAACAAAACTGTGGTGAAGATGTTCCTGGTGACCTACAACTTTGGCGACATGCCTGTCAATCACATGACCTTCCTGCGCCACCGTATCTTTCTGGTGCCTGTAGAGGAGGGGGTTGAAGGGAAAGGCGAGGCCTCTCCAGGGGGCGGAGTGCTAGACAGGAAGAAGATTCTCTGCTACCTGATACATCTCAGGTATGACTGAGGCTTCAGTTGGCTGCATTGCTTTTTACAGCTGGTGTTTTGTTCGCACTTGATGCTTAAATTCTGCTTTATTATCTTGTGTTGTGTTTTCTGGAAAAGTATCATGAGATTATGATAATGATTTAAAATGCATACTTGAAAATTAAATGCATAATCTTATTAAGTGCATACTGCCTATGCAATGTTTTCTTTGAATACTGGCAAACTCTTGCATGCACTTAAAGTAATTTTCCGAGTTGAAGAAAGAAAGAGTGTCTTACTAACACATTTTTTTTGGGCCTGGCTTTCTCAGATTCCAGAGCTCCAAATCTGGGAAGATCTACTTGCACAATGATATCCGGCTGCTATTCTCCCGCAAATCCATCGAAGTGGACACAGGGATCCCTTATGAGCTGAAATCTTTCACCGAGGTGCCAAGAAACCCTAAATACTCTCCCCGTGTGTGACCCCAACTTGACCCTTTGACCCTCCCCAACGCCAGCGCAGCCCCTCCAGTGCTTCCTAAAGAGGAGGGAGGGACACAGACAGACTGCTAGAATGATAGACACAAAACTTGATGAGACTTGATGAGACATGCCAACATGCACACGAGACACAGGTGCACACATTATATACAGTGTCGGTGGTAGTAAAAGCCCTGCTTTTATTCATTTGCTCTCCATTGAATGACAAAACAAAAACCACTCAGTCAAACACGGCATTCTTGTATCTTCCATTCTCTCTAAAAAAAAAAATTGAAATATTAGACTAGGAGCAGTCCGGTATTCACCCAGGCAGAAGCAGGACTTTTACAGCACCTTCATCTGTACGAACACTGACACACACACAGCACATACTCCACACGTCAACACTTCTGGTGGCGACTCTCTGAGTTCAGTGTTAACATGCATGCCTTGTGACTTAAACACCTGAATTTTGCTCTAGTGCCGTATCACACTGTCCTTCACTCTGCCTGCAGCTCCAGCCGCCTCATCGGACCAAACATTTCCACAACTTTCAGTTTGACGAAAGGCCACAAAACAATAACCACATCCCTGATTGAGGGGAGAATAGAATGATTACCCTCCCTCCACACGTTTCACACACCTTCTGACCAGCAGAGAGGAGACGAGCAGAGACACAAACACTAGTGAAAGCGAAGGCTGAAATGTCGTCAGCCATCTTGATCGTGGATGTCTTATCATTTAACACAATTAAAATAAAACAAAAAAACACACCCATGTGATTTGACCAAACTCAGGACATCAGTTGAAGAGTACATTTTTCTTCTTACCATTTCACCTACTGTGGTACAGACACTGTGTACACTTCAAACCAGGAGGGTCATACCATGTCATGAAAAACAGGGGAATCCATTTTACGTAGCCAGACTGAGGGACACTGTGCTGTTTCTTTTTTTAAAATTTTCCTCTTTTTTTTTTTTAGATTCTGTTCAGAACAGTCTGATGTCGGAGCAGAAAATGGAAAAAAAAAACAACAAGCTGTAGTATTTTTAATTTATGTTTTCGCAAATGTCTTAATAAGCAATATGCTGCACAAAGTAGAGTGTGTTTTTCAGCCGGACGAGCTTTCTCTCTGGAGGGGGGATGAGAGAGAGCGGAGAATTGACAGTGAGGGAAGAAATGGGATGAGGGAGGGATGATGAGGGAGGGATGATGAGGGAGGGATGATGAGGGAGGGGAGGGTGGTGGGGTATTTAATATGGGGAAAAAGTCTATGTATATTTAAAAGAATAAACTCTGCGCCTGGCGGGTAGCACCTGTGTTTGTTGTTGTTTTTGATTGACAGCCACTGTGGAAATTCTTCTTTTTACCACATTGTTGCTGTTACTGCACTTTACTGACTCAGTGAAGTGCATCAGTTATCAGTCAGATGTGACTGTTCTGCATTAAATACAGATTCCTCATCAGTGTCATAAACTGCCAACCCTGGTACAAAATATTACCTTATTAATCACTACATGCAAGGTATCAACTCAGTGCTCTGTATTGACGGATATCCTTTGAGTAAAAATTGCTAAAAACAAGTGCTTCCTGCTCTGAATGGAGTAGCTTTTTCCTCCAATGACACATTTTTGAATACACTCTTAAATCAGTAATTACTTCGAGTAAATTCTTGACAAAGTGTTCCACTTAACTACTTCAAGAAAAGCCATCATTAGAGCAGCCTGCGTTTGAGTTTCATGTTACAGTCAGGAGGAAAGCCAGTGAAGTTTGCACTTCTGTTTTGAAAGGCAATCTGAGGAAGTTTACTGAGAAAGAAAAGACGCTCACAAGTTTTGACAGCATCGCTGAATTGGAGAGAGATTAAAGATGATATTCATGTTGAAAAAATTTGAATAAAAAGTAATACGCACCAAACTGAGATAACCATGTTGACATCACCATGACATCATAAGGGTTTTTTTTTTTTCAACTTGACGACAAGAAAACATGACATAGCTGGTTTCACAGGCAGGGTAATTCTCACCATGACAAGGAAACTGAGCTTCATATGTAAAATTGGTGGTGCTGTGCTTTAAAACTAATCTTCAAAACAGCATCTTATTGAAAATAAAGAAGAGATTTCAGTCAACTAGATACTGAATGTGACAGGCTATTCCACCTCCACCCCTCAGAGACAAACGTGAAATAATAATGTAGAATACAATAAAGGAAGCAGCTGACAGTCACAAACGGAAGTCTGAGAACAGACATTCAGTTCGATTTCCATTCTTGCAGATGGTTACAAATCTGCATGAGAGGAACCTTAAAGCTAGAATGTGCTTCCTCCCCCGGCTTCTGCTGCACCACAGACACCGCTCATTGGCCCAGCAGAGACAGACTTTGGTTGTTCTGGGCACTTCTGCAAATATTGATGTCAAACCGTGTTAATGTCAAGTACGGCATTGCTGAAAAGAGAAGCCATCCTCTGGAAATATTCCACAGATTAAAATACGGAGGTACATCTATATATACAGCTCACCAACAAAACAGCCAGTCATTCCTGCAATACATAGTTCACAATGCCAGAAGTGTGTGCTTAAAAATAGGGATTATGGGCTGATCCTGAACTTGCAATTGTGTACCTTGGGTAACACCCAAAAGATGGTTTCCAAGAATGTCTGTTTGCTCACATACAGCAGCTAGACAAAACCACATGAACACAATTTAATGAAAGAAATTCTATATATATACATATACAGTACCAGTCAAAAGTTTGGACACATCTTCTCATTCATTAATACTGAAGACATCCAAACAATGAAGGGACACATATGGAAAGATGTAGTAAACAATAAAGCGTTAAACAAACCAGAATATGTTTTATATTTTGGCTTATTCAAAGTAGCCATAGCTAATGTGTTTGAGACCATCAGGTGTGTTGTGCAGAGGTAGGGTTGGTTCAAACGAGAGAGAGGTTTAAAGACTCTATTGTGTCCTGTGAAGCTTTGTATTTAATGATGGCTTAGGGAATTTGTAAATGTCAGGTTGGAGTTGTATTGTTCCGAACAGGGTATGAGTGTGTGTGTTCTTCTAAAACCTCCAAAGGAGACCACCTTTTTTTTTTTTTTAGAGAGAGAGAATAAAGGATACAAATCAATGAACCCACCTACCTTTCACACCTACCAACCCACACAAACAGCCACTCATTTCTACAGAGCTACCACAGAGTTGTGTTTCTGCAACGGCTAGAGGGGCTCAGGTGGGCGTGACTAGCACTGTGGCCTTGAGAGGAGGGGTCCGGATAAAACTAGTCCCTGAGAGATCTGTGTTTACAGGAGAGCCCAACAGGAAATTTAAGCATCATTGATGACATCCTCGTGAGGCGAATCTGTGAAATTAATTACCTATTAGTGGGCTGGGTTTTGTAGGCAGCACTGCCACTCAGCTTTTGTGACAGCGACACAAACACTAATACCAAATGCTGACTTTGCCCGTACGATTTTTTTTTTAAAGCATTTTCTGACCCCTGGTGGCAGGAGCCAGTATTGCGGCTCCACATCCAGGCTTGCAGAGGGGAAGCAGGCTGTAACAGGATGCAGCTGAGGCCCATAGAGTACATGCAGGTTTTCAATGAGGTGCAGTTTGTCAGTGCTGTTGAAATGTGCCAGACTTGACACATGAAATAAGTCATATTTTAGCCTGTTTGGAGCTCTGACAGTCATCTCATGTTGGAACACTTGCATATCAAAGTGCTGATTGGCTGATATCCCCGACAGCTGACAACCCCAATATGAAAAAAACCTTTGCACCAATTTATCTAACTCAAACTTTATCCCTCTGTATGCCATTACACCAAATATGCACTTTAGAGCACTGTCTTGATCTATTCAATTCTGCATCACAAACACATTAAATTTACATCACATCCCTCCGTTATAATGGCTCTGCAGCGCCTGCTTTTCTCTTTCCCATATAGTCTGGTGGCTCAGGGAGATGCCTGCTGTCAGAGGAAATACTCTGGCACACACAGACAGTCAAACACATCTTGTTCCAGCAGAAATGTGCTGCGGTTGATCTTTGAAATCCAGAGAGTACCATCATTCGCCTTTGCCAATCCACTAAAATCTTAATTCTGCAAGAAAAAAGAATAACGGAAAGACTTCTGGAAACATCTCTTCAAACTCATAGAAAAACATGAATTAGTTTACTGACATGTATAAACAACACTGAAAAGCCAGTTTAAACATAAATTTACACATTTAGATGCAATGGCAGCGTTCACTTAGAAATGTTCAGCTATCCTGTCATGTCCTCAGTTTTGATGAGGTGCAGCTGATGAGATACAAATTCCATGAAGTTAAACATCACCAAGATCAGAGCTGGTTATTGATTGCTTGACAAGGGAAACAAAGACAGTTTTTTTTCTTTTTGAAGAACATGGCAGGATAACATCTCACACTGAGCTTTACTCAGGTGGATGTTTGTGCCACTTACTTGTGACCACTGTTTTCTTCATTATAGTTCTTAGTGGTATTTATTGTCGTTCACTAACAGTTTGTGTACACTGAGAAGAATAACTGCAACTGTATTAACAACAACTGTTCATCTTCAATGAGCAAGTACAGTTCCTCCCTCCGCCTTGTCTATATGACGTCAAACAGTGTGCTGGCGGCGCCCTCGATGGCTTGGCTCAGGACTGACAGGTGGTAGTGTACTTCACCCCAGTCGCTGGACAGTCCCGATGACTCAGCATTAGCGTAGGCATCAGCCAGACCTGGGAAGGTTGGCTTGCCCGCACTACTTGAAGCCCAGATAACATGCCTGTGTATCACACAAGGAAATAAAGAACAATATAACAATGCTAGGCGATTGAACAAATAATTTAGATAAAGAGGTGTGTTGAGTCACAATGAATCAGATAATCTCTGTCAAACACTAAAGCAATGAGGAGGAGTGTAAGAGGGAGACAGAGAAGAAGAGAAATGGGATGGAAAAGATTTTCAGCAGAAAGGAAATAGCTCTGTGAATTTAATTGATCTCCAGAAAAAGTTTCAAGTATCTTTATAACATGAAGACCACGAGTCTATGGCCATGCTAGCAGCTTGGTGAGGCTGCACCGTGGTGAGCTACATACTAATGGCTCATGAGCTATACTCATGCCGATGCCAAGCAGGTATAATGTTTGTCATGTTCACCCTCTGAATTTTCATGCAAAGATTTGTTAATTAGCACTAAACACAAAGCACACTCGAGGCTGATGGGAATGTCTTTTGTTTTGCACATACTGTATACAAGATGAAAAGTCTAGGGATTACCAAAATTATTACAGCATAAGATACGAATGTCTGCAGCATTTCACTGAAGTCATCCAATTACGGTCAAGACATTTCATTCAAAATCGTCAAACTCATAGTGGCACTAGAGGAAAAGTTGAAGCTTCACAAACGTCAGTAGGACACATCATCTCGCATCTCCTCCTACTCTTTGTGTGCACTGACGTTGTGGTTAGCTTAGCTTTATTTTGAGACATCTTCTCACCTGTATGCATATTTATCCGGGAAGGCCAGAGGGTCCAAGAAAGCTCGATCCAGCAGCATGAGCTGGTCATTGATCCTTCTGGTCTTCAGCGGTCTAAGAGAACAGAGATGGAGGGGGAGGTCTCTGGCATTAATTTCTCTGTACATCACAAAGAAGATGACAACATGTCTGTATATGTATGTTTGTGCGCTTACGTTTCATTTGCCAGGTCTGAAGTGAGAATCACTTGGTCCAAACGAGTAGCTGCGCTGCGAAAGCTGGCCACTGCACGTTTTAGTGGTTCTGAAACAAGACACAGATGAGCTGTGCAGCCTCTCGGCAAAGATTTCACCCTCTCTAATCCTCTGTGACCACAAGTAGGAGAAACAGATGCTCCTTCTGTTGTTTGTTCTGTTCTTGGTGCAGCATGAAGACCGCTTTTTAGAGCTTATATCTTCAGGGTTTTCCTGCTACAAAGAGCATTTTGGTTACTGCAGGTTCCACTCAGAGATATCATCAATCTTGGGTCCAACAGTAAGTAATGCATTAAGTTAAGTGACTATTCCAGCTGCCTAGACCAAGATGGAAGCACACAAGTCAAGAGCATAAAAAACATAACACTGAGTGGCCCATTTGCAACACTGAAGTCTTGTCTTGACATACTGAAACAGAAAAAATTCCCCTGCATCACTGAAATATCTCTAACTGTCCTGTGCTTACCCATGGAGATATTCCTAGCTTGTAGTTCTTTCTGATAGAGGGTCACTGATACGTTAAGGTAGTCCTCCAGACTCTCAGCATAGTCAGTGCAGTTTAATGGCAACACCAAGCTGTCAGCCAATCGGATGAGGACGTTTCCCGCTGTCCTGGCAATGGCCTGGTGGCTGACGAACCCTGAGAGGAGGAAGTGGCAGAATGAGATGTTGAAGACAAGAAAACCTGAGAAATACAATGCATTTTGTTCAACTATAACAAATGTTAACATATTCGGAAACAGCCCAAAAGAAAACAATCTGTACTATTGTGACAGAAAAATGATCCGTGATTTATAAGAAAATGCCACATGTGATAACACGAGAGACATCTTTGCTCACCAGGATCAATGAACTTTGAGGAGTAGTCAAAGGTGTCATAGGCTGTGTGGTACGCAGGGTAAATCCGAGCATTTGTTTTACTCTGTATGAAGAAAAACATGCATATGATAGGAGTTACATGACTGACTAAATGAGTTCAGTTCACTCGTGACCTCTCCTCCCACATGTGAAAAACTTTTCTTGGCTGGCAGCTTATTCCAAACAAGAGACAAAATGAAAAAACAGAACAGAAGAAAACAGAAAACAGTACAGTATGGCAGCAAAGTGCAACACATTTAAGATCCAGTTGGCAGGGAGGAGGAATGTGTCTTGGACCCAGTGAAGAGAAACTAAACGACAGCAGAAGAATAAAATGATAAGGCTTTCAGCTGAGGCCACAGCACTGCACCACAGATTGAACAGATTTGTTATGCTTGTTGTTGCTGCCTGCCATGGCTCACATGTTTAGGTGGAAAAAATAAACTGTATTACATCTGAAGAAATGTTACCATACAAGGCTTCTACAGCACTCACACTGTCATCAGACAAAAATCTATTACAGCAAGTCAAAGGCAACACGTTCATGAGGACTTCTTTCATACCCTGTCGTATGTGTAAGAAATGTCCATGGAGGCGATTCCCAGGTAATGGACAAAGGCAGCGTAATCGCTCCCTGCTCCTGTCAGGTATCCCATTCTGTCAAAGGAAGACAGAAAAGAAGAATGTTCAGATGCAAATCACCTCACAACACAAATAACGAACGAATAATGAAAGCTGCAATGATTTACAGGAGCTATAAATAAAAAATGACTATGTGGGGTTATCTAAGCAGTCCGATAAGTCTGAGCTAATGATGGAGAGCAAAAAAAATGAAAATTGTAGCTACTGTTTTTGCTGAGCACGTCAGCTCTCTTTCAGCCGCACACAGTTATGTAAGCTGCATTTCCACCACAGGAACTTTCCCCAGGGACTAGAAACCTTTGGAGGAATTCAGTGCATTTCCACTGCAAGGATCAGGGTCTACACTGAGTTCAAGGGACATTATTTCAGTCCCTAAAAAGTCCCTGTTTAGAGACTAAAGTATGGGAACTTTGGAACATTTCTGATTAGTCGTGTTCTCACAGCATTTTATTTTAACCATCATTTTTCATAATCTGCAGGTCAACAATGGGCTGAGGGAACCTTTTAGTTTCTTGAAAAGTGGTTCCTGGGACTACAAGTTCTGGGTAACACAGCTTATGTTGTACAGATCCACACATACATCTACATGGTCATACTCCTCTTATGTTGGCCCTCTGCAATGCAAAATGTGGGAAAATTAGAAAGGCGTGATCGTTACCTGGGAATGGTTCCATGTGTTGGGCTTGTTCGGTTGGAATATCGGATCCAGTTGTCGTACACAGATGTGGAGTCCAGTCCAGGTGCATTGACCTAGAAAACAAACACATTTTTTATGTGTTTCTGGTGGTTTGTGGACAATAGTGTTGTTCAAGTTACAATGCTGGAAAGAAAATCCCGAACTGACACGAATTAAGTTTTGAGAGCGCTCACCTGTTTGGCAGCTTGGAAGATGACGTTCTGTACTGATGGCATCCCTGAAGCTCTGAGCGTGGCGTTGGCTGAGGAGTGGAAGACACATAAGTGTTTTGAATTAGCATCACTATTAACTTGCACAGTCAGCGATAACAACCTACAGTGGCAGCCATTGTACCAGTTCTTCATACATTTAACATTGTGTACCACAAAATAGTTCATGTCTGTCAACAAGATAGCGTCAAGAGCATCCTTAGAAACACCTGAAATTTCCAAATGTTTGCTTAACTACAGTGGCTGCATCACTCCAGGTGAACCCAAGGACTGAGACTATTACAAGACATTAGACATTTACTTTACTCCTGACAGGTAGTGCAGGTGGAGCATCTTACCAAAAACAGCTATATCCACATTGATGTAAGCAACGGTTCGTTCACTGAGCTTGGCGAAGTATTGCTGGAGAAAAGACAAGATCAAGGTCATAACTGTCACTGTATGTACTGTGAGTATACAAACAATACTGACTTCACTACTTGCCACTGCAGTGACAAATTATGGACAATGGATTAATGGTAAATTTAGTGCAACAGTAGCACAAGTAGAGAAAAGCGCTCAGCTCAGCAAAATTCTATTTCTTAAACAGGAATATCTGTCTAAATATTGCTAGCATTAGCTTACATTAGCCACCATAAGCTACTGTTCACACCAGGCCGAGAAAAGTTATATCTGACTGACACTCGGGAGTGTTTTATTGCTTTTTCATCTTTTCACTTGTACAAACTCTTGCCAATCACCTCTGTGTATTCTGCAGACCCAATGAGGCCAAACTCCTCTGCTCCCCAGCTTCCAAAGATGATTGACCTGCGAGGCCTCCATTTTCCTGCCACAGAGAGGAGCAGAGATGAACTCATTATCCAGCTCCATATGCAGAACAATTAGTCGTTCATTCAGGTATTAATTTCCTCACCCTGCTTGACCATCATGCCCAGCACTCTGGTCAGTTCCAGCATGACTGACGTCCCACTGCTCGGGTCGATGGCACCATGAACCCAGCTGTCCCTGTGGTTCCCATAGATCACGTACCTGTCTGTGGACGTAAACACAGAGCAGCTGCAGAGTAATCACAAGCTGAAAAGAGATGAAGTCTTATGGCAGATTTGGACATGGTTTCCAGTCTCACCTGGCTCGACACTCCCTCTGATAACTCCCATCACATTGGAGGAGTTCTTCACCTCTTCATAGTTGTAGATGTCCAGTTTCACGTCACTGGAAAAGAGGATCGTATTCAGAGCAACAAGGAATGGAGACAAATGTCCCACTGCTCCACTGCTGCCTCTCCAACATGATGTATTTAGAAAAGAAATGTATTACTCTCTTCTCTGGGATCTGAAAAAGTCTAGAAGATTCATTGCTATACGATACTTCTGCATGTTTCTTTAAGTGTGTAATTGCTTTACATGTGATATTTTAGGCTTTTCGTTGGCACACTTTAGTACAAAATAAGATGAAGGTCAAACTGCCATTCTGTTTTCACTTCATTATCTTTATGTTTCCTATTTGAATTGCTGAAATGGAGATATGTGCAGAATTCAGAGGAGTGGAACCAGGCTACAACGTTACAACATATATTTACAAAAATCAATTAAGCTGATGAGGTAAGGCATTGAATATATTGTCTTTGTACTGTTTTCAATTGAGTACATGTCAAGAAGGATTAACAAGTTATCACAATCTGTTTTATTTATGTTTTACACAGCCTCTTTTTTGGAATCAGGCTTGTAAAAATAGAAAGGTTTGATGATTATTTTAGAATTTAAACAGGTGCATTGTTCCGTAGAAAATGCTCCTTGATCAGCTTTAAATGCAGCTAATGCTTGAATTTGTCTGCAGTTGAGCACCTGTTGCTGAAAGCAGATGTCTGTTTGAACCCTGGGCCGCCAAAGTTGTAGGTACAGTTGAATGCCCCCTGCCATTCATCTGGAGCTGCTCCTCCACCTAGCTCACTGGAATGAACAATGGAAAAAACAAGTTAAAATTAGTTCATAAGCAGCAACTTTGGGCTGTATTAGTTCCTATAAACAGATGTGTCTCATCACAAACCAGATTAGTATGTAGGCATCCTCAAATCCGATTGGCTGAATTGGAATGGGAGGGATCCCTGTAATGTCCTCTGCAGGAATTCTGTAGGTTTCCTCTGCAAAATAAAGCACGATGCTCAAGGATTTAGAAATAAGTTACATGATAAAATAAAAAAATTAAAAATTACCCAGCTTTATCTTTATATGAAGCTGTATGTGGCTCTTGTAAAAGTGCCCCCTCGGATATTATTGGAGCCAAAGTGCAGCAGTAGTTAAGCAAACACACCATAAAAAAGAAAAACAATGTTATACATGAACCTCGTCTACCATGTTTACACAAGTCACTGCTTACCTTTGGCAGCCAGGTAAGGTGTGAGCAAGTCTCCATAGCCAGTCTTGAAAGAACCTCTCTCCACACCAGATGGCGGCAGGTACCAAGAGTGAGGATACGTCTCATTGATGTCTGACATGAGACCATCGTTGATGTCCAGAGGGTCTGTGTAGACAAGCACACCAACGACGCCGTAGGGTGCTGCATTGATGGCCTGGATGAAACACATGGCATCTGGTTGTCAGCTGAATATTGTTCATTCATTTGTCTTTTAATTAAAGTTAATGGAAGAGACATTTCCCCTGAATTGACTGAATTGTAAACTAATTATGTTGTAAAATGTTTGTCCTTCATACCCTTTCCTATCTCAATAAAAGCTATCGTTTAAGGATTAGAGGTGTTGGCTCTATTTATGACACTCAAAGCTCGAAAGCGAGTAACACAGTGACCCAACATAAACAGGATAGTCAGTCACTCACTAGTTAGCAGAAAGTGTGACTCACTTTATCAGCTCTTCCTGCTCCTCCGTATCTGGTGATAGCGATGGTCCCTCTGAGGTCCACTGTCTGGTTCAGCAGCTGGTAGTCACTTGGTTTCCCCTGGTTGGCGTAAACCAGTCTCCCCTAAAACCACCAAAAAATTCATCTTTGTGTCAACAGCAGCAAGTCAAGAAGCAACCCAGTGAACCAATGCAGTGCCAGATCATGTGAGCTTTTAATAACACAAATTTAGATAATCACAACAGCCTTTTGTTCTTTTTTTTTGTAGCTTGGGAGAGCTGGAAAATAGCACTTTCTACAAGAAACATATAAACTTCATCACATCACACTGCCTCCTGCGAATCCTTTCTCCCTTTCCTTCTTCACATCTTTATCTTATCACAGCCTCCTCTTTCATTAAATCCCTTATTATGGCCTCCTCCCTTCAATGGATGTTCACAGGTAGTAATATCACAGATAAACCAGGCTTATCCACTCTTAACAGATGGGCTCTTGTTGGTTTATTAACTCAGTCTACATCAGCGGTCCCTACCCTTTTTTTTTGCGCCACGGTCCGGACCGGCATATAAACGAATAAAAACAGATAATTAAAAATACAACCCAACATTACCCTGAATGTAGCTGTTGTAATTAGTGGGAGCCCTGCGCTTGTGTCTCTTCAACGAGGAGGCTTCATTGCCTGATTCGCGAGCCTGTCGCCACATATTACGCAGAGCGGACTTGGTGCGTCAGAATCACCTGAAGCGATAAACCCGTATTTTAAGTAGGACTGATATTATCTCTTAAATGCAGCTTTCTTTCTTTTGTAGGCTCTTCTTCTTCTGTCTCATCATTTGGCCTTTCCCCTTTCTGAAGAAACTCTCCAAAGACGTTTGTTTTTCACTCATTTTTGCGAGCTTTTGGGCTTACTTTTTTTACTACCGTATCACATGACCGAGACGAGCGGTTTGACATGTGTGCAGAGGCACAGGCGGATGCACCTGATTTTCAAAATAAAACTTCTTTCAGACTCTGATGATCAATAAAACATTTTTTGTTCAGTCTCTCTGTGCGTGGTGGGCTGGGGACCGCTGGTCTACATTACAACTTGCAATGTCACTGGTGCATGCAAGGTTTTAGCCGTCACATACGCCAGTTTGCTTTTAAAAGTATTCACGTTGTATAGACAAACTAAACGTCCAGATAAGCTTCAGATCTACTTTTGTTGTACCACCATTGTTTAAAACAGAAGTTTTATTGTCGTTTTTGAAGATTTTAAATTCTTAGAACATCGTTACAGTCAAGTAATGACTTGCAAGTCAAACACACGTTTTGTGTACAAGTACAATTAGTAAAACATTTGTATGAGCCCATACAATGACTGTCAATAACAGATAAATATTAATTATCTGTATCAAAAGATGAAGGAAGAAACAAGCCTCAAAGGCCATGAAAGGATAGCTTGTGTTATGTGAGGCAGGGATGTGATAATCATGTGATTTTCATTGTTTCAGTGATTTAATTCCCTTATTATTATTATTATTATTATTATTATTATTATTATTATTATTATTATTATCCCAATTATGAATGCTTCATTTCAGCAAACGGGCATTTAAACAGCCTCTTTTAAACAGGAAACATTGGATTAAAAGATATATTAGTAATCAAATGTAGTGGTTTGTCACCAAATTTAAATGAAGCTCAACAATTACTCTACAGACCCCTGTTGGCTGGTGTCAGGGATCTTTAAAGGAGCTAAACAGATTTTCAGATACCTTTGGGTGTCCAGCAGGGGAGTATGCAGCATACGGCTGAACCACCTCAGGATCATTTTGGTCTGAAGTATAATTCTTCTCTTTCTCTGTGGCGTTGTGCAGCACAGTACCAGCCGGGTTCACTGAAATGGACAACTCATGGTGACTTGTCTGCTGAGTCAGTAAAGTAAAAATCATCAGGTTGCTGGCAGAATAAAGACCTGCTCAGTGTTAGAAACCACAGAAATGCAGTCAAAATCTCTCTGATTGGGGACTTAGCCCAAAATTCCTGACAAAACTGGAACTAATCTGTGTGAAGTGAGTGAAGTGAAGTCAGTGTCTGTGTGTCTGAGTGTGGAATGTAAATGTTATTTCAAAACCAAAAAATATTACTTCCAGCTAAAGTTGGTATTGATGCAACACGATGGGAAACATGAGCTGAATGTCATAATTTATGAATGGCTTGAGGACTTTGGCTTCCCTGGGATGACCCTACAGATGTTGCAGATAAATCAAATGCAGTTCTCACAGCAGTAAATCATACAGCAAAGCACATGAAATAAAGCCTGTTGACTCTCTCCATCTTATACTGAAATGTTGTGCTCGACCTGCTGCCTGTTAATGACCCTTAAAAGATAATGAACCAGTGAATTTCATCATTTAAAAACATACTGAATGGAGAGGGATGGTGTGACTGTCCCCTCTTTCACTCCAGCACATTCAACAACTTGTCGACTCACCAACAGTGACTGTGTTGGGCCTCTTGGGGTCTGGGAAGGACAGGTAGACGCTGTACTCTTCTGTCCAGGCCTGGTCCAGGCCAGTTTGGGGGTCCTGCCATCTCTTTAGCATTAACTGCACTGTCTGCTCGTCTCCAGCTGTGGTGGCCATGTGGGGCACTTTTGTCAACTCCCTGTGGAGGAAGATGAGTATAATAAAAGTCTGACTGTTATATGTTGGATATTGAACAGTCTAAAACCTGAAAGGTCCACACTAAGGGCTATTCACAGGGGACCTCATAACACTGCTGATGAGCCTTCAGCTTATTTAGACATTAAGACAATGTGGAGGCTGTTTCAGTAGGTCTCACATGAACAATTAAAAAAAAAAAAAAAAAAAAAAAACCTCATTGAGAGACCAACAAAATCTGAATTTGAGCATTCATTCACTCACCTTAAGTTCTCCTGAATCTGGATGTTGTCCACCTGAGACAAGAACATCTCAATGAAGCCCTCGTCCACATCTTTCCCCACATCATTCACCCAGGACGGCGGCGAGCTGCTGCTCTTGGGGATACCGTAGTGACCGATGAGAATACCTGCGGTCAGTACGACAGCACCGCACACAGTCCCGATCAACACCTGCTTAATCATCCTCTTCCCAGGAATCAGGTCTTGGATGAGTTCACCCTCTCTTTGGTCTGCTTGACAGAGAGCTTTCTCCAAAGGTCAGGAGTGTTTCAGCGTTGCTTATGAATAAAGACTTATGCGAGACAAAATCTTTGCACCTGATTCCCAGATTATGACTGCAGCACCAGTGCAGCTGACCTCCCATAAGAAAGGGACATGCTCATTGTAAAGTTTACTCATTAATGTTTGCAGATGAGACTCAGATGGACTTTACTCTTTGTGTAAGGGGGTGTAAATCCTTTTATTTTCAATGTTAATACTCTATGTTAATACATGGAAAGTTGCATTTCGTCTGATATTCAGTCATGTCTCATTTATTTTTGTGTAGATCCTCACCGGATTCTAAAGTGAGATTATGATTTGAAAAATTTCTGAAAAGGAGGTCCTGGATGAAAAAGTGGCCCTCTACAAAGGGCTACGTTGGCCTAAAAGATGAACGCACTGACTAACAAAACCTAACTGAATTAGATTATACTACGTTGGCTTGAAGGCAATCGTTTGCCAAATTGTCTTTTCAGCTTTGTGTCATATTTTGAACAGCTGAATGAGCTGATGTTTTATCAGTCAAAGCTGAGGCAAGTTTGAAATGGCTCTGAAGTCTGTATCCTCATCTTCATTACATTAATAGCTTGTAAATCAGTCAGTTTATTGACTTAAAGACAACAACAGAAGCACATAAATAAGTACATAAATTGTATATTGTAACAAAGACCTCCTTGTCCGTGTCCTTGAAAAATGAACTCAGATCATCTGAGTTCTGTTAAACTGTGAGTCTCAGGATATATGCTGCAAAAACTCAGAAACAAGAAAAAAAGCAATTGATTGAGGGAAATATTCCTTAAAATAAGCACAATTATTGTATATCAGAACAGGAAGATTTAATTGAACAAGATTTTTAAAACAAGTAAAGAAATCCAGCCTCAAAGAAGCCACAGTTATCTTTATAGTTGTGCAGTGAGACTAAAACCAAATACATTTGTCTGGATGCACAGAAATTCTGTCTTCAACAAAACAGTTTTGTTCTTGTCATTATTGATCAGCTTTATAACTCTGGAAATTTTTGCTTCAAGCATTAAATTACTCAGAACCAGTAATAAAACCTGAGCAACAAGTTATAAAACCTCATAAAGATAATGGAGGAGGACAAATCTTGAAACAAGTGTAATGATCAAAAACTATGACCTAAAAACTGCTTGGCAAGAAGATTTATCTTGCCAGATCTAAAATCTTAGACTTGGACTTTTCTTTTTGCAGTGTAATAGCCCGATGGATAGCCACGTCTTTCATTCTGCATACCAATGCCCTGAGCACAGTCTTTGTTAGGGTGGCGCATGACTTCCTCTAATTCAATGTGCAACCTGTTTGATAACAGTCCTGTTAAAAATGAAGTGAAAAATCAAAAGTGGAATGGATTACGGGTGTGACTTTTGTGGAGTAAACAAAGAAACCATCTCATTCTCTCTTATTCTGTATTTATTGCAGGATGTTTTGGGCTGATTAGAAAATGTTTGTCTCTTGGGACTATTGAGCCACTGAGTGAATCATTCCCATGTTTTGCTTTACTTTGAGGACAACATGATTGAAAAATATCATGATCATGAAGAAAACTGGTCAAATTCCAAGACGATTAATTTCATTTT
Organism: Chaetodon auriga; assembly: GCF_051107435.1. NCBI lineage: Eukaryota > Metazoa > Chordata > Actinopteri > Chaetodontiformes > Chaetodontidae > Chaetodon > Chaetodon auriga. Next base: position 14,273,776 of record NC_135078.1, on the reverse strand, counting down.
TAAATGAATTCAAATGTTAAAGCATCACATGAAATCAGTCACGAAAAAGCAATCGATCGGTCAATCAATCAATCAATCAATCAGTCAATCAAAGCAATGTTAGTGTGAGACAATATTATAGTTTGCTGTGTTGTCAAGTATTCTAACTTTATTTTCTTTTGACTGCTGACCCTTGAGCTGTGTATGTACATTTCTAGTAAACTGTACACTTAATTAAAATGACTTTCAATCTTCATCACAGGTGCATCGTTGCACTTGGCTTCAGAGGTTGACGAAAAGCTCCTTTCAAAGCCAGAGGAATTTATAATAAGTAAAAAATAAATAAATAAATAATCGGCTCAATTCATTTCAGTTGGTTCAGTACAATGTGTTTATGGACTGAAATGAGCGGTAATCATAGCAATGGCGCCCTCTAGTGGTGAAATATATCATAACGCAACCATAACAACACGGAACTTCCTGTTGTCAGAGGATGTTTCCTTCTATTTCCTACTTTACCGATCTGTCCCTCTTGATTTGGTCCACATTGATAGCTATAGAGTGACAAACTTGGTATTTTGCAGCATTTGACGGTCGTGAAAACGTTTCTCTTTGTAACTCATGTTTCCTGGACGGTGCGTCTCAGCAGCAGACATGAACAGACGTCCTGACATCAGAAAGCATCTTCTCTGGAGTTTCCAGTCGTCTGTCCACAGCTGGAAGTCCTGGTGATCCAGCTAATGAACTCAAACAGAGGACACCGTTTCCTCTGGTGTGTCCCAGCATGCAACACGTCCTTCATCTGTTTCACTTTCACTTTGAACCATTGCTGATTAAACTGCGCGGAGAAGACGACACGGTGAGCTGAGCGTTTTACAGGAACTGAGAGACAGCTGGCTGCTGTTAAGACTGTCAGAACAGATGATTTTACAGCCTCAGTGTTGGTGAAATAAGAGTTTTCCTTGATAGGGATTCGTGACCGTAAATGAATGGAAATGTGTGTCAAACGAAAATGTGGCACTTCCACTTCACTTGTCGTGTGTGTGCGTTGTCATTGTCTCTCTTATTGTGTGTGCGTGGTTAAATTATTCAGCTTTCATCGAGTTTTAACAAAAAAAAGAAATAAATGTACAATAAAGCTTCAGTATTTCTGAACATAATGAGGTGTTTGTGTGATATTTGCATTTCAGGTGAGAGGACTTCCTGCTTCCACCATGTTAGCGGCTCCTCTCCTGCTCCTCCTCTTCGTCCCCTTTCCTCCCTCGTCAGGAGCGCAGCTACCAAACCAAGGCCAGGCCCAAGATGGCCCAGTAGCCACAAATGGCCAGCCATTCCCCTGGGAACGCATGCGACTTCCTAAAACCATCTCCCCCCTCCACTATGACCTGACCATCCACCCCAACCTGACCACCCTGGACTTCAGCGGCGTTGCTCGTATCCAGCTGGACGTGCACGAAGACACCAGCACCATCGTTCTCCACGCCAAGCAGATGCAGGTATCCAATGTGCTGCTCCTCGCACCTGAAGGTGTGAGGCCTCTCCAGGTTCTGGAGTATCCTCAGTTCCACCAGCTCGCCCTGCTGTCCGACTCTGTGCTGACCAAAGGAAGGAGGTATGAAGTTCTGCTGGAGTTTGCTGCCAACTTGTCTGACAGCTACCACGGGTTCTACAAGAGCAGCTACCGCACCAGGAGCGGGGAAGTCCGGTATGATTCATTTTTCTCTGTTTCCTTTAAAGGAGCTGTATATAGCATTTTAACATCACTGGATCTGTCCCCCGTTAATCTGAGATATAAACGCAATAAATCAACACCATGAGAGACAAGATTGGCTTTTTAGAACTGCTTTTTATTGGGTTTGCTGATGTGTTCGAGACACAGAACTACCAACAGTACCACAAGTATATCAGTAATCAGTCATGTTGATGAGAGTCTCATTTATACAACAAATATGGAATTGATTCATTATTAAATGTCTGCATACAGCAACTTTAATGATCCTTTTAGTCTTCTTACAGCATGTTATGTTACAGGTAATATAACTTTTATTTCACTGTTATTTGCATCATTAGGGTTCTGGCATCCACACAGTTTGAAGCCACCTTTGCTCGTGCAGCCTTCCCCTGTTTCGATGAGCCGGCCTTCAAAGCCAACTTCACCATACGGATTATCCGAGAGCCACGTCACATAGCCATATCCAACATGCCTAAGGTGCACATGCATGCAGCAGTATCTGTTTGCTTTCAGTACAAGAGAGGGATTACGGAAGAATTGGTTAATAACATTGAGTTCTGTCTTCATTGTTGCTGTCAAACAATGAAACACGAACAGTAAAGAAGCATGAAGAGCTTTAAAGACGTAATAATTCACCGTACTCTCTCTGTAATTGGCCGGTTAACCTCTCCTTTCTTTTCTCCATCTCGCTCACTGCACACCTGTGTTTCTCAGCTAAAAACTGTGGAGCTGCCAGGTGGTTTGCTGGAGGATCACTTTGACACCACCGTGAAAATGAGCACTTACCTGGTGGCCTACATCGTGTCTGACTTCCTGTCTGTGAGCAAGACCACCCAGCATGGTGTGAAGGTGAGGAGGACAGCAGACGCTGGCCATGCTGTCATTTAGCTCTCTCACTTTGAGTAACCTAACAGCCATGAATCTGTTGGTGAAACTTAACATACTGCTGTAACATGAACACTGAGGAGTTTGTTCCTCCCCATCAGATTTCAGTCTACGCTGTGCCTGAGAAGATCGACCAGACGGCCTTCGCTCTGGATGCTGCTGTCAAGCTGTTGGACTTCTATGATGACTACTTTGATATTCCTTACCCGCTTCCCAAACAGGGTCAGTGGAAATGCATGTTTTTACCATGTTATTGTTATTGTTATGAACCAGCAGGTGACGTGGATGTATCATATTTATATCGTATTTATGTGCTTGCTGTTGCTCCCTGCAGACTTGGCTGCTATCCCTGACTTCCAGTCAGGAGCAATGGAGAACTGGGGGCTGACCACCTACAGAGAGACGGGGCTCCTCTTCGACCCTGAGAAGTCCTCAGCTTCAGACAAACTGGGTCTCACCAAGGTCATCGCCCACGAGCTGGCACACCAGGTAGCTGGCCTGCATCTGTTTTAAGGAATAAAAGAAACAAGTTGGCGTCACAGTTCGTCATTCCGTACAAAATAAAGTTGCTTCACCTGTAGGGGCGGACATTTGCTGTTAGAAGCCGAGTCTCGTGCTGCAAGCTGATGCTAAATATCAGCATGCGCAGTAGTTACAGATCTGGTCTCATCCAGAGTCTCAAGTGGCGTTTAACCGTTTAAACACCTAAAGATGCATTTGTGTGTTAAATGCTCTTCTTCCATCCAGTGGTGTTAAATGCTCTTCTTCCATCCAGTGGTTTGGGAACCTGGTGACGATGGAGTGGTGGAACGACCTGTGGCTCAATGAGGGTTTCGCCAAGTTCATGGAGTTTGTTTCTCTCGACATCACCTACCCGGAGCTGCAAGTGGTGAGAGCCCAGCACAGGAAACCGACCCGTGTCTTACTTGAAACATGTGAATGAGCAGTCAGAGTCTGCCGTACAGTACAGTGTATCTTTTCTTATTCATTCTCTCCATCTATTTGTGCCTCTCCAAGTTAACGTCAGAAGGCAGAATAAGAAAGATATGAATGGTACAGTGTAGCATAAGCACTGGAATATATTGCAGTGGGTATGTTCCTGTAAATACACTTCCTTTCTCCCAGGATGACTTCTTCTTGGGGAAATGTTTTGAGGCCATGGAGGTGGACTCGCTCAGCTCCTCTCACCCAGTCTCCACCCACGTGGAAAACCCCACGCAGATCCAGGAGATGTTCGACGACGTGTCGTATGACAAGGTCAGCCTCACTCTGTCAGAGGACCAATCCTGTGGTGTTGATGCACTCGGGTGTTGGAGCTGTGCAAACAGCGATCTGGACACTCGGTTAAAAGCAGACTCATCGGATGGCGTGCCAATTATTTATATGAATCATCATTTGCATAATTTAGTTATTCCCAAATATGCCATCAAAGCAAAATTAACAAAGAGCTGAAAGTACTTACAAAAGTGCAACAGAAAGTAGTTGAATTGTTCATTTTCAGCATTCCTGTGTGTTTTTTTTATTTTGATCTCAGGGAGCGTGTATTCTGAATATGCTTCGGGACTTCTTGACTCCTGAGGCCTTTGAGATCGGCATCATCCGATACCTCAAGCGCTACAGCTACCAAAACACTGTCAACAGCCACCTGTGGGAGAGCCTGACTAATGTGAGTGACGTGTGTGTGTGTGTGTGTGTGTGTGTGTGTGTGTGTGTGTGTGTGTGTGTGTATTGGTCCGTGGCTGAGGGATACTCAACAGTATTTGGTGTCACATTTAAGTCACTGTTCACTGTTTAAAGTTCGGAAAATTGTGCTGAAAATTTTGGATTTGACAATGAAAATCCAAAGACAACGGGACAATAAAGTCATAATGTTTTTGGCGGGACACCTCTGCATGATGATTGACATCTGGTCACATTGACCTGTTTCAGAATGTGTCCTCTCAAAGTTTCTGCTAAACTTTTGTGCTTCTATCCACCAGGTTTGCAGCTCGGATGATCTGGACGAAGGCCGAATGAGACACAAGGAATTCTGCTCCAGACGCAACAGCCAGTCTGGAGCTTCAGTACGTTTTCATGCTTTGTGACACACGAGTTCAACTAAGCACAAAAAAAATCTTATTTTCTGTTTCTTTTCAAACTATTTTACAAACATGATAATTTTCTACTCACTACACATATTCTGTATTTCCCAGATCTTTGTATTCCACTCATGTCTATGGCAGTGCTGTGAATCTGTGACTGTTTATGATATCAAAGCATTTTAATGTGTGATGTATGTATGCATACGCAGAAATGGTTCTCTGGGGATGAGCTGGATGTCAGGGCCATCATGGACACCTGGACACTGCAGGAGGGCTTCCCGCTGGTCACTGTGGAGGTCAGAGGTCGCGAGGTCAGGCTGAGTCAGGAGCGTTACCTGAAGACAGACGACCCCTCCCTCACTCAAGGGTAAAATGTCAAATGTTGGGTGCCATGGCAGATAACATGAATGTAGAGTGTCAGTCCTTGCAGAGGTCCCTCTTCCTGCATTTGAAGTAAAAACCTGTTTATAAAAATAGTCGGGACACCAAACACTTTCAATGGGTGACAAGTTGGGACTGCAGACAGTCAGTTCGGCACCTGGAATGGGGCCTTCAGAAATGTGCAGGTTAGCCATGCCATGTACACCAATGCACATGCAATTCTGGTTGTGTGTTGATAGATTCCTGTGGCAGATCCCACTGACCTACAGGACCAGCGCCTCTGAGACCATCCACCGCTTCCTGCTTAAGACAAAGACTGGTGAGTGTGCTGCTCAGTGTGAGGATGCTGACCTTTACATTGTTCTTTTTATACCTTTTATGCACATACATGGAATTTTAATTCTGCAAGTCGTCTTCATGTCAAAGCTTGTCTCCACTCCTCCTCCATGCAGACGTCCTGTACCTGCCGGAGGAGGTGGACTGGGTGAAGTTCAATGTGGACATGAGCGGCTACTACATGGTCCACTACGCAGGTGAAGGGTGGAACTCCATTATCAAACTGCTGCAACACAACCACACAGCCCTGACAGGCAACGACCGTGCCAACCTCATCCACAACGTCTTCCAGCTGGTCAGGTCTGTTTGAAGATCGAACACTAACAGCTGAACCTGCGTCACACGATAACTACTTTTAATGAAGGAATAGGATTGGCTTAATGTAATGTTAATGTTGGCAAAGTGGTTTGTTCGTTTGGAAATTGACTGTTGCCGTACTGTTCTTTTAATCAGCCAAATTTAAAAAAAAAAAAAACAACCTAAAATTCAATGACTGCAAAAAGGAACATTAGTGCAGCATGGTGTTGATTTGTGGTCGCGTGTGTTGCAGTGTGGGGAAGGTGAGGCTGGACACGGCTCTGGAGCTGTCTCTGTACCTGTCCAGAGAGACTGAGATCATGGCTGTGACTCAGGGCTTTGGAGAGCTCGTACCTCTCTACAAACTGATGGAGAAGAGAGACATGGCTGCCGTGGAGAACCAGATGAAGGTTAGTGAAAGCAGACAATATTTCATGTACACTGTCGTTTAAAAGCTTGATTCAGTACAGTCAGATGGCTGAGACACGGTATTTTTGAATGGTTGGATGGTTGTAGAAAGTAAAATAGATGTTATTTTTGTATTATTTTGTATGAAGGGTTTGAAAAAAAGGAATGTTTTGTAGGTGGAGAACAAAACACTGTACAATGGTTCATCAAGAATGACAGCTTAAAGGGAGGAAAGTGACAGAGATGCCTCTGAGCAACAGTTCAGTAAGAATAGAAGAAATCTCCAGTTACTGGTAAAAGAAATGTAGATGCTTAGCATCAAAATCTGTGCAGATTTAAACAGGAACAGGTTGTTGTTTCAGTTTCGAGTGGACAATAATGCCTATAACAAGCTGGAATTAACAGACTCGTTGCAATAGCAAAGCTATTCTTAAAACTAACTAAATAAAAGGCCAGTCTAGTGTTAGCACTGTTGGAATTTAATCACAGAATATCAGCTGAACATACTGGACTGAAAAAACACACTTTAAACCGACTCAGTCTAAACACTGAGTAGACTGCAGATGGCCCAAAGAAAAACGCATTCCCTAAAATTTAGAGCCTAATTGCAGGTGCAGTTGTGGTTCAGTAATGATGTAGGCTCACTTATAGGTTTCTCAAATCAAAGCGTATTTGGGGGAAAATGGTTGTTACAGTATTCTAACCCTGTCATACAGCGCTGTGCTGGACATTGACTAGGTGGAAGTTTTAGTAGTTTAAATATTCTTCTTCCTCTTACTGCCTTTGCTGGTGCATTGCTGATTCCTGGCACATTAACAGCAACTTCTCTTTTGTCAATGATTACAGTACAGGCTAAAACTGACAATTCACTTCCACATTCCTTTGATTAATTCATTGATTATTTTGTTTGTAAAATGCCCAAAATGATGACAATCGACAATACTACTGCATATAATTGTTTACTTCAGATCCACCAAGCAAATAAGATCAATTTTTAGTGAAACTTTTACATCATAAATGAGTAAAAATAGACTGACTGACTGCATGTGTGTCTCAGGACTACATTGTAGATCTGTTCCGGGGCCTGATTGACCGACAGGAGTGGACTGACTCTGGATCAGTGTCTGAGCGAGTGCTGAGGAGCTACTTGCTGCTGTTCGGCTGCGTCAGGAACTACGCTCCCTGTGTGACCAAAGCCACGCAGCTCTTTAACAAGTGGAGGGACTCAGACGGCAACATGAGGTGAGTCCTAAAGAGCACACCAGCGGCTTCCTTCGCGTATTTGTTCTTCCTCCCTGTAGAAAGAGCTGAACTTTTAAGGTTTATATGCACTTTTATGTAAGATCAAAAGCTTCCAGATAGTTACTGAACCGAAAGCCTTCTCTGTTTTCAGCCTCCCTGTGGACGTCACCATGGCTGTGTTTGTGATCGGAGCTCGAACACCAGAGGGGTGGGACTTCCTGTTTGAGAAGTACCGCCACTCGCTGCAAATGTCTGTAAAGAGCCGCATGAAGACTGCAATGTCCGTCAGCCCCCTGCAGGACAAGCTCAAGTGGTGGGCCTCTGCAAGCACTTTGTTCCCCGTTCTTTTCAGACTCTCCACCGTCGTCCTCGCCGCTCTCGCCCACTGATTTCTTAATTTTTATCTCTTTCTGCCCCTTCATTATCCTCTTGTGTCCCTCCTATTTCGCTCAGCATTTCCTTTTACTCTTATTTCCGTCTGCAGGATGATGGAGCAGAGCCTCCACGGTGAGGTGATGAAGACTCAGGACCTCCCGGACGTGGTCGTCTCCGTCAGCAAGAACCCACACGGCTATAAACTGGCCTGGGACTTCCTCCGAGCCAACTGGCACACCATGATCAAGAAGTCAGTCAGCCCCGTCATGCATATGCAATACATTCCTCTCTCATTTTCTCAAATCTTTCAAAATACTTTTTCCACGAAACGTTAGCAGAGTTGTGTATTCTGAACTTTGAATTGTGACTCTGTTTGCTTCAATGCTGCAGATTTGACTTGGGCTCTCACACCATATCATACGTGGTGACCGGGGTGACCAACCAGTATTCTACCAGGGAGATGTTAGACGAGGTAAGCCGGGTCGGTCTATGGAGAGTGTTTGCTGTAGCCCCAACATCCTGGCTTCTTTATTTGAAATGCATCTGATTATTTATGTATGCAAACAAGTGTAAATCCACTCTTTGGCTTATGTCCACATGTTTTCTACATCTCCTGTCTCTCCTATCTTGCTATAATTTGATTCCTTTGCTCTGTGCTCAGGTGAGAGGCTTCTTCGGCTCCCTGACCGAGGAGACGGGTTCAGAGATGAGGTGTATCCGGCAGACCTACGAGACCATCCAGGATAACATCCGCTGGATGGACACCAACCTTCCTCTGCTGCAGGCCTGGCTGGACAGACGCAGCCGAAGAGCCGTGCATGAAGATTTATAGCTTCAGGGTAAACAAAAAAAATGGAGACTGGACAACTAGGTCACTAAAGGCAGAATCAACAAGAGGCGTGGATGCAAGGCTCTTGGAGTCAGAGTTTAATCAGAGATTTGATGACTTGCAAGTCAGCTTTGATTATAACACCAGTGACCCCTGACTCACCCTCCCTAAATGTAAAGATAAAAAAACCAAAACCTTTGGTTCCTGAGCCGTCTCAGTGTGTGTTGTTAATGACCCCAAACCTGACTGATTGACTTGGGACTTATGTGTCACCACTTAGGACTTACTTGTGACTGACAAAACAATGACTTTGTGCCACCTCCGTAAACTACAGCCTAAAGATGAAGCTGCTGTTAAATGGGGGTGTTTCTCAGGTTCAAAGAGATCCGAGAAATAACGGACTTCCTTAAAGAACCCCCATATGAGGCTTGACGAGGTAACATCAATATGAAAAAGGGTCATTCCTCACCTTAACATTTGTGCTCAGAGTTGTGTATGTGTGTGTGTGTATGTGTGTGTGTTTTCAGGATTTGTGTTTTGGGTGAAATGAAGTGTTGGTGTGTGAGTTTTTACCTGGAAGTTCAAGATGTTCAGACAGTGTTTCCTGTGTGAATATTGTTGGAAAGTTTCCTTCATGCTGCATTATCACTGCAGAGAGCAACAATATAGATATTGTGCATCATTGTGCAAAATAGTAAATATTATATTTTTGTCCTCAAATATTTAGGAACCAGACCACTCCATCTCATTTAACGTGAGAAAAAAGAAAGAGAGAAGGCTTACTGCCTCCAGCCTGCAGTGAAAATGCTAAAGAAATGTGAGACTATGAACCTGGATGAATGCTGTTTAGTTACCGTAAAGCACGTGTAAGGTTTTTGCACAGTGTGAAGGTTATTGAATCATAAAAGGCTTAAATCTGCTTAAAACTCAAGATAACAGTGCTGTAAGATACGTTTTTTTCCTTGAGTTCCCAGTTTTGGCAATATGAAGATAAATTCTGACAACACTGGTCCTTCTTGGCAGCATTTTAGCACATTTATTAAAATTGTCATATAGATGACAAAAGAAAGTGCACTATAAGGAAGGCTTTATTCAACACAGCAGTGCTTTATGGTACTGTAAAATCCCTCCTCTGTAGGACAGGATTCAGAGCAATTCTGTTATTTTGTGGGGCGAATGTTGTGTTGGCTGAATAAAATGTTGGATCAATAAAGTTAATTTGACTTAATTTCAATTTGTATTTCTGTTTTTGTACTGTGTTCCATTGTTTTGGCAATCCTTGCATGTTAAGTGCTGGAAGTTTTACAGATGAAACCTTTGTACCCTGTCACCCCTCTGATCAGCAGGTCACACACTCTGCAAGCAATAAAGATTCAATTTCTGGCATTCTGGGGTAATTTCACAATCCTCTGAGTCACCTGTGTTTCCGCTCAGTCACACACACTCACACAGTATAAAACCAAACTTCAGCAGGTGGCCAAACTGTTTGAGGAGTATTTGTCCAATTTTCAACAATCACTTGTCAACGGAAGTCCTACTCAGCATGAGACAACAGTTGCATAATGTGCTCTGGTCCTCTGGGGGACGTTTCTCAAGGCTGAAAATAACCTCTGATGATGTCATCGGGATATCAGCAGGGGTTATCTTAGTTTGGGTTTGAAGACAAACAGGGGTGGTGTGTGGAGTGTGGCCATCGAGGTGCATTATGGTAAATGTAGGATGCAGGGGTTTAGGAGTTTGACTCATACTGGACTAAAACTCCAGATATCTGAAGTCTGACTGTCCTTGTTTGTCTCTGTCTCAGTCTTTTGCAAATGTCCCAATTTTACTGTTGGCCTGATCCATAATATCAGAGCCCCTGTGAAAACCTGAATTAAAGAAAGAAAAAAAAACCCTCTTTAATTTATTCTGAGAAAATCAAGTGTGCCAAGAATTTTTGAATTGTTGAGCATGATCTGAATGTACGTTCACACACACATAAGGCTCGAGCTCTTCCTCCACAGAATTTTAGAAGACAGAGGGCTTCAGCAGCTGTCTGCGATAAAAGCTGTGTCTTCACCTGTCGCTTTGACGCTGGAGCACCAGTATTGACCATATGCTCATGTAAACACTGGGGAACCTCAATAAAGGTGCTCCTGACTTGGGAAACATGCTTGTAGTTTTCTCTCTCCTGCAGATCATAATTGTTTTTTGAAGGATTTTTATTCTTTCTGCTCAATCTGTTTTCAAAGGTTTATTTGTTCGTCCTCTGCTGCTCGTGTTTTTAAGGTCATTTAGCTCTCGGCTGAGGCCTTGTGCAGAAAGGTAGCTGTTACTTTAAATCTTTAAATGTTGCCATAAATTCTTATGATGGACCTTTAGCACAAACTAATAAAACACACACCACCCAGCTGATAAAACACACACAAACATTCATATATGTGAGTGTATATTCATAAGAAAAACACCTGTGTGTGTGTGTATATAAGATAAACATAAACTAAAATACACAGGAAAGAATACTTACATATCTGAAAGTGTTTCATGGGTTGATATACATGCTGGGGTTTGCACTCAGTTACACGCATGCACGCACACACTCAGACACACACCGCCCCCTCATCAGCACACCCACAATAGAAACTGCACTCTGCTCTGGTGAGTTTTCCCTCGCAGTCGTACACCTGAGGAGAGCCGTCTCCGGACTGGAGGTAAGAGTTGGCCTTTCTGCTTCTGCTTCCCGTTTATGAAACTTAACAGCTCAATTTCTGAAAGCTGAATCTCACTATCGAGTATCTCAGATGAGCCATATTAGGAGCTGTTTGTTTGTCTAGTCAGTATTTACGGACCTGGCCCCTGTTCCAGTGTGCTAACCGGTCACGTCCCCTGCATTTTGACCTCACTCCCCTCTCATGTCATTTTTGTGGTCTTTGCTTGTTGTCTTGCTTTGTTTCATAATCTATTCAGTATATAAAAAGCTGTGATGTTTGACCACCTTAAAATATGTACACAGTACAAGATCAAGGGCTATAGCTGTTGACAAATATTGATATCATTTTTGACTGAAACCTTTGATCACAAGGCAGGAAATTAAGCCACAGTGTATCAGCAGTTACGACTTGAGGCAAACCCACTTAAATGTGGTCTCAGTGTTAGACTCATGAAGGGGCACATAGGAGTCAGGAACTCTTTTTGGGATTTTAATCTAAAGCGGCTCAACTCCCCTCTGATAGACATGACGTGAGCAGTGATTTACCTGGGATTCAAGGGTGTTAGCCAGTGTTTCATAATCTGTCCAATGACTAAAATATATGACATAATAAGGGGAAGTATATGCCACTGATTGACCAGCTGAACTGTATAAGTGTGTTGCTGTACTGTGAAAACATCAGCTGAACCAGGAACAGCCATCTTCTCAGTTTTGTGACAACACATTTTTCCGGTAATCCGCTGGGTTTTTAAATGGTCTACGCAGTTTAAAAGATAGGACAATCTTCTCAACCCAGAGTGTCTGAAGATATAAAAATCAAGCCAGAGATGCTGCCTTGATTATGCCACATCTTACACTGTTATAGTGTCCTATAGAGTGACCTCTTTATACACTATTACCTCAATATTTCTGCTGACCTGGTAGGTTTACCAGCACAGTGGAGTAAATGTCATCGTCAGATCTTTGTGTAACAATGCCAACCGCTGATAGTTGACTATTATCTCTCCGTCTAGAGAAGGGCAATAAAGTATTCTTGGATAATTTTTTCTGGGGCAAAAAGTTTATGGGTCTTAAGTTCACATTTATTTTCCTGTAAGAGATCCAGGAAGAGGAAAGAATGTGCAAACACTAAAGTTATGGAGCTCTAAAGTGATGAAAATTTTTCAGTTAAATAAAACATTGATGGCACAGTCGCAATGTCTCACCTTTCAGGATCGTTCTGTGGTTTCTGACTCCACGCTCATTTTGGTCCATCAAGAGTTTGTCCAAGCAGCTCTAAGGATGCCAGATAACTACCTTCCCTTCCTAGAGTAAGATATTTCTTTTCAGCTGCAAGTTTCTTTAGTAATTTATTCTTCTTCTTCTTATTATTTTGTGCATGTTTGACTTTACTTCCTCGCTGAGTGGGAAAAACTGTTTTTCCTCAAGCATTATTGTTTTCTTCTGACCTTTTTAAAACAGAAAGGCCTACATGTTTGTTGCTTAAGTCAATCGCAGATTAAAAAAACGTAAGGTGTCATTTCCTGCAGCTTCTCTTTTATTGTTTTTTTTCTATATTTTTCCATCTCTCCACTTTCCTTTCTTTCCTCTCACTCCCACTGACACTTGCTTGTTTGCCTCATCTCTTTCCTATCACCCTCAAACCACTTCACACACTCTGTCCATCTTCCTCCGTTTTGCACCCATCTCCCTCTTTCTCATCCTCCTCTCATCCATCTCCTCCTACTCCTCTGCTTGAAGGATATTCCTGGGCATGCTGGGCTTAGGCTTCACCATCATGTTCTGCACGACCTTCTGCAAGGTGTGCAGTCGCTTCAGGGAGGAGCAGAGGGAGTTGGCGATGCGGACGCAGAGTGAGCAGGAGGATCGCCCTCCCCCGATATATATCATCCCCTTCCCTGGCATGTCACAGAATGACAGCGAAGACCACCTCAGGATGCCTCGACACAGCCAGGATCTCCAATCACCACCACCACGATACAGCACTACTGTCTACTCTGAGGCGCCGCCTTCCTACAATGAGGTGATTCTAAGACACAATATTGATGGAAAGCATCACCAGCCAGACCAGGATGCATCCCATCGTGTCCCGTTTTGATTCTACCTTCAGCCACATTGACTGCAAAAATACTGCTACTTAGATTTTAACTTTGTGTTTCTCTCTGTGCATTTCAGCTGGAATTTAAGCCTGACGATCTCCCCCCTGCTTACACAGAATATGACACTCCTGTGTATCCCATGACACCCCCACCTCACACAGACATGGTTCAACCACAAACACAGTCACAGCAATAAGCCAGGACCATCACACTGTGCTTGTGTTGAGGATATGGACAGTCTTGATTATTGGACTGCCTCGTGGACTTGAGCGAGCTGGTGCTGGAGTTTATAATGTTTTAAAGATCACTTTTATTGTGAGCTTGTTTTGCTGTTGTTGTTGTTGTTGTTGTTGTTGTTACTGTTGTTATGTTAATGAATGAGACATCTGCACTGAGGGGATGGAAGCTGCAGAGATGGCACCAGGTTTAAAGCTACAACGCCAGGAGCCTACAGCATATTCTCCAAGCCACTAAAACACTAAAACAGATTTTATTCTCATATATGATGATTATTAAAATGGGACCTGCATCCGTGTGCCTCGCTCCCCCACTTGCTGTTATTTTCTCCAAAAAGGAGGTCATGCTGTTTTTTTTTTTGCATCTTTTCCTCAGCAGAATATCTCAAAAACCACTTAGTTTTAGTGGTATTATTGAAGTAATTGTAAGTGCAGGTGTGAATGTGAATCTGACGGTGCCACCATGTGGCCATTTACAAAGCACTTTGTTCCAGCCCATGTCTCCTGAATCATGAGGAGTGGGTGCCATTTTTTTGTCATGTATTTATGCCAGCACAGATTTTCCATTAAATGTTTTCTAACCAATTGTGTATATCTATACAAAATCTGGTTCAATATATATTTGCATGAGCTGTATAGGTATAACAATTTTCCATTTTTTCGATTGCACATATTAATTCTATGCAATCCTGCAAATAGCACTTTGCAGATTGGTGGCACAACAACATGATCACTGAATTTCATTGAACTGCTTGGGACCATTCATCCTTGTACAAACCCCAAACATTCATAGACAGGTTTAAAACAGTTCAAATCACAGACACGATCATCTACTCAGGATTATTGTCCATCACTCTGTGTGTTTTAATGCAGATCATGATCCACTTGCTGGATATTTTCTTTCATCAAAGCTACAAGTTTTTGATGATTGTGCAGCCTCGGGGAGGTACGTCTCTGAGTGCTCCGCAGTTTTTGTTCATTTGTAATATGTTAAAGAGTATATAACGCTAACTGAGTAGCAGCTGTGAATGGATGATGTATTTGTGTCACACTTGCCTGAAGTTTTCTGCAGATTTTAATATGATTGTGTTGTGTCATTGCATGTGAAGAGACATGACCTGAAATTGGATTATGTATATGTTTTCTCTTTTTTTTTTCTTTGTTGTCCTTATTTTCTGTTTTGTGAAACAAGACAAATGTACTGCTAAATTCTCTGGTATTTACTTGAAAGCTGAAAGCAGTATTTTAAGGTCAGAGATGAGCTGTATATCAATAGTCTTTTGTGAGACTTTCATTTCAAACTTTATCTTAACAATGACAATAGTGTAAATGATGTGTCTAAATGAGCAAATAGCATGGTTTCATCTCAGGACAACATGTGTATGATATACTGTATATAGCACTGTAGGTGGTGTACGAACATATCTCTGGATAGAGTTTGTCTGTCCACAGATAAATCTGTAATATCAGTCTGAATTTGAAACATAGACTAAATATAGAAATCTACCTTCATGTTTATATATTTAATTTTATACTGAATTTCCATGTAAATACAAAGTGTTCATAATGATGGCTAGTTTTTATATTTTTACCATTTTCACTTAGTCCAGAGGAGTCCACTCTCACATCAAACATATGATTTACGCACTTAGCAAAAAGATGTTGGAAAGAAACAACCTTTACTGTCCAGAGAAGTTTCATGTATCCAAAACATGAACTGTAATCCTATACATGTCTAGACGGTCTAGACCTCTATGACATGTATGTAGGTGTGTGTCCATTAGCTTTAATCCCAGAATATCCTTTGTTCTGGTCACGTTTTAGAGTCAGAGTGTCATTTTTTGACTCTTCCTGATTCATGACACTGAACTCTGTGAGAGAGTGAAGCCCTGTGGATCTCAACACCCCAGTCATGTTGCCACAGAGGAGTGTTTTCTGCAAGTCACTGAGAATACAACACAAACGTGTTAGTCCAGCAGAGACAATGTGATGTTCTTGGCAGCATCCACAGCACAAACCAATAAACCCATAAACTGTAAACTGCTGCTGCTGTGGTGTTTTTTTCAATGGCTTTTTCTCTTTAACTGCATCTCGCTCTTTCTCTCACACGCGTGTACACACACATGAACTGACAGGATTTTGCTTGTGGGAAGGAAAGGCTGCTGGAATGGTCTGTTGATTGTGTGTGTGGACTTTTGTTTTATAATGCAAATTAAACACTAGAGGGCAGTGCAAGTGTGTAGACAAATGCCCAGTGTGTATCCTCATTGATATTATTTCTGGGCTTAAAGTCAGCTTGACAGTAGATTTTCAGAAAAAAAAGGGAGAACACTCACTTTCCCAAAATGAACTTTCCCACCCAGTCTAAGATTAACATCTATCAATAGCTAACTAGACATGCTGTCATATTTGTTGACAGTAAAAATATGTTCACGATGCATAAATCTGTATCACAGGGATGATTATAGCCTCCAGTTTGTGCTTTACTGCTACAATGAGTCATTTAACAGTTTGGTGATTTCAATAGTTTGGCACATGTACACAAGCCGACCAGCCCTTGTATGGAGATTGGACTCTGTACCAAAAAAGTATTGACGTTGGAAATGTGCCCGAGGTTATCAGCGGGAAAATATGATTCAGAAAGTTGATGGAGCAAGTAAGAAATATGACCTTCATTTAGTGGAGGAGGTTCAAGGTTCACGTGAATCAGCCGAAATTCTACAGGAGCAAACAGGAGCGACACTGCTCAGCACGTACAAGGCTGGATACTTTCATCATTCTGTAATCAGGCTGAGATCTGCACCACCTGTTCCTTCTCATTAGTACCACCTTGTGGATTTAACTTCAACTTTGGTTCAGAAAATCAGATGATAGTCCATAAATATTCTTCTAGGAAATATATCCATATATCACAAGCAGGCGTGGTGATATATGGATACATTTTATATGAAAAACAATAAATCCAGATTACTGTCTTATTGACTCTTAGAGTAAATCCCCTTTGACAAAAGAGAGTGTCCTAAAAAGGTTTTGCTGGTTTCAAGTTGGACCTTGTCCTCTAAATTGCATGTCTGAATTTTCACTCAAAGAAACCCATCTCTCTCTGAGGCAGTATTCCAGCAGCAGGATGAATGCATGAAGGAGGACATCTTGAGTGTTCCTACAAGGCACCTTTCACACCACAAAGTATTCAGACCAATAACCTCTGGAATCAAAAACTCCTGCTCCTCTGTCTGTTACAGCGTGTGCTCTGTCTCACATTTGTTCCTCTCTCGTCCCCCGACTCTCTCTGGCTCTGTGTGTGCTGATTTCCTCCACTCATTCCACTCCACTCTGTTATATTCTGTCTTCCTCATTTTGTCTGTCCCTCTGTCCGTCAAACACATAGTTACACACTTTGTTGCTTTTTTTCCACTTTCTCTTGCTTTTTCCACCCTCTCCCCTCACACCCATGCACCCATCCCCCCACTCTCTTCACATCTCTACCCCTCCATGTTCTTCACATGCATGTAGACGAGTGTGTGCGTACAGTATAGTGTCTGTGCATTCAAGCATGTGTGTACATTTTTGTGCACATTTGTCGACTTATTTCTGTAGATGAGCATGCATTGATGTTCTTTACATTTCAGTTTTTATCATAAAATGTAAGAATTTATCGTGATCCCTTCCCTTAACTATATAGGGCACATGCTGACCCTTGCATTGATGGAGTGTACCTCTAAGCATCGTAGGAATTGTTTAACCTTTCCACATACATGCTCTCTCTCTCTCTCTCTCTCTCTCTCTCTCTCTCTCACGCACACACACAAACACACACACACACACACACACACACAGGTGAAAATGTTTTGTCTGATGGAGGTTCTGAGTTTGGCTCATTGACACTGTGTGCCCAGGTGAAGGACACAAGTCTTTTGAATATGTTGGCACAATAAAGTTTATTGAAGGATCCAAGCTGCTATCTACGGACACTGAGAACAGCTGTTCTTGCAATTATTTTTTTTATGCTATTATATTGAGATCATTAGTTAATTATTTTGTTATCTCAGGATGACGAGAAAACAAAAGCATCCCCATTATTGAACAGTGTATCAGGTCTAACACAGATAGAAGTTACTTGTGCAGGACAGATCAAACAAGCAGATGCATATATATAATCACCACAGCTCTCCCAAGACACTAAGCCAACATGGCAAGCTTGTTTCAATGACTCTTTTGTGAATCCTCCTGCATTTTCATAGTAATATGGAGCTAACTACTCAAACCCAGTGGATTATTTTAAATTGCATGCATTCACTATTACATCAAAGAGAAATGTAGATGTTCTGTCCATAATTTACATTTATCTCTGTTGTTCAGCATGATTTGTTATGGTCAGACTGTGGTCTGGACTACAATTTAAAACATTGTTCTGAGGGTTTGAATAATGCATGGCCTCTCTACTACGGCCTTTGTATTAATGACCCGCGTGTGGGCAGTATACAAGGTCAGTCTACCCACTAAAGTACAAAGAAATCTGTTCATTGGTGTTTAAGAAATCCTGCTGGCAGACAAACAAAAACAAACTGAAAGGGCTGGAGATAAACAGAGGAAGACAAGTTAGGCTCAAGTGCAGGGCTAAGAGTTAGTTTTGTTCGGGGCTTTATTGTGAAAAGGAAGCAGATTGTCTGAGTCTTCTGCTGAATTTGAATACTGTTGGTCTGAAAGAGATATGTGGGATCCTGGATTTAGAGGGAGAAACCCCCTGAGGGCTGCACAGACAATATAAAAAGGAATGGATGGGATGTTTTTACATTTGTGCATGTGAGCATGACGGTCAAAGAAAAGAGTGCCAGAGCTGCTAAAGGAGTACAAAGAGTTTGTGAGCCTGTGAATGTAAGTCTGCTCTCTGCTGACTGACAGCTGAGCACAGTTGCTTTAATTACCAGGGTGATCTCTCTTCTTACCTTCCTCCCATTCTCTTGATCTCTCCTCCCCTCCCCCACTGCTTTCTGACACGAATAAGCACTGGAGAGTCCCTGGCATGACACCCTGATGACGCTCACTGTGAGTATTTCCCAGCACTGCTATCTTTGTCCAGCCTTCATCGCCACTGTGACTCTTCATTAATGCACTCTGAACTGTCTGCGCTCGTGTGGTGCTTCAAAAAAAGGAAAGAAAAAGAAAATGAGTGAGCACAAAATATTGATTTGGGTGCAAAATTTCTCATCACCCACTGGAGAGGAAAGCCTGTCAGTCTGGTTGGTATAGCAGTGGCTATAAACAAGATTGAGCTGATCAGCTTTACTCAAGCAGGTAATGAGCTGAACCCTACAGGTTAAGGTGGTATTTTGCTCGTCATTAGGCATAAAAATGGTAAAGCTCCCTTCACCCCTCAACCAAGTTGGCAACCAAAACTCAGGCTCGTGTTTCCTATATGTGGTTAACTAAGAGATAAAAATGCCCTTTTAAAATAAGATAAAACTTTATTAATCAGGTAGTTACAGGCAGCAGCAACAGTAGCAGGAACATAAAGGGGACACTGAAGAGAATAAAAAATCCAGTTGGAGTTGGACTGAAGAACCCGCAGTAGTGACCCTTCTTACAGAGTGGCTGCAGCGGTCTGCTGCTGAAGGTGCTGCTTAGGGCCCCCATCATCTCATACAGGGGGTGGGATGGGTTGTCAATGATTGATGTCAGCTTGGCGAACATACTTATCTCACCCACCTCTTGGATGGAGTACAGAGCAGAGACATGTCTCCTGACTGATTTTTTCAGTCTTTTTCTGTCCCCCTCAAAGCTCCCACAGCCCCAGCAGACCACTGTGTAGAAAACTGAAGATGCCACCACAGAGTCCTAAAAAGTTTTTAACAATGTCCTACATACTTCAGACCTCAGGACCTCAACCTTCTTAACAGGTGATGACCACTTTGGCCCTTTCTGTACAGGACATTTGTGTTGATAGTCCAGTCCAGTCCAGTTTGTTGTTGAGATGAACATCCAGGTATTTGTACTCCCCCATGATCTCAACGTCCAAACCCTGGATGTTCACCAGTGTAGTCGGTGGTACCTTCCTGCAGAAGTCTATCACCATCTCCTTTGTCGTGCTGGCGTTAATGGTTCAGTTCACACCATTTCACAAAGTTGGTGATGACTTCCCTGTATTCAAGTTCATTCCCCCATTGATACACATCAGACGCACAGTCACAAAGCCACACATACTGTCGTCTGTTGGTGAGGTAGCTGATGGTGCACGCAGCCAGGTGACAGACTACTCCAGCTCCTTTTAGCTTCCCCCTGAGCAGTGATGGCTGGATTGTGTTGAAAGCACTGGAGGTATCAAAAAACATGACCCCTGCTGTGTTACCAGTGTTCTCAAGGTGATAAAGAGATCACTATGTCTTCCACACCAATGCCTGGTCAATATGCGAACTGTAGGGGGTCCAGCTCACAGCTCACCAGGTGGTTCAGTATGATCCTCTCTAAGGTCTTCATCAGGTGAGAAGTTAAGGCTACTGGCTTGAAGGGGTTGGGCTCTCTGGGATGCACAGTCTTTGGGACTGGAACCACACAGGAAGTTTTCCACAGGGCTGGAACTCTCTCCAGACTGTGGCTCATGTTGAGGATGTGCAGGACGACACCACAGAACTGATCTGCACAGTCCCTTAGCAGTCTGGAGCTGATGCCATCAGGACCTGGAGCCTTCCTCATCTTCATCTTCCTGAGCTCCTTTCTCACCTGATCTGCTGTTATGGAAATTTTTTGTGGCCTGAGACGGGTTTCAGCAACAGTTCTATCAGATTCAGGCAAAGGCTCATTATAAAACCCTCCCTTCCCTTTCCATCACAAATTTTCTTTGTCTTAGCAGTTGCTGATTTGTGACCAACACTAACCTAAGTGAGATTTTTTAAAAAACAACATTAAAAACCATATGAATCAAAAGCAATAAGTGGCAGTTTATGCTTTTATAATTCATACAATCTTTAAATTTCTATGCAGTCTCAATTAAAATGAACAAAACACAACCTGGTTTGTGGTCGCAGATTTTTAAAAATGGTGGCTGAAAGAAAGTGCTGCGAGGACTTGACCAATCAAAAACGTTCAGCACTGCAAGCTTCACCCCCAGAGTACTTTTGGAAAGTATTACCCCCTGAGCAGGGACTTTTGGGAGGTAAAATAGTGTCCTCAGAGCTTAATTTAGACCCTGGTGCCTGCTGTGGAAACACACTGAGTTCCATCAATGAATCCTACTCCCTGGGGAAAGTTCCTGTGGTGAAGACACAGTAGTCTGGTCAGAATCCATTTGTCTTTCTAATCAGCATCACAGCTCATTCGGGTTGTTGAATGAGGCGCAAGTTGTTCATGGAGAGGGGGCATTTAAGTTTGTAGATGTGATCCTGTCCTTGTCCCCACTCCTGCACATTTCTTCTTTTTCCAACATTAACCATCTCAGTTCAGCTGTGAGCCAGCGTTTGTCATTGTCATAACTCACCCTGCTGCTTGTTGGTGTGCAGCAGTCCTCGCAGGAGCTGTGGTAGCAGTCCTGAAAACCTCCCTGTCAGTACAATCCAAGCACACAGAGCTTCACTGACCCACTTCTTGAACATCCTCACGATGGGTTTAGAGAGTTTCACATACCTTAGGCATATTGAAATTTCGCACATAGCAATAATCTGCAGTCGCAAAGTTAATGTCTCTTCTTCCTCCTTAAGTATTTTCTAACTCCTGATTTGAAATGCTCTCTTACTGGTTTGCTAAAGTTGCTTGCATAGCCTCACAGCGGTTTGACACAGTATGCAGTCCTCTCTGGTCCCATCCAAAAATAACACTTGAGAATTAAAAAAAGAGTCTCAGTTTACCATGAAAAGAAACAAAACATTAGCAAGAAAGCCAAATAAAACTGACCATGTGCATCACACTGAGAAAAACACATGGTACCCTCTCTTCCCTCGTGTGTGTTAAATACAAACTACGCTACTTAAAAGCATAATTCAGGTGAATGTCATTTGAACTGAAATGAAGCTCATTCAATCTGCTCCCTCCATAGAATATTTCTAAATAACAAGTACCAAGTGGCTAAATTGTCTCAGGACAAAAGTTTGAAAACCCCAAACCCAGAATTAGTTATTTAGGCAGTGTTTGTATTTGTGTGTGTTTGCATTGTTGGGACAGCACTGGTAACTATGGAGCTGAATTAGGGAGGGGTGTTTGTTGATAAAAAGCATTCCAGTGTGTGTGTGTGTGTGTGTGTGTGTCTGTGTGTGTGTGTGTGTGTGTGTGTCTGTGTGTGTGTGTGTGTGTGTGTGAGAGAGAGAGAGATAACCAGTTCAGCACAGGTAAACATCATGCATCTATTTAAAGATGGTGATCCTCCTCTGAGCGGCTGATGTGTTCCAGCACTTGCTTGTGTTGTGCAGAGAGGCCTCGATATTATTCTGTATTATTCTGCCTGGATACTGCACAGAAAGCCCCAGTGGACACACACATTTCAGAAAAACGATATCAAAAGTATTAAAAGGAGAGTTATCTTCTTATCCTTTCCTGCAGATTTTTTTTTTTCAATTCAAAAGGTTTTTTTTTTTTTTTTTTTAATTCCATCACCAGTTGTTTTATAGATAATGAATTACGTCTGAGTTTTCACACTCACAAGTGAACAGGCAGTGTTGAGCAACAACTCACACCGACTAGCTACCTCTTTAACATCTTCTGGGCTGCAGGCAAATTCCATTTGTTTCTCACATCCATTCTCCAGGACCTGACCGCCCTCATTACTGTTTGCAAGAAATGGGTCAGACGTAATCATTAGATTATCAGCATTGCAAGCAGCATATGCATATCTATGGTGACTGGGTGTGCCTTGTCTTTTTTACAAGTAAAGCCAAAACAATAATCTGTATGCTGGAGAGAGGGTGGAGGTTTGCCCATTGCCATGTCTCCATCGCTTCATTACTGAATATTCTGAAGATAAGATTGGATGGTTGATTGTATTTAATTCTGGCACCAGTGGAGCACATTCCTAAACACTCTTTCTTTCTTTCTCGGGGTTTGAGTCACAGTTGATTGTGATGTGGCTAAACCTTTCTTGAATGTTAAAACACTAAAACCTCCAGTGTGGTCTCAAAGGCAGTCAGTTGAAATGAAAAATATAGAATATCACCAGACTTATTTTGAGGAAAGTTGCATATGAGTCGTAGAAAATCCAGTCCACCCTCATAATTTTGCAAGTCAGCTTTATCTTATGTAGATTCTTGGTGATTGTGCAGACATGACTGTCAATATATTTAAAATTGTCAAAAAATGGCAACGTAGAATGTCACAAAATCAGGAAGATCCCGTTCTTTCACATTTTTTTTTAATTAGTGCTACTATTAACACATCAGATACACAAATCAATTACATAATTCACAGTTCAACTCTTTAAATATTGAAGCAAATTATTTGAGTTTTTGATGAAGCATTTTAAAACCACAGACAAACTCCCAAATGCACAATCATCCTTTGACAATATCCTGATTGTGTTTAACCAGCCAATTGTGAGTCAGGATCCCTCCTCACTCACAATAAATGATTAATGGGATAAAAGGCTAACTTCATCTCATTTCAGTGTTAAAATTAACCAAATCAATGAAATAAGACTGATAGACATTCAAGAAGTTCCACAGTAGTGAGCCACAGATGTGATGGAGGAGTGAAGCAGCATACAATGCTTTACAATAATGCAACAGTTTGAATACTTCTGATAGGCTGATCACTTCACATTCTGCCTTCACTGATGATAATTAAGTCTGGCTTGATGAGGATGCTGGAATGATAAGTGTCTTCTTTACCTATAACCATACAGTTTATAAAGAAAATCCTTTAGCCACAAATAGCAAGACGGTGAGCCCCAGTGTGACACCGTTTGCGCTCAGCAACTAATCCTCTGTGATTGAGCAATCTTGTTAACGTTGCTCTGCTGTAAGTTGATCAGCACGGTAAAACCAGAACAATGCGTGACTGCATGTTGATTGCAAACAGCATTTGGATGGAGGAAGGAGTACAAAGCAAGTCATATCAAAGAAGGTGGGACAAATGCTCCTGTGAAAATGTCCCGCACTAGATAGGTCACACCTGAACTAATTTGAATGTAACAGATGTTAATAAGATTAGTGTTTTACATAGCAAAACACTGGCTCTTCAGTGTTTTGACAATTACTCTTGAATGAAGTCTCATCTCAGCAAGTTGAGCAAGTATGTGCCAACATTTGTTCTGCAAACTCTGAAAGATTCAGACTGTAAAGGGACATGTAGAATATGTGAGCAGTAATACAGTCTGTTGGACATACCAACGAATTCTAGATCGCTCACACACACACGCACACACACACAAAATGTCACAACAGACAGGGAGAGTGGTAAAACGTAAGGACCCAGATGCAGACAATAGAGCCAGTGAAATGATTTCAGTGGTTTTTTGAGGGAAGGAGGGAGGGAGGAAGGTCTGTGCACATCCAGGTAACCTACAGCAAAGGTAACGGAAACTCAAATGCAAAAAGGAAAAAGCAACTAAGATGAACTGACAAGGGCTGAATGAAAATGGACTGGTGAAATATCTGCAGGGCTAATGAGGAAAGTGGGAACAGGTGAGTGGATGGGTGGGGCAGTCACGGCTTGTAATTGCATTTCCATTTGCCTGAAAAACTTGAAGTGAACACGGTGAGGCTGATCCTTGGAGGACTGAGGGAGTGATTCATCAACAAGGCCCCTTCAGAGGTGTATATCACCCACACTGCTCCGCAGTTTCTGCTGTGACGTCAACAAGCTGCTGAGTTGCAGTATTTAAAACAATTTCTGTATTCAAATGTTGTATACCAAAAAAATTGTGCTTGGAACATACAGGAAGAATGTCTGAGTAAACAATCTACGCATCTAAGTAACATTATCTGGATAATAAGAGTAATCATGGCAAAATTCAATTGTTGTCATGCTGTGGAATTTGCTTTATGCAGTGACAACAGTAGCAGAGAGGTCACAGTGACAGAAACATCAGGTCCTGCAGCAGCTGCATGTTCTGAAGTTTTCTTGAGTTACAGTAATGGAGAGACCACCAGTTCAACATGGAGGTGCTGCTGACATGCAGAAGCAGTGTGTGTATGTAATTCATCTGCACTCACACTGTTGAGGAATAAATCAAGTTGCAAGCTTTCAGAGGAAAGTGCCATGTTGTATAAGGTCAACTCAGTTTCTAATAAACGACCACAAAACAGAGACAAACACTAAAACCCCTCCTCAAAAATGAAAACTTAATTCACATCATCCTCTCACTGAACAACCCATGTGAATCATGTCTATGAACCTTGAAATCTTCCTTTACACGATTTGAGTGATACAATAAAGCATATACATCTTCTTTTCTCTAATTATGCACGAGTACCACTGTACCCGTAGGAGACAATGGGCGCTCACATCAGATGCAGCGCAGGGGGGCGGTGGGCGTAAACACGTGTGCGTGTTTTCTTTCTCTT
Organism: Chaetodon auriga; assembly: GCF_051107435.1. NCBI lineage: Eukaryota > Metazoa > Chordata > Actinopteri > Chaetodontiformes > Chaetodontidae > Chaetodon > Chaetodon auriga. Next base: position 14,248,724 of record NC_135078.1, on the reverse strand, counting down.
TATTCCCCGCATGAGAAACACACAATGACAGCTATTCTCTGGCTTCATGATTTTCAGGAATTGGAAAAAGTTGACAGACACTGTTTTGTTGGCAGGTTTCTGTTTCTGCGCATTTCTCTCTTGTTGGCTTTCTCTCGATAGTGAAATTAAAGTTAAACAGGAGGCGCGTATTGATTGTACCATGCTTTATGATGTGGGTTGCAAACATCGTTCCAAAACATTTTAGAGCACGTGCTGCATTGTTGCCATGCGCTCGAATAAAAAAAGTATTTCTAACGGATCCAGGAAAGGGGGTGTGGTACTCTGCAAACACATGAGCTGCTCTCTCTCTGTCTCTCTCTGCTCTGATGGAGTGGTTGCATAATACAACCCAGCATCCAGCCAATAGGTAGCCCGGCTCTGATACGATCATCTCACTGAGCTGACGTGCACATGCATATGTGTTAAACTGATGTGCGTGTGTCTGCCTCTCCACGCCCCCATTTTCATCCCAGTCCTCCCATAGGTTCGGTTCAAAGGTAACGCAGTGACCGGGGGCTCTATAAAGATCGAGTTTGCTCACTCTGCCATTCTGCTCGTTTCATTTCGCCGGTCTGTCTTGTTTCCATCAACACACATCAAAATGCCTAGCAGGTGGAAGAAGAACAAGCGTCGTATGAGGAAAGCGGTAAGTGGAGGCAGGCGCGCTTTGGGGCTTTTATTCTCATCTCATCACATCCAAAGTATCTCGGACATCAGTAGAATGTGAACTCAGCCAGGTCTTTCCCGTGTCCGAAAATGCTGATGGAAATGACCTTTTGTCAGTTTGTGATGGTTCTTGTGTTTGTTTTAAACTCCTCACCGTTTTTCCAAAGCGCGAAACCTCGTTTTTGCCTTCACGCATTGTGATTGCTGATGCGTAAAAACACAATTGCTGCTCATAATATTGAGGCAAAACACGTGCCTTGCGCTTTTGATCAAATGAAGCTTCTAAACGAGCGCTGTAATCGAAATCTCAAAACATTGAGAAAAAAAACGTACAAAATGTTTAATGTCGGTTTGTGTTGGTTTTCTTAATGTTATTCAGTTCCTTTTTTGACGACGCACTCAGCTCCGAGGAGCGCTCTAAGCTCCGTGCGTAAAGATGGACGGCTGTGCCAAAAACGCACCCAAAATAGATTTTGTTGAAATTATGCAGTTAATACTACTAGCACTACACGTAAAGATGCATTTGGATCCCATGTGAGGTACAAGAGAGAAGAAGCTTTTTGGCTTAACCCCCGCGCTCCACGTGCGCGCTGCATAATTTGGTTTAGTGCTGGGATGGAGATTGCAGGTTTATATATTTCTGTGGTCTTTTCTTATTAATCGTGAAAAGTACCACCTTCAATTTTAATGACACGCTGGTATACTTAGTTCAGGCCATTTGCTCTAATTCAGTATGTTGAAGCAGCAGTGACATGATGATTGACATATTTGTTCTAGGTACCGCCCCACTCCCCTTAGGTAACTGAGAGAAATTGTACTTCTGAACATTCAGTGTCCAAGTAAAAGAAGTGGGTGTGGTGGATTGAAGGAGGGGTCTACTTCTCTGAGGTCAGAGGTTACTCCACCACCAAACTGATCTCTATCAAGTATTAAATGTTTAAAATCATGCTCTAATGATCACTTGCTTCACCATTAAAGGCCCATTTGAAGCCCAGTCTTCCAGCTCTGGGGAGACTTCTCAATATGGAGTTTGTGGCATTCTTCCCCACCCCCCTTAAGCCTCTAGCTTGCTGGCCAGTCTACTACTCTCATCACCACACAACTGTATTTGGTAGTGTGTTGACCAGAGGAATGTCTTGCCTTAGTTTTGCCAGACTGGAGTCTGCACAGTCTCTTTGATTCTCTCACAGCCTGCTAGGGACACTCGGATAAAAATGCCCTGCAGTCACTCACAGCTTGGTGTTATCACTAATTCCCCCAGAGATATCAGAGCACAGGAAGGGAAGGAGCTGCTGGACACTTGAAGAAGTCAAGATGAGTGCTCCACGCAGGTCTTTGTATGTAAACCCCGTCACTTTGACAATAAGTGTTTCCCTCCGAGGCTCACTGGGCCTTGGAGATAGTTAACTGTGTTGAACAGATGCCCACAATTAGCAACTTCAGTTATTTGAAATGTTTATATTACTCTGTGATAGTGAGGTTTGGATTTCAGCCAGCTATTTGTGGGCAAAGATGAGGGAGGGGTTGTTTTGACGGTCACTAGATGGACAGGCATAGACATATGAACCTACACAAACATGCCTCGTTGGCTTCCAGCACTGGTCTAGCACTGTGAATGCCTAACTGGCTGTCGGCCTAACAAAAGCATTTTCGGGGAGTGATTGTAACCTGATTATAACCTGATTATGATGTGATTAGGCCCACTGTCTGGCCCGCAGGGCACCCAGCAGTGCTGCTGACTCGCACGGTTTCCATTCCCGCTTCACCAGACCTGTCAGGACTGCTCTGATTCAACTAATTAGCTCCCATTATCTAACTAGCTTTGCTGGGCCCACTCCCAGTCACCCAGCCCCTCCATCCGGTGGTCTGTCCTTCCTAAAACCTCCATTAAAGTCCGAGGGGGGTTTTGTCCAGGGCTGAAAAACATGTTGGATCTGGCTGGGATGGCATGTCTGGTATTCCTGCAGACAGAAATGTGCCAGAACGAACCCCTGACTGACAACAACATCAGTCTGTGGACACAATGGGGGTGTCAGAGGCATTCATACCCAAAAACTCCCATTTGTGTCTTTTTTTCTGGTATTCCACCTGCATCATTTAGCAGTTTACATACTCAATGCATCTTTGAAGCAACTGTAAATTAACTGCCACTTATTTATGCCACACCCAAGAGGCTAAATGAATTGAACTAATATCTGCAGCAGAATGGGTTGCAGGATGAAAACATGAAAAGAATCAAATAGGGGCTTCCACTGTAGTGATGACAACAGCCATTGACCCACATGTTGTTGTGTATTTTCCTCCTTGCAGCAGGCCCAGAGGAGAGCCCTTGAAGAGCAGCATGCAGCCAACCCACCGGTCAAAGCAAGCCCTGGGATTGCAGTGTGTGTACCCCCTGCCGCAACCCCAAAGAAAACAGCTAAAGCTCCAGCTCCAGCTCCAGAAAAGATCCCAGAGCCTGTTCCTGTTCCTGTTGCTGTTCCCATTGTGGAAACCCCTGAAGTAGAACTAAAGCCAGTCGTGAAAGAACCTGTCGCAGAGTCCGTGCCAGTCGAGGTCAAGGCACCAGAGCCTGAGGCCGTGGTGTTGGAACAGACTACTGCAGAGGTCGAGGTTGAAGTCCCTGCCCCAGACACTGAAGAAGCACCAGTCATTGAGACGCCACCAACGGAACCCACTGTAGTTGAAGCTGAGATCGCACAGGAGGATGAACCTATCATTCCTGAAGCAGAACCAGTAACCGAGGTAAGGAGAAAAGCATGCTGGTGTTCAGGTTCTTAAAGGGATCTTTGCAGTTGGCCTGGTGTGATGGCTCCTCAGAGGCCATGTACTGTATGAGTGTAAATTTTAGCAGGTGAATAAGGCATGGCAGTTAAGCTGCCAATTTCAAGCAGTCAGATCTTGAAAATCTGTGCTAGATTCTTTAGTGAATGTGCCAAGACAACTCGCCAAGTTGGTTCCTTCTTTAGGCAATGAGCTGCATAGGGTTCAGCATGTACCATCATAAAAAATGCATATAGTTGCCAGAGGGGGTATTTTTTTGTCAGGTTAGATACTTGCTATGTGGAATTAGAGATTGAATCTTTGGTAGGTTCCACTTTGTATATGGTTTGCAGTAAAGAGACACTTTTCACTGGCTGGCTCTGTATATAGAGTTTTGTGGACAACCACCGAAGGGTATGTGCTGTGGCTGGGTCCTTATGGGAGAAGGGAGGTGGAACTGGTGGGGGGTGGGAATCAGTAGGAACAACATGTTCCATTTAGCAAAGAGGTGGAGAGTAGAGGAGAGATTGTAGGCTCCATCAGTGGTGGACTGGGCAGAGCGTTTTCAGCCATGTCATTATACAGGATCACCTAATGTCTGTGCTACTGAGCATGTTTAAGTCTTTGTGGATAGACTGATTGGATAAGACAAGTATATGTAGGAGTTGTTTGTGCTCTAAAAAAATTTAGGGAGAACCATGCTGTTTTTTCATTTCATGAAACAGGTTGTCCAAATTTGACATATCAGATATACACCTTTCTGTAATATATGCTATCAATGCTGGTTTCCAGTTTGAAAGTCAGTGAACTTAGTGAATGGGATGAAAAGGCTTGCTGTTTGTTGTATTTGAAGACATAGAGGGCTTCTGGCTTTTTTTTTTTTTTTTGAGCATTTGAAGTATATACTGCATTTTGGCTGTACACAGAGTGGTGTACCAAAAAAGCATACCTCTCAGTGTATAGTACAAAGTCTGGAAAAGTTCAGAACTAATTAATTAATTTCAAGGTTTGGAAAATGCTTAAATTTGAAAACACTCCTTGAGACAAGTTGATTTCAGCATTATCTGATGTTTCATCTACACAATGACTCACATTCGCATTTATAGTAACAATTTAGATGTGATGATAAATGTGATGATAGATGTGGCGATAAAGGCTTCAAGTGTGGAAATATTTGGTTTAGGAAAATGTAAAGTGCTTGAATTTTGCTCTTTAAAAGCTTTAGGAGTCCTGATCACTAAACAATTTTACCTTCCAAATCTATACATTTTCATTTGCAAGTTGAAAAATGACACGTGGTCTTTGTGTCGTCGCCATCATGCACACATTTGGGAACAGAATGTTCTGTTTCATCCAGTTGACTGGAGGCTATGTGCAGACATACAGTCACACACTGCACATACATGTACATCTGTGTGCCTGAACCACTGTGCACATACACACTTGGAAATGCATGTGCGCACACACATGCACTAAATTTGTGGTCTTTGCTCCCAGCAACTCAGCTTTGTTAGGATGCATGTGAGTGTGTAATGCTTCCTGGAGAATGGGTGTAAGAGGAACAATTATTGGATCATCCTGTCCAGTTCACACATGGAGGTTTTGAATGTAACCTCTAACCCCGAAGTGTTATGCTCTGCCCACTGAGCTGTACAGGACTCATAAAGATTCTAGAGGAGAGAAAGAGATGAACTGCCCGTCATTGTTTAATTGTTAAGTTGTGGCAGTATGCCCCCCCACCCCCACCCTCCCACCTCATCCCCCCGTCCCTCCCTCCCTCCCACCACACCACCCACCTCTCGCCTTCCTCCTTCTCTGCTCCTTCCCCACTTGCACATCTGCCACATTCAGTTCAGACGCTCACAATTGCGCACAGACACTCCTGCAAAACTGATAATTAGTCAGTGCTGGCTAACTGCACACACATACAGTAGCAGCTTAATTAAATCGTTCAAGTCACGTTTTTCTTGCTTTGTTTTCTGAACTTCATGAAACTTTGCTCACAGACAGCTTATACACTGTACGCCATAGTCCTGCAAGATAGCTTTTGCTCGGTGGCACCACGTGTCAGGCGAGAGCTGGACATCAGTTGGTCGATAGGTGATAGGATCAGAGCAGGTGTCAATGGGGCTCGTATTCAGCTGGCTCTGGAACCAAAGGGAGGTGGCCCCTCCGCTTCTTGGTGTCACCACGGAGACTCAGGTGAGTGGAAACCCACCACCCAATCCATCCAGACCTACTGAGTGTGTTTGATTTTTCTGTGGGCCTGAAGCGACAGTGGGTGCGGCTCCTGCCGTGGCCGAACATTTTGTACCAGCTTGCATCCTCTGTGCTCCTGCAGCTGCCCAGTCCTCCTTCCCTCGGTCCCTCACCCCTCTTTCCCTTGTAAATTCACTCTCCCCATCACCCTTCCTTCCCTCCCACCACTTGTTTCTCTCCTCTCTCCCTCCTTCCTTCTGTTCTCCCCCTCCTTTCTTCCTCCTATGGCAATGTATGGGCCCTCATTAGATTGTCTACTCCACACGTGCACTCGTTCATCCATATGTCTCCCTTTTATAAGTGGGAGGAGACAAGACTGGGGAAAGTGAGATGTTATTGAGTTGTTGGGATTTCGGGGGCGCTCATCTGTCTGTTGAAGTGTGTCTGTGTGTAGTTGTGTAGCTTAGCCTTTGGTATTTGGTGCATTGAAGAGGAGCTTACGGACAGCTGTCACAACCTTTTTAAAGGATCTGACAAATTTAAAGTGAAGGGATGACTTGGGGTACATTTGCTTTCAGTTTGCTCACAATGAAAATGCTAAATACAGCATGCACACAAATGATAACTAAGCGTTTCTTTTATCACAGTTGACATGACAGCCAGAAAGAGTGGCCAATAAAGACATGCAAAGTTATCAATTTATCATTTTCAGACTATTCACCTTGCGGCAAAGCATGTGAGGGCACTCAGCCTTCCTCCACACGTATGTACACATGCACATGCAACCACCTCCCCTCGACATTTACAGGCAGCTTTTACGGGTTTGTTTTTTTGGAATACTGTAGGGCTTTGTTGGCTGAACCACACACTTTCATAACGCTCCTTTTTCAGTTTTTGCTTTGCATCTCTTTTTATACTAAGAATGACTTAACAATGCTGTTTTCTGTTATTTATTTATTTATTTATTTATTTGAAGCTGTCTCTACAAATGAAGGCCTTGCAAGAAAGCAAAATTGTGTCCTTAAACTCTAAATTTGTTCAAATCAGAGATCCTGAAAAGAAATTGAGGGTGTAAATTTGGCTGGAACACAGAGATCATTGCATTGCAGATATATTATGACCTTCTCTGTGGGATAAATGGTCTGTGTAAGCGCTGGCTGTTTCTACATCAGCTTTGAATTGTGCTGAATATGTCTCTTGGTAGGACTGGTGAGGAAGGATCTGTGTGCAGATCGGGTTGGTACACAGTGTTCTGCCTCTGGGACAGACTGGAGGGGGTGTTTATACTTTATGTGCATTTTTGTACATGTGTGTGTTTTCCTGTCAAGGAAAGGAAGGCCTACAGTCCACCTCCCTCTCTCCCTCGTTACTTACCTGCCCCTTTCTCTCCCTTATACCACCCCCCCCCAACGCTGTGTAACTGGAGTGTACATTTACCCTCCTCAGCTATACATGCATTTTTGCCCACGAGGCTTTTGTTCAGAAGAAGTTAAAATCCAGGAGGACGGGATTCCTCACCTCTCAGTCACACAGCACAGAGAAGGAAGTGGAGATGGTTAAGTAACTCCAGTCTAACCAGAGCATTTGAACTGACTTTTCCCTCTGTTCTGCTGTAGATAGATGGATTTGGGTGATTTTTGGTCAAGAGATGATTGGCCTGTTCGTGACTAGCAGTCGCAGCCTGCAAGCACCAGACTTGTCCTACATTGAAGACAGGCTGGTACAAGACAGTTTAAATAATTTATTGTTGTACTATGAAGATTTACAATATTTATGTGCAGCTCCCCGTGATTGCCATTATGGCTCAACACACTTGGATGCACAATGGCCATGCAGCCATTGGCCATTTAGGTTACTGCCAACTGTTCCACTAAATCAGTGGCAAGGCTACAAAAGTGTCTTTGGCTTATAGAAAAAGAATGAAAAAAAAAGAGTGACTTCTGTATTTGCATTTTCTCATAATTGTGAGTGAAAATTGTGAGTTGTATAGTAATACACAAAGGTCCTGGAAGCAGTGCCAATTATAAAACTGTAACGGGGTAAATGCTGCCCCAGCAACATTACTGAAAGAAAAAGATGTAATATAAAATGTTCGATTTGGTGTGTGTTTTTGGGAGTGAGGGCCTGATGACGACAATAGTTTAACAAGGGTGGGGGGGTGTAGACTGCTAGTGCACATTAATGATCTGATTTATGACCCTCTGTTTTTTTTGGACACAGTAAACCTACAAAGACCCTCTCTGGGTTTTCTCTGTTAAAATGCCTCGAGGCATCACAGCTACAGTTCGGCTGACAAACTGTTGAGCAGAAGTTCATTTTGCTCTGGGCACATTTTTAGGACTAGTGTGTACCCCTCCCAAAGCACCACATTTTATTCAAAAAAAAAAAAAAAAACACAATCCATGGCAGGAGTGTATGAGGCAGAGATTTTTAATTGCCTTTTTTTAAATGGGATGCACTCTCTGCAATTTTATTTTATTGAATAAGATACTTTTTTATTTCTACGAGTGTTTTGCTGACTCATGAATAAACGCTTTGTCCTCCACAGGTCATACCCCAAGATGAGACCCCAGTGGAGGCTCCCGTTGAGACGGAGGTAAAACAAATCTGCATTTCATTTTCACAAACACTTAAACCCCCTAACCTCTACTAGCTCAAGTAGCATAATTTAGCAGTATGAGCCAGAGGCTGGTTAAACCAGGTGTGAACAAGTATGAGTGGAGCATAACTCAACATGACACTTTTCAAGTAAGACCTGCTTTGATTTTTGAGCAGTTAGTCATACATGTTGAAGAGGGTTTAGCAGTCGCCTACAAGTTAGCAGAGCAGTGTTTTTAGAGATTTGTTGGTTTAATTTCAAAACCCTCAAAGGAAAACATTAAAAACATGATTCCTTCTGCATTCACATTAAAGTGAAGTTTTCTCTGAAATCACTTGTCAAATTGATGAGAGGCCATTCAAGCAAACCACACAGCCCTTATATAAAGCACAATACAGCTCATATGTCCACTGAGCGTGCTTTTAAGCTAACACACTTCAGTGTGTGTGTGGCGTTTTTGGCGTATATGTCACCAACTAACAGTGCAAAAGATGTCATTCATCAACCCAGAGTAACTCACAGTTTCCACTCAGGTTTTATAAGTTTACAGCAACAGTGACTCTTTGAATGGAAAAGTTTCTGTGACATTTCCACTGTGACTTTACAAATAACAAGCACACTTTGCTCCTGCTCTCTTTCTCATGTTTACCACAATACTCAGATCACCTACTTATTAAAGCACTTTAATGGATCTGCAAACAAATGATCACATAAGTGATTGTACTGATGTCATGTAGTCATCAAATGAAGAATCAAAACAAGCTAACATTGCAGTTAATGGGGCTTTAATGTGACATGAGCGCTGCAGTTGCAATGAGGTAACCAGTCCTCTGAAACTCAGCTAGAAACAATCGGTTAAATTTGATCATTTGAAGATAACTTTAAACTTTAGGTTGTCATTCTCTATAGCCATCGTTGTTCTTCTATTCATCTGTTCATTCATCTATTCATCCATTTATTTAAGTGTGTTTTTATTTGCCATTCTCCAGATTCAGACAGAGGAGACAACAATCATCACCACCACAGAGACTGAACAGGTAAGACTCTTTTTAGTGACAGCATGGTTTATGTTATAGGTGTATTGTTGTATCCTCGACCATGCATGACAGGACGTTCTTAATGTGTTGATTTTGCATGTGCAGACGCAGAATGCCGGCGAGCCAGAGGCTGAAGGGGAGGCTGAGGCCTTGGCAGGGGACGACGCAGCCGCTGAGGCTGAGGTGGAAGTGGCCGCTTTAGAGGCCACCGAAGAAACGGTGGTAGAAGCACAGACCGCTGAAGCAGAATCTGCTGCAGATGAGGAAGTTACAGAGGCAGCGGTGGAATCAGTGGAGGAGGCTGTCACAGAGGTACCTGAGCCAGAACAGGAGACTGAGGCCATTGTCAGTCCTGCAGCCCCTGAAGAGGATGACGCTGAAGTAGAAGTGTTGGCTGAAGAGGAGGCACCGGAGGTCCCCGCGGACCCTGTTCCAATGACAGAGGTGAGTGATTTAAAAAAATGCTGTCATCTTTTCTCTTTCTGACATTTCTTCATTTACAGAACTTCTTTCAAAATGTAACTTAACAGCAAAGACTCACTATGCCCTGCTTTTTGTTTTGTGTGTCCAGGATGCCCCTGTCCAATCTATGGAAGTCCCAGTGGTGAGTATTTTTCTTTTTCTCCACATCAAGAAATACATTATATGGTTGATTGAACACATTTTACTTATTAGCTTGTGATTAAAAGGTTTTCTTTCATATAAAAAGTAAAGCTTCAAAAATTGTAATTTGGCCTCATCTGCTGTCTCGCCAGGTCCCGGTCACTGTCCCTGAAGCTCCTGTAGAAGAAGCTGAAGTGAAAGAGGTAAAACCTAAACTCTTCAACAATTGTAGTCCACAAGTTATGTGACAATTTTACATGGCTGTATTCTAGATATAGATCACCCTGAAATCAGAAGTGTATGGGTTATGCTATTAATAAATCTGCGCATTTTCTCCTGGGATGCTTGGCTAATTAATTCCCCTCATTCACTTCTATGTCTCATGTGTGGAAAATGTTCTTCTTTCTCATCTTGTTCTCTTTGTGTCTCTGCAGACCTCTGGCACCCAGGACACCGCTGACAGTCTGGTTGAAGACTTTGTCGTCACAGAATCTGCCTCAGCAGTGGAGGTCGCCATTGCTGAGTCTGCTGCTGCTGTCCAGCCGGTGAGAACTGCACAGCACAAGTTCCAGCTGGCGCCCTGCCTCTGTAATCAGAGATGTTGTAGTTAAAACAGCAAAGCTAACCTGAGCTGTTGTTTAGGGGCCACAAGACACCATCATTTAAAACATGTTTTACCCTTATGCACATCTGTACATATGTGTGAAAAACAATATTATATTTTAGTGTCATACATCTTAAATTTTAGTCAGTGGTTTTAAATGTTGGCCCTGTTCATTGTACGACACAAATTCATTTTTTTAAAATGAATAACATTAAATTATAGTTGTTAAATGGGCCTGCAACACATTCTTAATGGATATTGAGGCAGAACACAGTGTGCAGGTTGGCTCATAAACATACAGTGAAGCCTGATTCATTCTTGGTAAGAGAAATAAGTTGTTGTGACCTTTTAGAGTCAAAGATCAGGAGAAGCCTTTTCTCTTCTTGAAACAAAGTCCATTGCACATAATCACTTTGTACAATTTTAACGCTCGGCTTTTTTTAACCTGCGCCTCTCTCTCTCTCTGCTTGCTATATTTAGGAAATTGTTGAAATGAGTGACACCCAATCAGAATCTATGGATGTGACGCCCGTTGAGCCTGAGCCCGCCTCTGTCCCTGGAGAGGAAATCGTGATTGTGAGTTGCCGTCAGGCTTTTATCATTTCATATAGACAGTAACTACCGGGTTCATTCTATTGTGAAGCTGTTTAATCATAGCTTAACACTTTTGGATTCGGTATGTTTTCCAGTGTTTATCCAAAGAGTACGTGGGGCTTTCTTGTCCATGTTTCTGGTGACCATCTACTCTGTCTCCTAACCGCCTCTCTTCCCTCCTTTCCCTGACAGGATACCACTGCTGAGCAGACATGTCTGGATGTGCTGTCAGAAGAGATGAAGTCAGAAATCCGCGACATGCCATGTCAGATGCAGCTCGCCGTGGAGTCTGTGGAGATGTCGGTGGAGGCTTCGCTGAATGGACACATTGTTCCAGAAGTCTCCATTGAGGGCTAGATACACATCCCACAGCAAAGACCTTTTTTGTGTTTGTAAGTGTCTCACAATATTGAATCAGTCCTTTATCACATGGACTGGATCTCGGCTCTTAGTTTTTCACTCTCTGACCCTGTTTTTAAATGATTATACAACCTCCTACAGCCACTAACCAGCCCCCTGTTTCTTCTTTCAGATTCCCCTTTGGTCTTTTGGAGGACTCAAAACTTTACAGGGAGTCAACCAGCTGATATTTTTTTTATTTTTTAGGGCTTACGACAGAACCGCCAGGAAATTGAAGGGACATCCACACTCTGAAGTGCCTTTCCGGCCCTTGTTCCTGTCTAAACTTCAAACCAGATGTCAACATGCAAAAACTGCTGCATTCATGGCAGCACAGCAGACTGTTGTCTTATGTGTGCAGAAATGGAAAGAAACATATCGTGACTCATTTTCTGTATTTCTCCAAGAAAGCATGTACAGTAATTTTTTTTACTAGCAGTGGAGGCAGAAGTGCTCGAGAGATGGAGATTCCTACGAGATAAATGGCGGGGTCCGATGTTCCCATCTCTCCAGAACATCTGCCTCCACACTGCATACACTCAATGCATGTGAATACTGTAGCATCGACAAATGTTGCTACAGTTTGCACTTGAGCCTACGTTGATCAGGGTGGGAGGAACAACTTGTTTTTTTTTCTTTCTTTTTTTTTTCTTTGTTTCACATTTCAGAATCCTAGATTTTGTGTGCCAGGCCCTTATTACTCTTGAAGAGACCTATTTACAAACTTCCCCCTTTGCTTTCATGTGTCGCCTTCTGTCCTTCAGCTCTCCTCTCTGTGTTTAGGTTAGCGTGATGCTAAAACACTTTTAGATGTTTTAGATTTTATGGGAGCCTGGACAGAGTTTGGGGGGATGAACTGAGAGGTGATTTTTCTATTTCTCTTTTCTCACTTTCTCTTATTTTCCCCAATTCATTTTGTATGGACCATATGATGTGCTACAGTTTTGTGTTCCAAGTCTGTGCTCTGAAGGGGAAATGTAATGTGATTCGTCATGTGGAATGCCGTTGGACTGACTTGATCCACCTTTGAAATAAAGCTGTAACTCATCGCGATAAGGAGTTGTTTTGACTCATTTTACTCTTAATGCACTATTTCACTCAGAAATTACACAGACAGGAGGAAAAACTGTAGATTTAGGCCTTATTTTCCAGGTCAGTTCCATGCTGGTGGAAACAAAATCTTTTGATAACTTTCAAAGATGCAACCCTTTGTAAAATACTTTAATAGTAAAAGTTGCTGAAAGAGACAAAGAATAAAGGCGTCAACTAAGTGACATTTAGTGCTGTTTACAATAACATACCAAAGTCTTTCAACCCTTAAGTTTGTCTGTCAGGTCACATATACGGCTTTCTAATCATTAAAAGGAACATAGGTATAGAATGGGGTTGTTACTGAATTGCTCATAAACCATTACCATAAAGTAAACTTTATATTTTTAGACCATAATACTCCACTTATCTTCAGGCTTGGTGGGAGCACCCACTTGTCTTAACTCTCTTTTTAAATGTAATCAATATTTGATAAGTCATTACTCGTTCGAATCATTAACACATACTGGGCCCAAACAAAATGGTACATGAGGATGATCGAAGCCAGAGCTGGAACGAGACGCATAAAAAAAACATATTCAGTGCCAAAGCACACTGACTGTGAGGTTTCTAGCTCTGAAAAAGTAGCAGGTCATGAATGTGAAGCCACCGTAAATCTTCAAAATAAACACAATGAAACAGATCAAAAGATTTTTTTAATTATTTGTTTTTGCACTGAAATCTACATTCATATTAGTATGATGTAATTTGGTACAGTAAACACTGCCGATGTGGTTTTGCAATCCCTCCTTGTTATACTATGATCATACTGTCAGAGTTTCAACTGAATTTCAAGCATCAGTTGATTAATTTTTTTTTCCTTACTTCAGTTTACTGGCCCCTCGTGTTGGAATTTTAACAAAATGTCAAAATGCAAAACAGAAGCAACAACCTCAGTTCTGCCTTAAGAGGAAAAAAGAAACAAAAAACTAACAACAAAAAGACAGACTGAACAAATGATAAACACATACTACTTAACAACAGAGAGGATATATATTTGTAAAAGCACATTCGTATTAATAATAGATGATTTGGAATGAAAACAGCAACAAACAGACTCACTGTGATCAACCAACTGTGCCTCTTGCACTCAGCACATTCCACTTATATATTATCTGAAAATTTTCACCCGTGCCATTAATATGCATGAATACACGTCATTATAACCCCCAACCCTCCCAAAAAACATCATAATAAATAAGAAAACAGGTGATTTGATTGGTCCATGAGGTAAAATGTGAAATAAAAAATAAAGAAAAAAAGCAAAAAAGACAAGAAAAAAAAAAGTGTCAAAGAGGCTGAAAAAATTAAAGTAAGCGAGAAAAGACTGTGATTGCAGACAAGAAAGCATGATGTCCAACAAGGTTTTCTGACCTTCCCCCTGAAAGACACACATGCACGCACGCATGCATGCATGCAGTGCACATGAAGCTCAATAACAAATCAATTGCCCAGGCTGAAATCTCAGTAAAGCCACTTGATGGATGATATTTCTATATTTACACTGAAGTGATGATTAAGCTCAAAGCTCAGGATGAACACAAATAACACAAGAAAGAGTAAAACCAAATGAAATCACCATATTCTCTTTTCATTCCTTCACTTTGATCTCCTACGCAATGTCAAAAAAAAAAAAAAAAGTCCACTGAATTGGGGCCGCTGGAGCTTCCAGAGACAAAGAGAGGGGTTAATAATGACAGTGATGATGGAGGTGCTCAAAAGCAATGAGCTGTGTGAGCACTGGGAAGGCAGGAAGTCTTCCGCTCAGCGTAATCAGGCAGGTAGACTGATCTGTTTCTGCTACAAGAAAAGAGCACTTCAACAAAAAAAAAGAACCCCCCCCCCCCCCCCTCCCTCCACCCATGTGGACTACCCTGGTTTGAAATCAAACACACACACATACCTCCCGGTGTTTCGAGGTTTGCTGTGGAGGGAACATGCTGTTAGCTACAGAGTATAGCCTGAGTGGGTGGATTTAAAAGAGCACTTCAAATAACGACAGACTGCCCGCTCGGGTTTATATGGGGCTTAAAAACAGGTTCAGCTCCTTCCGGATGTCCGAAGTTTTGGGATGCAGGTTTTAACATCAATCTGAGGAGTGTATGTAGCAGTAACTGTGACGGTAGAAGCAGCACTAGTAGTGTTCAGCAGGCAATAGTCTGGTCTTTCTGGGGAGGAAACGGCTCAAGAGCAAACCCAACCAAGTGTTGATCCCAAAAGGTGCAGCAGTGGCTCTTCAGAGTATTACTGGGTATTATCAACAGATTTACCTTGTTTCAACATCCTGGGGAGGTTTTAATCCTACTTTTGCATTAGAGACAGGATAGAGGGCTTTTTCCTCTTGTCCATTGGTCGCGGTTGGCTGGTACGTGCCAAGATTCATCAGCAATAATTTTTTGAGGCAACAAGCTTAAAAACTTAACATTCAAATGTTTTGCAAACTGGTATGTGGAAAACTTTAAAGCCATGTTCAGTTTTATTTATGTATTTTCTTAACCAGTCAGCTAAATAAATGGCTGTCTGCAAAAGTGCCAGCAAAAGGCACAGCTGACACACTTAGCAGCCAAAAGCTACCGGCGTTTTATTAGTGTAGGGCCATGTCATGTTTTTACTGGAACACTGCTGTCATGGCAAGCAGCTTAGTCATTTTAAAAGTCCTTGTTTGTCTGATTTCTTTTCCACTATCTCTTCTTCATGTGATTGTCACCCATTCCTCCCTCCTGATGTTTGCAGCACCACTCAGGCAGTCGTACAGGTAGGCAGTGAGTTTAAGACCTATCACAATGTTTATTCAACTGGCTCGTTCTGAACCAGTGAGGAGATTTTCACTACAGCTGGACATGAGGCAAAATGTCTTTTTCCATGAGTGTAGAAACAGAAGAAAGTAAAGAAGGACGAAGGGAGTGAAGGGAATGGTAGAGAGGACACCTCTCAGAGGCTCTGTGCCCCCAAAGGCCCAATGTGGGCTCAGTCCTGTCCAATCTGGCCCCGTCTAACCCATGTTTGGTTAGGCCAAATCCAGTCCTGTCTGGTCTGGTCTGGTCTAGCTGGGATCCAGACCAGGGTTTTAGAAGAGTGCTTTGGATCCCTGGTTCTCAAACTCTGACCAGGCGTCGTTCAGTTCCATGAAGATCATCTTAGCGTAATGTTCATAAGGCTTGCCCGTTGCCTGCAGAGTGCATATGTTTACAAATGAATACAGAGCAGTGAAGACGACAGCTGAAATATTTGTAAATTATGCTGAAAATAGCATTTATGATAAACTGCATTCAATTTTGCCTTGTAAAGCAGCATGTTATACTGTACCTTATCTGGATGGACAATGAGCACAGCCTTCCTGTAGTACTTTTTCACCTGCTCAGGTGTCACCAGGTCAGCCATGCCCACAGGCTTCCAGCGGGTTTCACCCTCCCACAGCACCGTGTTCAGGGTTGACAGCAGTGCTCGGATGTTTCGCTCCTTCCCTTCAATCCAGTCCAAAATCTGCAAGATGACAATACAACAAACCTTAACGACCACTACTAAAATGCACCAACACTCGTCAGCACCTGGAGGCTACTTTGTGAGGCACGGCTCTGGGTATCACCTGTCAAAAGGTGCCATGTTGGGTAGATCTAAGCAGTCCTGCTGGCAAGTAATACCACCTGGCTCAAGGGCGCCTCAGGTATGATGGTAATGGGAGAGGCTAGCACTACTCTTTTCACTTTTTCCAACCAGATTCACCCTGCTATTCTAACAATCCAAAGACCCTTCAGTCTGCTTTCAGTGGGTAACATGTACATGCGTTTAATTCATTACCTGTAATTTAAGTGGATCGATGTCTTTTGTGATCTCCTGTCTCCTCATTTCAGCGATGGTCCTTGGTCCCTTCTTATCAGGCCGAGAGGCAAAACCCTGAGTCGACAGCAAGTCCTCAAAATCATCCTCCTTTACTTTCGGCTTGGGGCCTGAGTTACAACACAGCACAGAGAAATGAAGGTCTGATGTGAGGGAATCAAAAGATGCAAATAGACTTAATTAAACGCAAGGAAGCCTGAAGACTGGAGAAATCCATTAAAAACTGAATGGAACTGTCTTGTGCTGAATCAAATTTATTTTTACACAACTCATTCTGCAAAATCAAATTTATTCTTTTGTATTGGTTGAAGACAACCATATTTGAGTAACATTTAAGTGACAATTTTGAAAAATCAAAATATAAAAATGATCCACAACTTGGGTAACTCATCCTTTAGCCTCTACTCAGGGTCTCTTACCAAATCCAGGCCCACGGACTCCTCTCTCCTCTCTCCCACCAATGACACTAGAGAAGTTGAGGTTGTAGTTGGGCTTGGTGGGCTGAGTGCCTGCAGGCTGAGATGCTGGGGGTGCTTTAGGTGTGGAGCCAGATCCTGATCCGGACATCCAAGGTTTGTTCTGGGCTGAGGTGGGTCTTCCAGACTGCCAGGGCTGGGCTTGAGGCTTAGCGGAGGAGGAAGGAGCCTTTGTGCTAAAAGAAGGTCCAGAGGAACCTGCAAGAAACACAGAGGGATGATGGGAACTTGAGTCAAATTTATGAAATTACAATTTCATAAGTGAAGTTTTTCCTCTTTTAAAGGCACCATTACAGACAACTGCATATCTGACCGGGTGTCTTACCTGGTAAATTGGATGCCAGATTTCCCAGGTCAGCAAAAGGATCAAAGGTCTGAGACTTGGCCTTCGACATAGATGGCACACCAGAAGCTGCAGACACAGTAACTGTATGTCAGATAGTATTTTCTGGGTTCATAGTTTCTAAGGCTGCCCACAAAACTGCCAAACCGTAGTGCTCAGTAAACGTTCCGTCAGCCCCTACACAACACTCCTACACCTACCTGTGTTGGTGTGCTTGGGTTTGCTGGTGGTTGTGCTCATGCTAGCGGTGCTGCCAGCTGCCCAGCTGTCCCACCCACCCAGCAGGTCTGGATGGCTGGCTGATGATGTCATCTTAGGGGTATCATTCACTAGCTTATCTGTTAAGACATGAACAACCAAAGTATCACCAGTTAGGTTTGTTTTGCGTGCTGCCATTAGCCACTGCTTGCAGGATATCAACAGAGGGACGAATATGACACCCACACTGTAGATGAGAGGTGATAAGATAAGATTTCAAAATAGTGTAGGGATGTTTGTTGCTGCTGAGCCGGATTATGATGTGTTTAATCAATCATCTTCTCAAAGCAAAAGGTGAGATATGATGAGCAGTGGGATATAACACTGAGTGACACCACAGCAGCCGATGCACTTACTGAGGTTGAAGAGGCTTGTGTTGGAGGCAGGAGTGGGGTTACTGTGAGCTGAGCTGAATCCACTGGTGGCTGAACTATCCGAGCCCAGCAAGTCTCCAAACAGGTCCGGGCCAGAGGCCTGCCTAGACGATCCCACACTGGAGCCAACACCAGAGCCAGACCCCATCCCAAATGGATCAAACAGGTCGCCCATGGCTGCAACACAGACACAGCAAGGGAGGAAAAGATGCATTAAGGATAACTCAAGAGTTTTTAATAATAATAATGCCACCTGCACCTATTCAGTATTGACCCTTACGTTTTGAGTCTGGTGTAGCCCCACTGCTTGGTCCACTGAAGAACAAGTCTTCCTGCACTGCTCCTGTCTGACCAGCAGAGGGTGCAAACAGGTCGTTGAGGAGGTCACTGTTGCTGGATGCAGCTTTCATTCCTCCCTGGGGCCCTTGATGAGGAGCAGTGGAGGAGGTTGAGGATGTGGAAGGAGGTTGAGGGTCAGAGTTCAACCCCAAGAGGTCAGCCGTGTCACTGATAGGAGACTCTTCAGCTGCAGGAGGCGAGGTCTGGGGGGACACCGAGGAACAACAGAAGTGAATGGAATGACGGAGGAAGAAAGTAAATCATTTTGGCTCTACTTCAGAACACAGTCAGGGTGCATGATGAAGGCAGTCATAGCGTATTCATGGCATAATCTGACATAATCAGCCCTCTACGATTTTCCCCACCTGGAAGTCAGCATCAAACAGCTGTTCGCTTGTGTCACGTGACAGTGGCTCCCCACCGGGGGCAGAGTAAGAGTACGACTCTCCTTCCGATTGATCACTCAGATCCTCCTGGTCATTCATGGATCCCCCTCCTTGACTGTCTGGGCCATCCTGAGGGCCACGTACATCTACAAATACGAGAAGATGATCAGAGGAACTCTTACAGCACTTGATGTTACTCTTGAATCAGCGAGAGGGGTGTTAAATGAAGAGGTCAGAGAAGGGTTTATGGTTTGTCTGGGATTAGTGCAGGAAAAAAGTTTCAACACACTTTTTTAGAAAGGAGGACAGTAACCAGAAATCTTTGCTTTGTAAAGCCTTAGATTTCTAGTTAGTGTCAAGCAATTTTAAATCCGAAATATTATCAGGAAATAATAGGGGCAGTACCCTCCCAATCCAGCGTCTGGAAGAAGTTGTTGGCGTTGCTATCGGTGCTGACAGGAGATTCTGGCTCTGCTGCATTGGAGCCTTCTGGGGTCTGTGCCGGCTGGGGCGACTCTGAGTCATAAAAGGCTGAGGAACCTGGCTGACGAGGCAGCTCGGGCTTACCTGGAGTGATCAGAGTTTGATGTTAAGTTTGTATGTACATTTGACTGTCGAAAAACATGCTTTCAATGAGCAGTACAGTAGGTGATCTGAGAGACAGATGGATGGAGACACCCAGCAAACCCCAACACTCCTATTCCTTTGTTTTAGGTAATGTCACCTACCAAATTTACTGAGGATCTCCTGCTGTTCATCACGAGAGGAGAAAAGGATTTTGGGGTTGAGGCCCTTGGTTTGGAAGCCCTCCCAAGGAGGCGTCTTGGTGCTGGGTCTGTCTCGGGGTTCCACCTCGATGTCCAAGTTAACCTGGAACAAGTCTGGGTACTTCTCTTGTATGTCACAGGCATCCAAGTCGTACCTGATGAGGGAACAGGTCAATAGGAAAGAGGAAGTTATGGAGAAAGAGTGAAATAAAACACAACAAATCTGTTGTTGTTGATGTTACTGTGCAGGAAACAAGAAATGTGATGCTTTGAGTGTCAATGATCTTGATTAGTAAATGGCATTTCTCAAAATTTTGGACATACTTGGCAAACTTGACAGTGGTTGCATTTCTGGGGACAAAACCTGTGTGGAACTGGATCTGAAACATCTTCATGGATGCCATCTGAAAAAAAAACAGCATGGCATTTATAGTGTTCTGTCCATATTCACCATTTTTCTTGTATCTGTTCGAAAACTGTTGAGATACAGAACATGCTAACAACTGATCTGTGCAGCACTTAACCTTGTATGTATGTGTGTGTGTGTGTGTGTGTGTGTATACCTTGGCCTGCAGGCGTCCACCCAGTGTAGATCTAGCATGATAGATCACCACCAGTACGTCTCCCTGGACTGTCACATTGAGGGGAATCTCTGCTCTCCCGTCCTCCATCTTAAAATCCCTGGAAAGAGTGAAAAAGTGTAAGAGAGAGGATGAATAACTGAAATAGCAACAGTTTTTTTACTCCTTTTATCCAGGAACAGCTAAAAGACATTCTTGTGTGTGTCTCAACTTACTTCATCTTGTCATACTCCTGTGATGTGGTGAGGACTCTCTCGTCTCCTACATAAACTTCGCAGAACGGCCTGCATCCATTACGCTGCTTGTTGAAGAGCGGCACGGGTGTCATGATGATGGAGCGAATTATTATGGGTTTGCTGTGGGGGATGATGGGCTCCTCTGCCATCATGTCACACATATACTCTATATACCTGCAACAATTAAAATCAGGATCACGATCAGAAGGTAAAAGCTTGAAACGAACACCAGAAATCCTTTAAGGTCTGTTGAGGATCTAGTCCTTGACTCTAGGGTCGAATCCATGAATCCACAAATCAACCTCCTCTTCTACAGCTGATATTTTGCATTTACCTCTTGTGTGAGGGTGCTATGCCAGGTGGGCAGCGCTTCATTGAGAACATGTAGACAGCTGCCTCGGCTGTGGTGAAAAGGCGACAGAAACACAGGAAAGAGCAAACTGCCACCGCTGACGCTGCTCTGCCATCCTACAGAAAGAAAAGGCGAAGGAAGCATTTAAAGATATTGCAGGTGTCCCATTTTTCTCTTTATCATCTACTTATGTCAGGGGCTTGACTTCCTCTCATCCCATCTGAGCATGCAAGAAGTACTTACCAGACAGTGTACTATACAGATGTTCCTCTGGTCTTGTTTGAGCCATAGATGCATGTTCTTACAGACACTGTAGAGACTGCGGAGGTTGGGAGCACGACGCACCTGCCAGTTACACTCTGAAACCTACACACACACCCACATGCACAAACACACATACCTGAATACAAGAATCCAGTGCAGCTGCACAAAGGAAACTGAAAGAATAGCCTTACTTCAGAGCAAAATACAGTAACAATAATACAACTATGTAAGTCAGCACCAAATAGAGAAAAACATGACTGACACTGTGGCTGAGTAAATACACTATCCACTCACAGCAATGGCTGACATTGAGAGAGGGGGGACACAAACACACACTTCATACCCTGTTGTGGAATCGAGAAGGCCTGTATGATCGTCTGGAGAGGTTGTAGACAGCATAGTGGCCAGCATGACGTGAATCAAGGAACAGGCGGACGTCCTCAATATTGTTCTTTATTGCTGACTCCACCCCCTCTGCTGGGAAAGACATGACTACACACACACACATAAACACACACACACACACACACACAAACAAATACAAAGAAACATGTGTAACTTACATCAAAGGTTTATCTCTTCCTAAAAAAATCAGCAGCCAATGAGGGTGTAATGCATACCTGCTATTCTGGAGGTGATGTATGAAATATCAAGGTCCCCTTTGGCATAGCTGGAAGAGAAATTGCAAGTACACTTATAAAAGGAGCTTGTATACAACATAACAGGGAGGAAAAAAGAAATCACAACATGAAAAAAAACATCCTGGTAATGCAAACTGGTTCAGAAACAAGAAAGCTTTGTATTATGATATACTAAACTACAATGTTGCAGGATGGAGAGGTCCAATGCCTGAATGGGCATTTCTCGCCAGGCTACCACACAATACAGAATTTTTAAACAGCCTTGATAAAGGCTGTCCCACAAACATGCAAATTAGACTAAATAAATCCCCCAGTATATCCTTCCTCTGAGTCTTTAATGTAGCACATGCATCTGGCAAACCCTTGGTGTTATATCATTGGCACTTCATTGATGTAGAAAGGCTGGATTTTACAGCAAAAGCGATGTAATATGCTTCCCATTCAAAATTAAAATTTAGTACACACACACACACACACACACACACACAAAACTGTAAATGACAAATAAATATCTATATACACCGATGACACTCAATTTTATCTGTATGCTGTCAGGACAGACAGGTGATGCTGGTTAGGACACAGACGTAGCTGAAATGGTGATTTAGTAAGCAGTGGAGCCATATTAAAACCTTCAAACTACCTCTAATGTATTCATTCATTCAATCATTCACACAGGCCTGTGATTCCCAACTGGGTGTACTTGCACACCAGGTACTTCTGAAGTTGCATGGGGGTACATATAAAGACTGTAGCTTGACTAAGTCGGAAAAAAAAAAAATAATAATAATAACTCAAGTAAGGGTACTCAAGTAGCCTTACTTGAATTTTTCTTACAGGGCTGTCTGAAAAAAAGGCTGAGAAACACTGATGTAGACTTACAAATGACACATGCACATGATATGATGGCTATAACAAGGGCAACTAAATGAAGCCAGCGGTTTTAACAGACCAGAGGGATGTTGCATTTGCACTGCTTTCTGGTATTTAGCTTTACAAAGACGACATGATGCAGGGGCTGTAATGAGGCTATTACCACCAGCATGTCTGTCATTCGCTGATGAGTAATTTTCTAATCACTCCCCTCTTCCATTCACCCCTAAAACGATGCTCATTCGTCCATTCATGTCACACTCGGCATTCATTCAACTGAATTATTGAATGTGCGATGTTAGGATCAGCAAGCTGTGATGACGGACACAGCACGGCAAATGGCTTAGTAGGCTTTTTATTCCTCTAAATCAAACACAAACTACAGGAGCACACAGAGCAACACATGAGCTGACGCACTTCACCGACCCATATTTACCTTGGGTTGCTAGGTGATGGACACATAGTGGGACCATGAGGGATTGGGACAGAGAAAGGAAACAACAAAAAATAAACAAAACGAGCAAACAAATGGAACAAACCGATGATAGGATAACCAAATGAAACATCAGAACTTTGGGTGTGGATAGAGCGGCTACTGAAGGAACACTTTGCTTATTTTCAACCCTTTCAAACGCATCAGCCACAGAGGCCGCCTGTCGACTACATCAACAATGACTGGTGTTGCTGAAAGAACTACAATTGGAGATAACCTGAAATAAAGTTTGCCTTTTGCTGGGAGATTCGTAAATGCCATCAGAGCAGAAAACCACTGGAAAGCAGCAAAATGTTCCTTTGATAAGGTAAATCTGGGGTATGAGTATGAATGGTTACATAGACAGTTTGCAGT
Source organism: Chaetodon auriga (assembly GCF_051107435.1). Classification (NCBI taxonomy): domain Eukaryota; kingdom Metazoa; phylum Chordata; class Actinopteri; order Chaetodontiformes; family Chaetodontidae; genus Chaetodon; species Chaetodon auriga. The sequence goes on along the minus strand of NC_135078.1, from coordinate 14,225,576 downwards.
ATGCAGTCACCTACATTTACTTCTGGTTGATGCAACTCTAATGACACACGATGACTGACAATCAGTAATGTTTAGAAAGCTGCTATGCCATTTGGTGGATGCCTGAATTGAGCATACGCATACGTTCAGTACAGTACATTTACAGTTTTCTCGGATTCTTTCCACATCATCAAAATTGTGATGACTACCAAAGGTGATGCGGTGGTGGAACTGTGTAGGTTAAACAAGAAATAAGTAGGCATTTGTGAAGTGACAGCAGCCAGTGCAAAATGTGAAAAGTTGACTCCATCAGTTAACAAACAAACAAACATAATAGGAGTCATGAAATCAATTCAGCACACATGCTATGCCAGATGAGGAAAAACTGTCACGATGCACAAATAAAGCACAATCAGTGCTCACTGAACTGTCATGACAACTGAAACATGTACACCTGAAAATGGAATATGACAAAACAATAATCACGGTATCAAGGCTGGAGCACCTTACCTGGCTACAGACTGGATGACCTTAGAGGAAGTGTCTTTTATGTTGGTCAGAAAGCGCTCTGTTCCTCCACGTAAGATATCCAGGAGGCCGCTGCCCGCCTGATCAGGATCGTACACACCTGTGGGTGTGATAGAAATATGACACATTTGCAGACAAGCAATCCAAAGGGATTGTTTGCTGTACTTTGAGGTAAATGCATCAGATAAAATCAGTTTCTCCCAGCTGCCCGCCGGCTCCGGGCAGAGGGCTCAGATCGACTCAACATCATTTATTGCTCAGGCCGGATAGTTTGAATGGACGGGAGGACTGGAGTTACTCCTCAGAGGAAACAGCAAACATACTCTGCCTTTCGACAGATGGCTGACTGGCTGTGTAGAAATCCTCTTAATGGACGGTATGCAGCCTGCGTGTGGGTGTGCATGGCTGTTTGCGTGTATAGGTGGGAAAATGACAAGCCTATAATGCTCATTTAGAGAAAAGGTGCAGATTAACAAAAGAAATCAGATCAGATTGTGCTCTTAAAAATCTTAATTCAAATAACCCCAAAACAGATTTGCTTGCACGCTTTGCTTCAGTCTGCTTCAGACATACTGTCGGGTGTGAAATCACCAAAAGTCATTGTGCCAAATACCAATATGTGGTCTGTGGCTGTCCGGTTTGTTTTCTCGAGCACCCTCTGCTTTGGCAGGCAATCAATCCTGTGCTTCATCCTTTCTATTCTGCTGCAGACCAATACTAAAAGCAACTTACGAACTCAGGCTTCTGCTCAGGATCAGTCGAGGTTAGTGGGTTACAGTGTGACTAGAGTATTATGTGCAGGCTTTGAAGCAGTAACACAATGACCAAGTAGACAAAATGACAGAGAAATGAAACTGAAAGGAAGAAACTTCACCATTTTGGGATATTTCCTTACATATCTATCATGATTTAATGGAATGCAAATGTTCTGCTACTGAATGCAGAGTAGGTGGGATTTTTCCCCCTATAACAGACACAGGTGCCTCTCTTAGGTAGTATATGTGATGGCAAACTATTGGGGGACATGATTTGTCTATACATTGTGGATTTCCTTTGAATATACTGTGATTTTCGTTATGTGGCGTTTGTAAATATTAACACGGGTGCACTTTGTTGTTACCATTTGATCGATGATCATGTGCAACCTCTGCTTGCACGATGCATTATTGTATTGAAGACAACAACTCTGAATTTGTCAGTCTGAGGAGGAGCCTTGTGTTCACAGCATTAAAATCCTTCTACAGGAGCTGCGTGGTGTGTGGGTGGTGTGTGGGTGGTGTGTGAGAGTGTGTGTACACTTGTGTGAATATGTGTTTCTGGCTGACGGAGAATTACTATACGGGTTATGAAAAAAAGTCTTTCTCAATCACACCTCAAAGGCACAATTTATCGGGCAGCTCTATGGCTGTTATTAAGTATTAACATGAGTTATTTCATTGGAGTGCAGCATAACAAATTGATGGAAATGCTTGGGGTCCCTTATGAGCTTATGGGCTGTTCTTCAGCAAATCAATGAGCTGTTCAAATTTCATTTTTAAAAACAGGTCAACAAAAACGAAGCTGCGAACCCTCCACAGAAAGCATAACAATGGCAGGCAAACGTTTACCTGCGCTGTTGTGGACGTTGTGGATCTGCATGGGCGGCTGGGCTCCGTTGTTGCCAAAGCCTCCGTTCTGCTCCAGCAGCTGCAGACATTCATAGCCGTCAAACACTGGACGCCAACAGTAGTACGCAGTCAACATTGTAACAGGTAGGTCAACAAAATGGAAGCTAAGCTGACCAAAAAAACAAACAAAAAAACGTCCTATGGCCTAAAGATACGAACGAGGAGCAGCAACCAAAAAGAGTTTAACAGAGAGAGAAAAGAAAATCACCAGAAAAACAAACATAATCCTTTGAAATGGAAAAAAAAATGTCATCTACAAAAAAAACCTTTGCCAACAAAGAATAAAAATAGAGACCGTCAGAGGACCACAAACAGAGGAACAGAAAAAGAGCAACAATCAAATCCTGAGTGTTAAGAGACAAGTCTCGTCCTTAAATGTAAAATCACTTCGACCGAATTCCAAAAAGTCGATTAAAAACAGTTCGCATCAGACGTGCTGGACAGAGTCGTCTTCAGATCAGGACTGTCTGTCTGGGTCTGCGCTGAGGCGTCCAGACAGCCTCTGCGTCTGGGTTTCTGACTTATTTCCCTCTCAGTGTTTCACTTCCATCTCTGCTCCCTTCCTTCATAAGTTTTCTCCTCCTCTCTGCTCCATCTCGCAGGCTGCCTCTCCATATGTCTGTGCTGCGAGAGGAGGAGGAGGAGGAGGAGGATTATACTCTCCTTATGTCCAGCAGAGAAGCCCCTTCTTAACCTTAATCAGATCAGCGATCACCAAATCTGTCTTCACTCTGCACACATTCAGCAGCCTTGTCAGGATTCAGGTTGGTAAGAAATTGGTTGAGAAACAGAAAAACTCTTTGCTCCAGTTTACTTATTTGTTTTGGGGAATTGCATTGACTAAGAATAAGATGGAAAACTCAAGTGTCCGCTGTACTAAAGTGCAGGAAAAACTGATTTTCATACAGTGGTAACAGGCGTATAATTTCCAAAAAAGAGAAAAAATATTTCAAAAATTCTTTTTAACTGTGATGTAAAGAGGATGCACACGCTGGCTCAGATACACATCATTGTGCATCAACACATTGTTGGAAGAAACAACGGTAAACCTGGAGATTTTTGACACTGAAATCAGCTTTACATACTATAAATCACAACTGCGGCTGAGGATTTGGTGATAAGCACCAGGATTTGTGGCTTTGTGCTAAGAATCATAAGAGGCTGCCGCTGCTTAGTTGGTCATGGTCAGCCACCTTGCAGGGTAAAATGCTTTTCTACTCCAAAACCCTGGCTAAAGTCTTAAATCTGATTGTGCTGAATTAGCTACTGTGAGTGGTCGATGAAAAAAAAACCCTGGTCTGCCTTTAGAGTCACGAAACCACTGAAGCGTTGGCATCACTTCATGCTTGTTTTTAATTTCAGTTTCACCCATTTTCCACCTCTATGTGTCTCTTTGGACCCATTACGAGCATGCCAGCTGGGAAGAGAGGAGCCTGGGAAAGAGAATACAGACTCCTTTGAGCCTGCCACTGTGTGTGTGTGTGTGTGTGTGTGTGTGTGTGTGTGTGTGTGTGTGTGTGTCCGGGTTATATGTGAGGCTGAACAAGTGTAACCACATCAGTAATTTGAGGACACCATTACACACACAGCGGAAGGAGCCGTGTGGTCGGCCTGTCAATAGCCTCTTCACAGGCTGGCAGACACTGAGGATGCGTCTCTGTGTCTCAGCCAATCGACTTGTTTATTCTGAAATGCACTTGGCCAAAGTTGTCACCTACTGAACATTGATGCTCGACGCAGAAGCCACTTTAGACCGAGATGAGAGAAACTTGTGACCCACCCCTGCTCATTAATAGAATGGAAAGTCTTAAACGAATCAACTACTGTATCAAATCTATTTTTATGAGGAAGGAGAAACAAGGTCTTCACGGCGGGAGACGCCTTCAAATGCATTTCCCCTTGTCTCTTGGCTAAGAGCGTAGACTCATTTAACAGGTACAGCCATAATTTAGCTCCATCTATCTGTTTGTTTTCACCTCAGTCACGAAACCAACAAGCGCAGCGCGTCACCAAACATGTCTAGGTGCTAAACACAGCACAGTTTTACTGTAGTACCACTTCTTAAATCTAACGCGGTGGAACACTAACGTGTGTACACCCACCTCTGTGATGGGGGACTTAGGGTTGACATTGCGTGCTGCTGCTATCTCCTGGAGCTGGTTGACCAACTCTGTAATGGAGAGACGTTCCTCCGGGTTCACCTTCAACATGGAACCTGGACAGAAGGAGGAGGAGGAGGAGGAGGGGATTCATACAGGAGGCAATTCATGCGGAAGACAACAATACTACCTAAACTATGGAAATAAAGGGTGCATATGATTAATTAGTAACAATCTGTCAGTAGTCACATGCCCAACAACCAAGGTAAACACTATTTAAATTCATAGATGTTTTTTTGGGTTAATTATCAGATTTTAGGGTCCCTGTGTGCAGGAAAAGGACAGACTTGACTTGACCACCAGGTGGAGCTGTTTAACCTAATTAGATAAGCTTTAAACAAGGTGCAGGTAGTGCGGCCATGGTATTTGTCTCCGCCGTGTCTGTATGGACGTTATGTTAAGAAGTTCAATCCTAAACATATTTCTGGTTGGTTAAACTGACAGTAAATTTGAGCCGTGGTGACAGCTGTGACTTATAGGTGACAAGAACAGAAGAAACCTGGAGGGACAGATGAAAAACAGACAGTCAGGCAGAAAGAAGCAGACGCAGAGCGAAGGTACGTACGTATGAGGTTGTGATACACAGTGTATTTGACGTCGTTCTGAGGGATGGAGTATTTTCCATTGACGATCTGCAGCTTGGCCCCCTCCTCGAATGGGTGCTGCTTAAAACACAACAGGTAGAGGATGCATCCTAGGGCCTGCGTGGGAGAGAGGAGAAAACAAAGACCACGATAAACTCTAAAGCAAAGAACAGAAAAGAAAATGATGTGTGAGTGTAATGACTCTTAATAATCAGCTTCAACAGGCTTTGTGGAAGCCGTTGTGTTTCTGTTGTGCGTCTTGTATGACAAGTCACTGTTGTTATTTTGCCTCTGTTAAAGGAAATACCTATTATATAGAGCCTGAAAACATGAAACAGCATTTTCCCAGACAGAAGAATAACATGAATTTCTAGTTTAAAAACTGTCTCTTCTACAGACATTAGCTTGGCTGTAAGAACAGGAAACTCTTAACCACGACTGGTCCTGCATGAGCTGTGACATCGGGGGGGCGGACAATAAAAAAGGTAAAAGCTCTCACCCAGATGTCCTGTTTCTCATTGATGGGGAAGTTGGAGTAGAGGTCGATCATCTCCGGTGTTCGGTACGCTGGAGTGGTGTTCCTTGTGATCTACACACGCACAAAAAAAAAAAACACAAACTAAACACACAAACACAACTGCAGTGGATAAAACCTGAGCTAAGCGCACAGCTATCGTCAACTGCCGGTCTGCTGTCTGAAAGACGTGTATGAAATTAAGAAAAAGCTTTGAGGAAAACCATCTTTTTCTGATTATTCGTCATGAAAAGGACACAGTGTTACTTGTCCCCACAGAGGGTTAATCGTGCTTTCAGGAACAAATTATTCCCATCGAAACTAAACAGCTGTCACACAGGTCATTACACTGAGAAACCAGCTTCACTGGGGACCCACATACTGAGGTCATCCATGGCAAAGCTCCTGTGTGTGTGTGGGTGTGTGTGTGTGTCTCTGTGATTATGGCATAAATATAATTAACCTGATTGATCAGCGCTTCCTGGACCTCTAGCTGTTAATTCAATCAAAGGGTTCTGGTTCCTGCCCAACACCATGACGCCAGTATTGCCACTGATCCACTGTGAACCTGAATGTTTGTTCCTTTTCCTCTCAGCAGAGAATATAAGATGCATTCATGGAAAACTGGCTGAAATTCGGATTTCAATGTATTGCATAAGGATAACACTGTGGAGATGAACCTTAACTGATGTTTGTGTGTGTGTGTGTGTGAGTGAGTGAGTGTACCTCATCCTCCACCATGGACCTCTTCTGTGCCGACCAGCTGTAGTCGGGGTAATGTGACACTGTGGTGGCGCTGCCAAAGTCACAGAGCTTGATGGTGCCCTGGTTACTAATCAAGAGGTTCTCAATCTGCAACACATCAAGAAAGCAGCGGGTTAGCACATCAGTCAATACATATTTAATTAGTACTCATAACAGCCCCTAATTTGAAGTCGTGCTTTAAATTGCAGTATCTTATTCAAAATGTAGTCGTTGAGGTGCTTCACTCATATTGCGGACACTTCATCATCGACTGCCACGCCATGACAAACCTTGAGGTCTCTGTGTATGATCGGAGGCTTCTGCTTGTGCATGTGCTGCACGGCGCGGCACGTCTGGTAGAGGATTTTCAGCACGGTGTCACATGACAGAGGAGCCCGCTGCTCTACTCGCTTTATAAACTCCACCAGCTGACCTGAGGCAGGAGAGATACAGACAGATGAATGAATGAAAACCCACCAGTCAGCACCCACATGCCTTTTTTTGCAGGAAGCTACGTAAGATATGAGACGCTAATACCTCATTTTCAAGGGTAAGTAGAGAGTGGCTTACAATGCTGGATGAAAACAAAGTCTGTTGTAGATGAACAGTCAGACTGAACAGAAAGGAAGTAGAGCAGGAAGTGGAAAGGCTGCAGACGGGAAGTCGTTTCATCACGAGGGTCATGAGAGTTAGTTGGAAATGGATCTGACAACTCAGATGTACTGCAATTCAGTTTGATGACTGAGTAAGTACTGATTCAGTGGTGAAGAAATCAAAAGAGGTTCAGACAGAGGAGAAGTCTGTGTGTGCAGGAAAGTGTGAATTTACCTTTACACAACTCGGTGAGGATCAGGAACTCGGCCTGTCCGGTGTCTGACTCCTCCTTACTGATGGAGGCGGCAGAGCAGAACTGAACCATGTTGGGATGACCCGACAGCTTTTTCTATAGAGCAGGCAGGTCAAGGAGCATGCAGCAAAAAAACACGACTGAGGCGTCCAGCCTGGCTTCAGGTCAGTCATTTCCCTGGCCACAAAGACGGTAGATTCACCTGTGGCTTGTTTAGCCTCCTCAGGGTGTTTTGGATGACAAAAATCATTGGTCACTGCAGAAATCTAAACCAAAACCAAAAAAGAGTGATTGCTATTCTGAAACTGTGCTGTAGTGTGCTGGACAAACAGTGCAAGCAGGAAGAGATTATGGCTGGGTGATGGGAAGAATTCACTTCATTTTTCTGCCTCGTCAGCATTCAAGGCTTTAGTTCTAAAGCAAAATGTTGCAACAGAACCAGGAACACAGTGCGTCATTTACAAATGGCCTGTGACTCCACAACGTGCTATTTGGCGTGAAACAACTATTGCCCAACTGCACAGGAGATGTCCCAGCTTTTCTAGCTGCCGGCCAAAAGGTTTGTCAGTTCCCTCCACAGACAGTTCTCTCACGGATGAAAACTGGAACTGAGACACTGAGCTTCAATGGATGCTTCACTGCATTTACTTCATTCCTCATGGCAGCCACTGCATAGCACATCTGTGTAGGGCTGTGTCATAGGATGACACATATTGTGTGATGATGGAAAAGCATCTATCCTTTCATGTTATGCTCTGCACGGCACTATTTGTCATCACTTGGATGATGCTATGCCTTCTTCCACACGGCGTGGAAGCAGGCAGGAAATCAGCATGAAGGCAACACAAACAAACAAACAAACACGGAGCCCTGCAACTGTGAATGAAACACAGTGAGAATTATGCGTTTTCTGCCCCGCTCATCCCTTCCTCTCGAACAAGAAACACAGCACAGTGCTTTAGACAAATGACAGGCTTTTAAGGACACAACCACATAAGACACAGCACTCTGTGTTTGTGAAACCACAGTGCTAATACAAATCTAAGCACTGTAAATACATATTAGTTGCACATTCTGGCATTGTGTGGCCCTGCCAATAAAATAAAAGTCATCTATTAATGACAGTAAGCAATGCTGGAGGCACATTCCACACTCTTGTGAAGTCATGGGTTAGAGTTTAACTTGCCTTTGTCACATGTCATCCTTTACTATGTGCCAAAATAGAACTGGCCCTCACTGAGGATAAGAAAGAAAACCTGTCTTTTCATGAGGGTCTGGAAGCAATAAAGGATACCATGAAGCAGACTTCTTGTATGATTTCCTTGTTCTTCTCTTCTTCATTGGACAGTAGCCTCTGAAACAAATGCACACACACACACACACACACACACATACACTTGACCATTGGGTTGTCGCTGTTCTGTGATCAGGTGACACTTCATCTTTTTATGAAATACACTTAAGAGGTCTGAACCAGCATACTGCATCAATAAACAGGCTATATAGTGTTTGCTGTGAACATGAGAAAACTGATTTCGATGCCAGATCAAACAGGATAGGGGAATCTATTGGGAGAAACTGACTATAATACTCACAATTATGTTTTCATTAGTGTATGATCACCTGAAAATAACAACTGTTGTGTTTTCATTACCTTAGAGCCCAACATTTCTAAAGAGGGACAGAGTCCTCTATGGTGCACCGCCATGTTTCTAAAGCCAAACACTGGCTCTAAAGAGGGCCTCTTGTGTTTTTTTGACCATCTTAGGGGTGAGTGAGGCAAAGACTATTCAGCTGGTTGCAAATCTGCAACCTCACTGCTGGACACCACTAAATCCTACACACTGGACCTTTAATGTCTGATCTTTTGAAATAACAACACAGAGCATCTTAACCCTACATAGTTCAGTGGTACGCTTACAACATGGACAGAATAATAAAGTATGAGCAGATGGTCCCACATAATCAAAACTGTGCTAGATTTCTTTGACACTTGTCGGTCTCCAAATAACAGCCTGCTCAAGGAACGTTTCGTCAGCAGTACGATCGACGGCACAGCAGCAGAAGCAGCTGCCCGCATTCGTACATCCTAGCCCTTTAACAGTTCAATAATACTGTGAAGGGTCACACCAACTTGGATTTTAACGTACAGTCATATGTAATAACATGGTGCATACTGCATTCTAGGTTCAGTGAATCATTTCTAGACATTGCCACAATGAACCAATGGGCAATACTGAGTGGCACAGCAGCGAGTGGCTCCACGTGAAACAAGCAATAACAGGTGAAATGTTCTGAGCGGGTTCACCTGTATCTTACCTTGAGGGCATAGTCTTTACCACTGCCCATGTCCTGGGCTTCATACACAAAGGCAAATCCACCTGAGAAAAAAAGAGAGCACAACCAGGGCGTCATTTACGGGGAACAGCACATGCACTCTGAAGCTATGAAACACATCATCATCAATCAGCTGTTAAAAGACAAAGGGGTCAAAAATAAAGGGAACATATCTGAGAGACACATCCGACAGCTGATCTTTAATTGCACTCGTGTACAGAACACCAGACAACCCGTTTCATTCCACAGGAAACTGAATTCATTTAGTTTTTATCTTGTGACCACTGAGAGCCCTCAAACCTCCAGCAACGCCCTGCTCCACACACCCATGAACACTTAAACATGGCAGCTGCCAAGAATAACCACAGCCTTATCTGCTCGCCACTGAACAGCCAATTTAAGCGCCATGCCCAAGAACACTACAGGAAAACGTTCTGTCACAAGCTCACGTCTGGAACTTTTGGACCACCGCTGAGTGTAAAAACCATTTGACTGAACGTGTGGCTGAAAGCTGAACTGGAGCTTGTAAGGGCACTGCTGCAGTAATAATTATACAGCTAGTGGGGAGAAAGGAGAATCAGTTGGCCTGGAAGGATGTTCTGTGACGTTTGGCTGAAAAACATACAGCTGGACATACTTTTATAGACGTCACATACGTTTCTATAGAACGGCACCACACCGCTCTAAGTCTAATTACAGTTCTACAAATCAGTGCTACTGAGAGCCCAGAGCTTAACATGGGCCCTTGGTCTGTGTGCTGCTGCAACATGAGAATCATTACAGTAACTACAAATACATAATCAGAAGTAATTCCTATCCATCAATACACCATCATTCACTTCTTGCAGTAAATCAATTGTTGGGTTTGTCTTGTGCTCACAAGAAAATGTATTTAGCAAGTCACAGTCCAAACAAGGCCACGGGGAGGTTGCCATAGTGATGAGTAAATCAACGACCAGCCTTACTTTGCTGTGTGAAAACCAGAATGAAGGGAAGATTGGGAAGATTGCCCACCCTGATGGTCACACTTGACCTCATGCCTTAAGCATGAAATATCAAGAGTTTACCTGCATTTTAAGCTCATTACCTGAACTTTAGACTACTTTAGCACAAGGCATAGCCAGCTATCAAACCAGTACATCCTTTACTGTCTATTACAGCAGCATTTATATGCAGAGGCAGTGAAATTGCTTGAAGAGCGCACACCCTTCCCTGCAGGGATCACATGCCTTCCTCTGTTTTGTGCTGGCACAAGGCAACTCGAAAGGCTCCATTTACTGAGCTCCAATTCCCAATCCATTCATAATATAAATTAATTCATGAAAATGGGGGTAGAGATCCTACTCCATCATACCAAAACTTATTAAATTTTACTTGGGTATAATCTTTGCACTTGTATTAAGTACTTACAGGCATACATAAGGAATGAAGCACGGCTTAGCCACTCTAGCTCTGAATAAAGAGACCTCTCTTATCTTCTGTCAACCTGCTCAGAGGAGATCACAAAAGCCTAAAGAAAGGAAAGGCCATCCAGCTGCCACAGTTACAGAAAACCTGTTTAGCTATTTGAAGATGTGATCTCTGCCTCACTAACCTGAAGAGGACAGAGTCTTCCTCTTCAGGTTGTGTAACTGAGCTCATGGTGACAGTCACCGCTTGTGTGGTGACTCTTTCTTTCATGACCAACACAGCAGAGCGGTTTCTCAAATTGATCCGAGAGTAATATGTGGCTACTCAAGTACATCCTTGTGGAATGACTGTTGTCTATCTGCCCACGTGGCTGGCACAGCAGACAGACAAACTAGTCACGACTCTAAAAAAAACAGAACAGCCGTTCATTGTGTTCGCTCACGAAAGATCTTGGTGAGGAAACACAACAGAGACACTTCTCAAACAGCAGGATGCTTGTAAAGGGCAGAGGTTGGTGTAAAGCGATCTTGATTCTTACCATCTGCTACAACAAGTACTTTAAGACAATACAAGCCTGATTCCAACAAAGTTGGGATGCTGTGAAAAAACACATTAAAAATAAAATGCAATCATTTTCATTTCCACCCGTGTTTACCGACAACGGTTTTACAAAGTGTTCCCGAGCCCCTGTAGTAACATCCTCTACACAATCATGTGTTCACAAAGTGGTGAACTTAATCAGGGTTGTGACGAACCATATATGATATTATAGAGAGGCTGTCTGGCTGCTTTGCAACAAGATCAAGAATCCCCGATCAGTGCCACAAAGAAGAAGCCTGATCTGTGGATTCACAAATGTCCTCTGATCAGACACAGATGTGTTGTTGCATACAAATAAGCTGGTATAGATTCAATCTCTGACACCTTATTATTACCTTATTATAAACCACATTTGCTGAAATGAGCATTTCCTTATAATTTTGCAGCAACTGATGAGGAGACAATAGGAGACTTGTGTTTTTTAAGCTTACATATGTATATATATAAGATAATGTATCTTCAACTTGCTCAAGAAAACTAAATATCAAACATAATGCACAAAGACAATCATATTCATAAGGGTCATGTGGACAAAAAAAACACTTTCCTGATGCTGACTTTTCAAGGACCAAATTGGGAATTTAAAAACCAGGTTTCATCAACACATCGCCTCTTTTCTTGTCCACCTGTCTTTCTTTCGCAGCCCTAGTTAGAAACACGTGAATAAATGTTTCACAAACGGAGGGATCAGTGAGGAAGGTGTACTAACGTCACAAGAGAGGATCCCGCAAAGCTCTGCAGATGCTTAGACTGGGCTGTTTGTGTAAATAACATCAAATAATGAGTCCTTGACGTTCCCTGTTGAGTAAGAGGTTTTGGTAACAACACAGTCATCGGTGATTTTTCCATTCAGTCCCGGTATGCCTTCCTGGCCCCTCTATTATGATCTAACTTAATGGTGATCTGTACGGTAACGTTACAGTTGAACAAGAAAAGATGGTAACGCACAAGACAAGCTCAAAGTTAAAGCTGTCTTTGTGTCACCTCCACACATCCCAAACTGGAAAGCGATCTAATGCTTACTAGACACAGACGAAACCAAATTATCAGCCGGTGTTAACTTGGTGACTCATAGCTCTGCAGCTGTAATCGCTTTTATCATAGAGTCGAAGTATGTCAGCCAAGCTAGCCTCTTAGCTCGTTCAGCTAGCTAGCATGCCTAACCGCCGAGGACGTTATCTCCAACATTTCTCGTGGTGGTAACGTTACACCATCTCACCTTCCGCGATCACTCTCCTGATCCTCAGTTTCATGTCACCGAGCTCAACGACCTGCCCGACGAAATCATTCTGGTCCCGGCTGGCTGCCCCGGACGAGCCGGGCCCGGCTAGGAAATCCAGTGCCGACTGGAACAGGGACATTTTCTCCAGCGCCCTGCTTCAGGCTCACAGAGGCCGGCTCCAGGTGAGGGAATGTGGCGTTTAAATCCCAGCAGGCTCAGCAGAAACACTCTTCGGCAGTTTACTCTGTTATAAAGGCTTACAAACAGGCGATGTTATCCTTTCACTGGAAGCAAACATCCTCTTCCTGCTGCTAGGCTGACGAGGCCGCCACCATCTCCATTGCTGACTTCCGTGAAGGGTGATGACGTCAGGACACGATTCAGTCATGTGATGACGAAAAAAACCGACGAAACAAAAAAACGACGCTTGAAGAAATGTTAGCGTGTCGCAACGTGTTCAAATCGACTGTGACATTAATTTCGTCTCCTGTACATGCTGTTCTATTCTCTTACTATTGTTAAGTGATAGAAAGCGTTGGTACAAGTGCATTAGCATTAATTAATTAAGAGGTTTTTCTAAAATACAGAAAAGAGTCGCCTGACAATGATTATTATTATGATTATGATTATTATTGTTACTACTACTACTATTACTACAGATTTGGCAATAAACGAATTAAGAAGTTTTCTTTTTTTTTAGAATACATTCTTTCTTGTTGTATATTGTACAGTAAAACTGTGTTGTCAAACTTTCTAACATTCTTCAAATTAAAGACAAAAGAGAATAAAAGAGATGGAATAAAGTCTGATCTACACATCCACCCTTGTGGGAGTAATTGTCTTGCAGTTCATAATATCGTGTATTAGTACGCCATCTACTGGACACATATGGGTCAAGTCTATGTGTTTGATTTAGGGTCAACAAGGTGACTTTCAAGAAGTGCAGCAGTTAAATATGTTACAGGCTTTTGTCAATGTGAGATCTTTACAAAACATGTCAAGAGCCACAGAGGAGGGATCCATCTCTGTCAGACAGACATGCAAACAGAGGAACAGAACAACAACATGACTGTGTATACAGATAATGACGCAATCTTATCTTATCTTGTTAAACATAAATGAAGGGTATGGATCCAGGAGGACACTGATAGGTCACACAACCTGTTCTCCACCATGGAAGCCTGAACAGAGGACAGGCCACACAAACATAGAGGAGACAGCACACAGATCGGAAAGACAGACAATCACCCGGAGGGAGAGAGAGACATGATAACACGCAAACTAGGAAGAGAGGGAGAATATAAGAGGCTGAATCTCCTGGGGGACAATGATCCAGATCCAAATGACTGGATGAGACACCAACAACCAGGAGAGAGAGAGAGAGAGAGAGAGAGAGAGAGAGAGAGAGAGAGAGAGAGAGAGAGAGATGAATTGCTACTGTGTAGTATGTGAATTGTGGCAGAAAACAAAAACTGTTGTGATTCAGTTGATCAGTGTGTATATAACACACACACACACACACACATACACACACACACACACACACACACACACTTCTATACTTGTGGGCATTATCATTGACATGATGCATTCGATATCCCCTCACCATATCCTAATCTTAACCATCAGAACTAAATGCCTAACCCTCCCACCCTTACCCTAACACATCGCCTCCTAATCTAAAACTAATTCTAAGTGACGAACAGCCAAAATGTTCACTTTGCAAAAACATTCTCACTCTCAAGGTCTAAAACTCAAGGACTTTGTGATCCAGTTCGAACACCTACCTCATGAGCTGAAGAGGAATGCAAATGTTGCATTTCAAATAAAACACACCATTGTGTTCCCAACCCTTTCACTACTATAAACTCACGTAACATGCACAGTGCGACTCAGATTGTGGATATAGTCCTGGCAATGCAAGATGAAGTGCAACTCAAAAAGACTTGAGAAAACTGGTGGACTAATTGGCCTGACACTATCAAAGCAGATTTGTAAGTTAACATTTAAATCAATAAGAAATATATGTATTACCTGTCCTTTATTTGGCATAATTATTAACACTATACTAAATAATGCTGCAAATTCCTCCGCACTTAGTACTTGGTTGGCTAAGCAGTTTGCCTTTTTGCCCTGCAGGATTCATTGTAGGTTGCTTTGGAAAAGATTATTAGCTAAACGCAATGCGTTGTGAAATGTGACACTGGAAAGACAGTATGCATGTGTCCATTACACATTTTACATCACAGGTTACATCCATTGGGAAAGAATTGCCTGATGAAACAAAATGTCAATTTTGGCTGCACTGTGGGAGATATGAGCACAAGTGGAGGCAGAGTCAGGATAAACAGATATAAGAGACACCTCCAGGGTCCATTTCAGGTCAACTTCAGTGTCAACCAGCATCAGTCAATGCGGCCACTAAAAAGTTTGTCTCAGCCACATCAAGACAATTTTATATCACATACTTGCTAACAGTGATTTACAAAATGAAATCTAAATGAAATAAATAAAATTACCCAAAGTCTAAATATGTTTTTTTTTCTTGTTGGAGTGATTTTGTGTTGAGTCTGTGGATGAAAACTTTTTTCAAATAATAACTTTGTATATTTGGTAATAAAATTTGACACATTCTCTAAGGCCATGGATTTGATGTGGTGTATTTAATTATGTTTTATAGGAGAAAAGTGCTTTGGTCTTATTGTGGATTATTGTGTTATCCTGAAAAAAATTCTGTGCACTCTTGCGCTTGCAACCAACTGCGACCAGAAAAGATCTCGGTGCTGCATTTGGTTTACAGTACTTTGCAAAAATATGGTTTGAATCTACGCAGCCACTGTCAAATCCACTGCTCACTTACGTCCAAGATTTACAGAAAAAGGATGTTCTGACCATATAATCTGTTTTTTAAATGATGCATCGTACATTTCCACTTTGTTGTAAGGTCCACAGCATTTGGTCGCTGTTTGAGCTTTTGTGGTGAGCAGGGAACCCATAGGCAACAGCTGTTTCTCCTGCTATATGCTGCTTATAGTGCTTCAGCCATGCCAGATTCAACTCAGCTCCTTAAATAACAACAACAACATGGAGTTAACCTCACACACACACAGACACACAAACACAACTGTTAGTGGTATCATCATATCCTCCATCCTCTCATATGTTTTGGCTAATGCCTTTATCAAGGTCTTACCACAGCATCTTTAATAAACCCACAGTCAAAACAAGTGTGGTAAAATGGGTGATAAGTCCAGTCATATAACAACACAGCAAATTGGAAGATACAGTGTAGTTACACCGTGTTCCTGGTGTGATTTCGGTATCAGACCCATCCACATATTTGCTTGGATTCTAGGGTATAAGAGTTCAGCTTTGAGAAATGACGGCTCCATTTTTGCAATCTGGACTCTGGTTCCTAGGCAGCTTTTAAGGACACTGGTACCGTGTTACAAAATATCAGACAGGTTACAACATTTTGGTTATCCTAGTCTATCTCTTCCTTTACCTGGTGTGCTAGCTGTGCAGTCAAAAGACAATAAATTGTAACTTTTAGGTCAAGGTGTGATGTCAATGGATAATATTTCCATTTGGATTTGGGTCATAAATGTGGATAACAAATGGCACAGGGGCACAATTTTCACAAATTGTAAGAGCATCAGGTTATGATTCAAAAAGTTTTCAAAGATGATGGGACATCATTATTG
This sequence comes from Chaetodon auriga, assembly GCF_051107435.1. Lineage (NCBI taxonomy): Eukaryota > Metazoa > Chordata > Actinopteri > Chaetodontiformes > Chaetodontidae > Chaetodon > Chaetodon auriga. The sequence continues at coordinate 14,209,281 of NC_135078.1, read as the reverse complement.
TGATGTTGACATTAATGAGGCTGGCAAATAATAGACGCACAGCAATGAAAACTGGACTCGACGAGATAGGACAGAAAATTTCCATCATCGACTCAAATTCGACACGACACCACCAGACATAGAGGAGGATCATTGTTTCCTCTTACTGATTGGGCACACCCCTAAAATGCTCCTACATTCTCGCTCTCTGATTGGACAGTTCACCTCTTCTGAAGCGCAACAAGCCAGTTTGTTATTGATCAAACGACAAGCCAGTCCAACAGTGTCGATACGCCTCCCACATAGACCGATCAGTCGGCCGATGTGGAACCAGTGTGCTGTGGGCCAATCAAAATCCTGCATTTTCACAGGCAAGTTTCCTGTGTGGACGAGACGCTGGACACGACGACTCTATGGCGCGTTCACGTGCGGGAGATGTTCAAGACTTCAATTCCAGTGCGTTGGTCCACAACGAGATATGAGGAGGTTTTTGGAATAATTTGTAAACTTGCCTTCTTGTGTAATGCCTTTGTCGCAGCAGTTGTAATTTGTTTTAATATTTTTAGTGCCTCATATTTCAAGTAAAACAGTGGCAATGGGAAATTATGAAACTCAGAAAATTACAGTGTTGGAAGAAGTCTTCAGCTTACGTAAAAGTAACAATGACACAATGTAGAAATACTCTGCAAATGCTTTATGCTTTATACTGCAAATAAAAGTAATGCTTTCCAAATTTTACTGAACAACCCCCGCCCCCCCCCCCCCGCCCACCAATTGATCAGTTAATGAAATGAATGAAACAGTGGAAATATGAAAAAAAAACAAAATCTGATAATATTTTGGTGGGGTGCAAAGTTTTTCCTATCAAGCCAATAATATATTGCTTTCATTATAATAGCACTTAATTTTCTGAATATCCCTAATTTATTTCTATGTGCTGGGTATTTAAATGGAATGGTGGAATGGGAAAATATGTAACTCATGCAATTAGGCTTTTTTTTTTTTTTTTTGCAGGGTGCAAGCTCTGTCATATCATTCAGTCTAACTCATTTGATGACCAAAATTAACAGCGCACATAAAGCTATCTATACTGAAGGCTGAGAGAAAGTTTCTCATAGAATATCATTAAACATCACCGTAAACCATTAAACCATTAATATGCTCGAATACCTATTGGGGCCTCTTCAAGACTTCTGGTCTCGGCGTAGTTTATAATGCATAAGAGGATTTACAACAGTATTGAATCACAGACCCTGGAACACTTGCCCTCTTGAACGTAGCTCGCTCGTAACGTCATGACGCCGGGGCGTGGCCTATCAGTTTTCCTGTGCAGCTCCACGCTCACCTCTAACATTGAGCCTTGGTGGTTGGCGCGGGCTGTTATTCTGAAGCTAGTCATATTAAGTAGCTAGCCAGTGATCTCATTTAACACGCGCCCTCACCTTTAGGGACAGTTAGCTTCAGCAAGGCGCTCGGGACTGACGTTCAAGGGTGTTTGGCAGCCGACAAAGGACGCGACAAAGATGTCTAAAGACATGGAAGGGAAGAGCGAGAAAATTATGGATATGGAGAGCAAGGTGCTGTGGTACCCGGACTCCAAGAGGAACACGCTGATGGACAAGTTTAGGATTCAGGTCAACAGCAACTACGGACTTAATCTAGGTGAGTAGACAGGTGGGACGAAGACAGACAAGGAGACACAGGCAGAGAGAAAGGGTGTGCTGGAGTGAATACAAGCCGGATTTCATGGAGCCTACAAAGCTGGATGTCTGAGCTGAATAAAAAACAGAAACAGGGCCCCCTCCCACCCTGCTGTGTGCTCTTATATATTGTGTAATTACCTTTCAGACACCGTATTACCTCCAAATTGCCGCTGTCTAAAGCTGCTTTGCAATGCAATGTGCGAAGAAAGCTTTGCCGTGCAGCCATCTGCTCATTTAAAAGTAGTCATAAAGAGACAGTGACGCGGCATAAACACATCTCTGCAGGTAAACCCTCATAAGAATATAAAGAAAGATGGCTTCTAACTTGCTCACCGCTCCCCCCTTTTTTTTTTTTTTGATGATAATTAGCTGCTTATAACGCTTTGCTCTCGTGTTTGGATTACTCCCAGCTGCTAACTGAGAGGCTGTCAGGCTGCAGGGCATGCCAGGCGATCAGAGAGATTGTCTCCTTGATACGGTGTCAATTTGATCCAGCAGGGTTCTGGAGGAATGCTGAGAAACTTGCTCCGCCGGGTGTTGAGCAGAGAGAGGAGAGGGAGAGAGAGTTACGTAATTAGGTAGAGATGCAGCAGAAGTGAAGGCAGCTATGGCAGATGTGTGCGTGTGGAATAAAAACTAACTGTTATGAATTTCTCATCCTGCATTTTTTTTAATATGGAAAAGTGCATTTGTGCGCCTGAAAAGTAGAAACATCATCTGACATCAGCCTTTCACTGATCTGCGTACAGTTCACGGACCAATTCAAGTTGATAAGTGACTGTGAGTAACCATTATTCAGCTATGAAGGATGATCAGACAAAACGATTGGGAGCACACTGCTTTAAATTATGCTTGGAGAGCGATGAAGAAGCCAAACCCTCTCCTGAGGTAGAGAATAACTTCACAATGTAAATGCAAATAGAGGCTGTGTAGAAAGAAAACTGTGCCCACAACATTGAACTGACACTGTTGACATTGATTCTGGTTCATTTGATGGTTGTTAGTGGAACATGAGGGACATGATGGCTGATTTCAACCCATGATGTCGCAAAAAATCAATTTACCTTGTTTTGCGTGAGTGCTCCTTGTTCAAAGCTCTGATCTTTTCTTGTATGTAGTCAACTGTGTGACATTTATGTTTCATTTTTGAGCTGACAGTCACAGCAGCACGCTCATGTTTTTGTTCTAAATCTGTAATAATCACTGATTCTCTGCCTTCTAGTCAACTACAATGACCTGTACCAGTGGTCGGTGGACAGCTATTCAGAGTTCTGGGCAGAGGTGTGGCGCTTTTGTGGGGTAGTCAGCTCCAAACCGTATGAAGAGGTGAGTCTGACCTGACAATCTGACAGAAGCACATTTTCATAATAGAATAATGCTAACAAATGAGTTTTTCAGGGCTCTGTCGTAGCTAGCAGAGCATAGAAACTCACTGAAGATTCAATAATTCACCAGCATTTCACATGTAAGAATTAGCTTTTTTTATGGTGGTCATTTCAACTTTGGCAGTCCTGCTGGGATGTTATGGCTCTGAAGTCGTACATTAACTTTTTTAACATGTTTGTTTTTTAAGGATTCTGATTGATGATAAACTAGAAGGAAGAAGATTTCGAAATCTCTTGGAATTCTATGAAATATAAGAGTCCACGATTAACCAACTCCACAGGCGAACAATCTTCATTTTCCTTTGTATAAAACATCCTGTGGTCAGTTTTCTATCGAATAGTTGTCTTGTGAAATGAAAATGTACATTTAATGGATTCCTTTGTGTCACTGTCTATGTACAGAAAGAGACCTAAAAACGCCTCACTGTCAAAAACACTTGATTCGGAGCAATCATGATCACTCTCTACTGTTACTGTTTAAACCCCCTAACCCTAACCCACTTCACGTTTGTGCCACACACCAGCTGGAGTGCTCAGTGGTCCGGTGCGTCCTTGCCGGAGGTGGTCTGTTCCCAGCTTCAGGCTTATAATGGCACTTCTAGCCAGTTTAGCTCCTTTGTTGACATTAGATTTGTACATATTTTATCGAGGCGACATTAAAAAGCCAGTTGTCAAAAGGAGGTTCTGCTGAATTATCTTCATGTGCGTTCATTGTATTTACTGTCCAGCCTCTTAATGTTGCTAACTTCCAGGATGTAGTCTTGTGGGTGTGTGTGTGGTAATAAATGGTGTCTGATCTTAATGCGTTGCACCACGTTGTTACCACACCCCCTTTGTACACACAGATAACACACTCCACGTCACGTTGGCCACGTTCTCTTCTTTTAGTCGTACTGTTCCTCATACCCACTGAACCCTCTGTTAGGTTTGCGGCCCCGGCAGACATCTGATGGAAGACAGGGACACAATCAACCAGTCAATCAAACCTGTTGTAACACTGATGCACAGTGGGCTGTTTTTTGTTTCAAGCGCAGTGACACAGTCAGCTGTTGCAGTGGCAGAGGCACATGCTCGATGTGTTTGTTAAACAGAAGCTTTCAGTTTTGAGTGCTTTTATCCCATTTTTGCCCTCCAGCTGTGCTTCAGAGCTTTGAAATCACAGTGTCGTGTCTCTCCTTTGTGTGTCCTCGGTGTGTGTGTGTGTCTCGTGGGTGTACACCAGGTTGTGGATGTTTCCAAACGGATCTCAGATGTCCCAGAGTGGTTTAAAGGAGCGCGGCTCAACTACGCCGAGAACTTGCTCAAACATGCAGACCAGGACAAAGTCGCTCTCTACGCTGCGAGTGAGTATACGAAGCGGGCGACGCTGATTAGAAAATAGAGGTAGAGCAATATGTGTGATGCAGTGCCGTGTGTTGGCTTCACATAGATTGCGTTTGCTCTCTGTTTTTTCTCGCCTTCACAATTTGTGTTGGCAAATGATGCAGAAAGAAAGTGAGTTGAGGGTTCATGTGAGTACAGAACTGATGCAGCGGTGAGCGCAAGGCTGCACACGTCACTTTATTAGGTTAAGGGCTCCTCCCTGCTCTATCTCTCAGGTCTGTGACATACTAATGGATCAGCCCTTCTTTATGGGTGTGTGTGAGGGATGTGCACATACACACACAACCTTCCTCGGGAGCTGTAATGTAATTATGAGAGGGCCCCATTGGTCACAATGCCGTGGAGCCTCTGTAAATGTCAGTAGACTATTACTTAGAGAGAAAAGAGGACTGTTCCTGTCTGTGGCTCTGTCCTGCCACATTCTCCTTCTTTATTTACATCTCCATCTCTGTTTTTATTTTTTTGTGGATTTGGATTTGGGGCTTGTTATTGGAGGGGCGACTTGTGTCCTAAAGTCTACGTATATCACAATACCGCCTCACTGTATTAGCAATTTAAGAGAACATTAATTAAGAAAACAAATTAAAAAATGGATGGGTTTATTGGCTCCAAATAGGAATGAAAATGAGGTGTAGGCCTGCGTGTTTTGGAAAGAATAGCCTGCCCCATAATGTAGGTTAATTAGTAAATGTAATGTGATTTGATGTCAGAGTTAGACGAGGAGTAGGATTAGGCATCTCAACAGCGTTTCTTTGGCAGAAAGCCCAAAGTAGATTACATATGCACAGTAGTGAGTGTAGGGCAGGACATGTCTGTCAAATACATGTACATACGACAGCAACAGACACGCATACAGACGCACCTGCAGCAGAGGAGGCTTTCCTGTAACAGCAAAACCAGCTGAGCTTGTGTTGCAGTATGAGGAGTGTGGAGATATCGTTAGCTCTGGCTCTGTGAGACGACACTAAAAGCAATGTGAAAAAAACAGTTTCCCACATCCAAGATACTGCTCTGGTTATTTAATTGGCTTCAAATGAGGCTCAGTGTTCACACAGTTTGCAGACCGACTGTCCCTCAGTCAAGCCCCCCCACAGGAGATGCTACTAGCCATATTAGCTGCAGAATGTGCTAATGCTAAATTCAACAGGCTAACCAGCAAAATAAATAGTAAAGTAAAGCAATGTAAAAGTGTCAGAATGTGACACCGGCGATGGTGATGAAACCAGTATACCTCCCACCAGTGGTATACAGAACCCAACATGTATCCAGATGTCCCGTGTTTTTCAGAGTGATTTCTTGAAATGTCCACGTTTATCTCCTGTTTCTGTGTCACATGTCTCATTCCCTCTTTGTGTCTGTCTACCAGCGGAGGCTAATGAGGAGATAGTGAAGGTGACTTATGGGGAGCTGAAGAGCGATGTGGCGTTGTTTGCTGCGGCCATGAGGAAGATGGGTGTCCAGACTGGAGACAGGGTCGTAGGTGAGTCTCAGATTTATTTCTCCCTCTCTCACAGGGGAAAACAAGAGAATGCTACAACTTTTCTGTCAGCTAAGTCATTGGTAAATAAATTCATTGCTCTCCCCCGACTTTTCTTTTCATCTGTTCGACGTCCATCTTCTTCACCGTCTCCTTCCCTCTCACCTCTTCCTTTCTTTCTTGTGAAGCCTGTTGCAGCATGAGTTGAACATGGGCTCTTTCATGTTAGCTCTGTGTGTGTGTGTTTGTGTTCACTGGGAAGGAGGGATGGCTGTCTTGGCACAAGTTGCAGCTCTTTCTGAAAGTCACCATTTAGTTCATTCATTCAGTTTATATTTGTAAAAGGAGAACTGGCTGAGCATGTGTGTTTTCCTGTAACGCCCCACTGTGCAGTACATTCATCCAGATCTGCACATTTATACCTGCAAACTAAACCGTGTAAACTGCAGCTGAGTAACATTGCAGGAGCTGAAGCTTCAGTGCACGTCATATATGTTTCCTCACCTCAGTTTTGTCCCTGAGGTTTAGTTGCTTTAGGATTGTTGAACAAAAGCATCTCAGACTTCTGAAATGAACCATTTGTTGATCAGAAAATGAACCTTGGTGGCATTAAGAGGTTTTCAGATCTCAAAATACACACCCGTACATATGACTGCTCGCATCCTTATCATTCAAACATGTTCATGGATTTGCACAGCATTTGTCTGACTTGTTGCTCTGCATTTCTGTCTTCAGTGTCAGTCATTTACAAGAGCCACATCAGTGTAGTGTCATAACAGTGCCTCTCACATAAATACTTACCAGATCATTTCAGTGTCCTCTGTATTTAAAAAAACTAAAGTTTGTCACCAGGAAGCATTAAAGTAGTTAATTCAGCCTCCAGTTACAAAGGCGTAAACTGTAGTTGGAGGAGAGTGTGTGGTTGTACTGAGCGGCTCCCTGGTATGTCATATTTGACAGAGATCACAAAAAGAGCAGTCATACTGTGGGGAACTGAAGGACTTACATACGTCTCTAAAAATCAAGCTTCTCAAATTCCCTGGCCCACATGTTCAAAAGGTTTCCTGCTTTTATTTTGAAGCAGCAGCGTGACTAACGTCGGCGTCTGCTGTTCACGAGCTCGCATTGAGCGTCTCCGTGCAGGAATGACCAGCGTGTGTATGCAAGTTTGTGTGTGTTCAGAAGAAAGATGGATATTGTGTCAGGGAAATCCATTAGCTAAATGACTTAAGCTCTGTGGGCATCTCATTAGAAAGATGGGGAAGGACTGAGGGAGAGAGAGCTAGAAAAACACGGGGCGAGAGAGAGAGAGAGAGAGAGAGAGAGAGAGAGAGAGAGAGAGAGAGAGAGAGAGAGAGAGGGAGCAGCTACTTCATGCCTCCTTTCTCTCTTCTCCCCATTACTTTCCTCACATATCTAAACCTGAATCTGTTTGTGTGTTTGAATGTGTGTGCTCACTTGTGTGTGTTAGAGACAGAGATGTCCTCATCCCCAGGGTGTAACAAAAATGTCTTGCCAGTGTCTGTAATCCAGGAGATATATAAGCACTTAGTTGATGAAACCAACCAAGCTTTATAGGAGGACATGAGCCAAACCGGCACACAGCACACACATACTGTGTGTGTGTGTGTGTGTGTGTGTGTGCATGTTTCAGTTGCACTGCTCTTCTTCATGGTCCTGTCATACTCCACATCACCCTCCACCCTGTTATGAAGCTTGCATCCAGCCTTCACGCCCACAGTTCATCCACTGGGAACTGCATATTCTTTTAATTATGTGTCATTAAAAACACACATTGTGCAATCTCGGTGTTTTAGTGTTGACTAATGTGATTGTGGAGTCACAGTAAAAAAACAGAAATGTAGCAGCTTTTTAACATAAAATGAACAAATGAATAAAAATAGTTCATATGAGGATGAGTGTAATAAAAAGGGCTGAGACTAAAGAAAGCTGTTAACCAGCAGGACACACACCTCTGTGCTCTGAGAGGGAAATGGGGAACTACTCATGCCCACTACGTGGAATACGTGAGACATTTGGCCTCTTTAGTACGGCTGTTAGTCCAAATTTGGCCACAAGAGCAAAGCATGAAAGCAACTTTCCTTCATATCATTATTTTCTTGTTTAGTATTCATCAAAGTTGTTTTTTGCAAGCTGTGACAAAAATAGTTTACTGTAAAATTTAAGCAAGTGCAGAATGACACTCAGCAGCATTTGGGAAAAGTTGAGTTAAGTGGATTGTCTACAGCAGGACATGATGTGCTTCACTAACATTTAAAAGGCAGAACCTCAGATGAGTCCGCTCAGAGTTTTCCAGATGGCTCAGAAATGTGCCGCCCTGAACATCTCACTGCTGAACTTGGACTTGGCTGTTGTGATTTTCAGTGGTGGCCCTGTTAGCTCCTCAGCATTGGACTTATGAGGTCAACATGGTTTAACTCTAGTTAAGACACTTGCAAAACCTCCTCTCCTCGTCCTCCTCCTCCTGTTATTCTTGCAGTTTTGCCAAACCAACTGCCTGACTTAATCTGCAGAATTTCCCCTGGTAGTGCTAGAATTTGTTTTAGCTGTTCCAGTGTCTTTTGTTGCTCCTGTCCCAACTTGTGTGAAACATGCTTACAAAAACCAATGAAGCTGATGAGGTCACACATTAAATATAGCGTCTTCGTCCTGTTTTCAGCTGTGTACATGTCAAAAAGGATTAGCAAATGATCACATTCTGCTTCATCTGTGCTTACCCAGCATCCCAACTTTCTTTGGAATCGGGGGTGGTTGTGGTTGGGCTTCATCTTTAAGGGACCCTGTGGATTTTCTGCTAACATGGATGTAGATATTGCTTTAAGAAAAAATAGCTTAGCAAATGTGGAATGAGGCAGAAAAGGCTTTCAAGTATAAACCCAGCGTGTTTTGGTGGGTGACACTGAATGTAAACATAACTTTGTTTGCAAGAAAGCTCCATAGGACACCTTTTTTTTAAAGCCTTTGTACACTAACTTTATTTCCTAATCATTTAATGTGCCTGGTATAATCAAAGTTTTCTTAAGTTTGCCACAGTCAAGCAAGCTGTCTTATGATCCATGATGCTGTTAGTCATGGTCCAGTGTGAGGGGACAGTGACTGTATAGCCAGTATAGGAGGAGAGTGATCAGCCCATGATGTCATCCTGCTGGGGTCAGTTTCCTGGTTACAGAAGGAGTCAACATCACAGCCAATAAAACCTTGATTAGTCACAATCCACAGGAAGTGACTGTGTGGTTGCCACGTTGCTGGGCTGGGACTACCGGCTGTCTTACTGTTTGATCGTGAGAGCTCCCGCGTTGAGCCTGGCCAGTCTTTTATTTTCTACTTCATGCTTGTATTTCAGACTCTTTTCTGTTAAAATCAAGCTTTGGTTAATCAAATGTGAACGCGACAGATTTAGTTTCATCTAACTTTTGCCATGACTGATAAGTGAAGCCAGTGAATGCTGGAGAGCTATTAGCACTGCAGCGAGATGAAAATGGTCTGAAATTAACAGGGGAATTATCAGATAATGGTAAGGATTCAAATGTTGTGCACCTGTGTTCGGTGTTATTCATTTTCCTTGGTGCAGCAGCCACTATCTCTCTCCCTGATTGCCTGAGTCTGTCCAGAGACATGTAGTGTCCTTGGGCACCATTTCCTGTATTGATCAAGCCATGTATCACAGTGAGACAGCAGTTCAGATCTCAGCTCTGCTTGTTAAGAATGAAATATTCTCACTGCCCTGGTTGATATTCATCACCCCCCCCCCCCCCATCTCATTTTACATTCTCATTTTTCTCTCTCCTCCTTTCATCTTGCTCACCGTCTTTCTGTCTCTTCCCTCCTCTCGCCTTGTCTTCTTCTTGTGCTCGTCTCTCAGTGAGGTGACCTACAGTTCTGTGTGGTATTCTGCAGTTACAGGACAGACTGTAAATCCAGTTGCTCTCATTTTGCGACTGCTTGCTTTGCTTTATTTTTTGTGAAAAGCCTTGTCACGTATGGTGTGTGGTCTGGGAAACAACATTGCATGACTAACTTGTCTTTAAATGCACTGGTGTGAATAAGCTGATGATGCACACGCGCACATTCTTCATGTGCTGCCATTTTGTCAGTTTGTTAAAATGTATATTTTATGCTGATGTGGATCTGTAAGTTTATCAGTAGCCATGATAATACTTCATTTTTAAACTCTATACGAATCTTTAGTCATTTTCAATAGAAGGAACCTTAAGGATTGCTGCTTACACTTCCTGTTTTCCTCCTCTTTCCCTCCTCTCTCCTCCTTTAGGATACCTACCCAATGGTATCCATGCAGTGGAGGCCATGCTAGCAGCGGCCAGTATCGGAGCCATTTGGAGCTCCACATCTGTCGACTTTGGGGTCAACGTAAGGACTGCACTACACTATATTTCTTTATTTACATGTGTTTAAGGTGTAGTTTTATATTCCGTGTTGGCTGATACAAATAAATGGACCTATTCAGTGTGTTGGTTGAGAAGTAGCATCTGTCTTTTTCTCTAAAGAATGAGAGCTCATGTCTTCCTCCATTTACAATACTAGGCCTTTTTTAACATATACAAACACAGAAACATATGCAAACAGAGTAAAAGGAGAATCAGCTCTGTCAGGCAAAATATCACGTGTGTGAGCGTCATTAACTTCATCCTACAGAGACTCTTTCCTCAATGGTCCTTTTGTCATTGAGGTCTCTGCTTCTTGTTTCTGGTGTGCTACTGCCCCGTCTGGCAGATCAGAGAGCTACACATGCAATCTGTAGTCGGAAGTTAATTTCTTTTTTTCCAGTTTATGCTTCAAGAAGGTAGTAAATTTGCAGATATGAGAGATCAAAGGTATATTGTGCATTCAATTGCTCACACAGTGTGACTTGAGCGCGCCTCCTCCTCGTGAATCACGCTGTGACTCTGCCGTTGCTTCCTTCATTCTCTGCTTAAACTATCATACTATGGTTTTAAGGTGGTATTATCCACTCTTAAATGGAAATTATGTTGAACGGGAGATTAAGCAGTTCAGTTCAGAGCATAAATGCTGGGGGGGGGGGAGAAGGTCTTCCCGCAGTCAATGATGGATTTCATTGTGCTGTGCCTTCCCTGTCTTCTTACTCGTGTGCTCTTTGTTTTGGTTAAAACTCCTTATTTCTCTCCCCTAAGCTCTTATTTAATCTCAGAGTTCCTCTCTATAAAACATGGCCACTCCACTTTACTTTTATGAGCCTTGTGGGTAACTTAAATTCAAATATTTTTCTTTAATTTCCTGTGGAGCCTTTTCAGGCTTGAGGGTAATCTGCACTTTTAATTATTTGTCCTTGCTTTTCATTTCCGTTGCTTTTAACCCCGTGTCTCTTTTTTTTTTTGTGACTCAGGGTGTTCTGGACAGGTTTTCTCAAATCCAGCCCAAGCTGATCTTCTCCGTTGCTGCTGTAGTTTACAACGGCAAGACACATGACCACATCGAAAAGCTCATCAGTGTTGTTAAAGGTTAGCACCCACAGCACATAATGTGTCTGACAGGACATTTTTTACGTCTTTAGGTTTTAATGTCTCTCTCCCTCCCTCTCTCTCTCTCTCTCCCTCCCCCTCTCTCCCTCCCTCTCTCTCTCTTTCTGTAGGTCTACCTGACCTGAAGAAAGTAGTGGTGATTCCCTATGCTCGCTCCAAACATGAGACTGACCTCTCCAAGATCCCCAACAGGTGGGTGTCTGCAGAATCAACAATATTTTTTGTATGTCAGAGAGCAGGTCAGAGATATACTCTGCTCTCTTTCCCATGTATTGTATCAGTCCTTTCTTGACTTTCTTCTTTACGCAGTGTATTTATAGACGATTTCTTGGCGTCTGGACGCGGTGAGGTCGATCAGTTTCCTCAGCTGGAGTTTGAGCAGCTTCCGTTCAATCATCCTCTGTTCATCATGTACTCTTCTGGCACCACGGGGGCTCCTAAATGTATGGTCCACTCTGCCGGGGTAAGAAACACGTCCACTTCCATTAGTCCAAAACCATGTTTATGGATTGCTCTGCTGCTCTTTGTTTGGTGAGCTGACACGAACACAATACGTCACTCTCACCGCTCATCATTTTCTAGATGATGGGAGGAATGTTGCACCTTTTATACAACTTGATTACATTATGTGAAAGATTGAACAAGGAGCACATTTACAATTCAAAAAGAAGAAGTGACAGTGTTGTTGCTGTTTTTTTTTTTCTTTTTTTTTGCTGCTCCACGAGGGTCAGATAGACGCAGCTGTCTCACTCGCACACACACATTGGTCCCATCTGTTTGCAGAGCTCTCCTGGGTGGGGCGACACGCACAGTTTGATATTCTGTGCATACCGTTCATATTAATACACATGTGAGCAGTTTTGAAGAGAAGCCGATGTTCTCACAGAGGCCACGGTAACGCTGTAAAGATAAAGAAGAAAGACAAGAATAGAAGAGGAAGAAGAAAACAGTTGAAATTGTAAAGCTGGGTGAACAATCTCACTGCAGTGTCCGTTTATTAGCTGTTGTGGAGCTTTCTGATCACAAGTCTGTGCCTTTTGAGTTTATGTTCCATTTTCCACCACAAGATGGAGGCAAACCTCCACGAGCAGGTTTTCGAAAGGTTGTTGGTTCTCAAGAGAGCGTGTGAATGGCTCTCCTTTTCTGCCACACGCCACATCTGAGTGAGGGAGAGCGTCAAACGGACGTGCGATTTCAAAAAGACCACTGCACTTTGAAGGCTGAAACACTCAACATTCAAAATGGGTTAACGCACTCAAACAACTGCATTCACACATCCTCACAAAACATTCATTCTCCCTCGCGCTCTGTCACACACACCCATTGTTTCTTTTCTGTTTTTCTTGCTTTGCTTTTACCCTCCTGCCTTCTTTCACATTAGCTTTTCAATGCTTTGCTTGCATGCGTTTTCTTTTTATTTACACATAGTTCTCCTTTCCTCTCACTAGGTTTTGTCCCCCAGCTTTACTTCTTCTCCCTCTAGCTCCCATTTCTTTCTCTTTTTGTCTCCCTCTCTGTCTTTCTTTTGTGCCCCCTCTTCCCCCCATTGCTGCCGATAATTGGACAGTAATGCGCTGGTGAAAACATTTCGTATTGCGACGCTGGCAGTCCTCTCTGGCTCTACCAATTAGCCCCGGCACTGTTGTGCTTTCTGCTTTGTTACGGCTCTGTTAACATGCTGTCAGTGGCAAGATGGCACGCACCAAAGGATGGGTATGGCGGCAGAGTCCTGCCAAAGATTACATGCACACATACACACACACACACGGAGCACCTGTTTGTGTGAACAGAAACGTACACATAAGCTCAAAATTGAAACACACACACACTCGTACAGTTCATATGCACTACCAGCGATAACAACCTATCCAGCTGTGATGGGTTTGGTGACTGTGGGAGAATTCACACTTAACACAAATTGCCCTTTTTGTCAAGAGAAGTGCTTGCGTGCGCTGTGCGTCGTTCGCCAGAAGCATTTTTCTGCACAACTGAGGATGGAGTTCATAAATATGTTTGAAAATGCATTGTCAAAATTGTAGGTAGAGTATTTAAATTACAGCCTGTTCGTTCATCAGCAGAGGTAAAATAATTCGTTGTCTTCCTCCCTCTCTTGCCTTGTCTGTCTGTCTGTCTGTCTGTCTCTGTAGGGCTCGCTCATCCAACACTTAAAAGAACACATTCTCCATGGAAATATGACCAGCAGTGATGTCATCATTTACTACACCACGGTAGGTCCACAACCTTTTCACATTAACAGCGACATGCGCGTGCTCCCAAAATTTTGAAGCCCAGGGGAATTTTCCACTGGTCTGATCTCGGTTACCAGCAGGGGTAGAATGTGAAGTATTATGGGGTATTTTCAATCATGAGCCTGGTCTCTCACACACACACACACACACACACACACACACACACACACACACACACGGATCTTGTCTAATGAGCAGCATTTTGTGCTGAAGGTCAGAGCTGTGCATAACGTTAAGTTATTCCTGGAAGATTCTCACTCCTTGTGACGATAACACGCAGGAACATCATTTTACGTTGATTAAAGCTGCTATTTTTCCGTCGTGCGCCGTGTGTTTGTGAACTTAGACATGATTAGTGATTAGTGATTTTAATTATGGGCGGTTTGTTTTGTTTTGACTCGTGGATGTTGTTGGGAACAAACAATTTCTTGATTTATGAATTGATTCTGTCAACCATCGGTATCATACAAGAAAGATTATAGTTCGTCGTTCGTTCTTTAAAATGCCAGAATTTTTAAAAACATGTCCATCAAAGGTTTTCAGAGCTCACAGTGATGCTGATGTTTTATCCAACCAGCACAACAAGCCCAAACACTTAAAATTGACGATGAGATAAACGAGAGAAAGGCAGCAAAGCCTCACATTTAAGAAGCTGGGCCCAGTGAATATTCAGCACTTTTGCCTCAGTGATTAACTGATTATCAGAACTGTTGATTCATTTTCTCATTGTTGAATTGATTAACTAGTTGTTTTACCCCTGATTAAAAGTGTATAAGTGCCTCATACAGCACAAACAGTGTATTCTGAATACGCTCTGGAGACAATTGTTTGCAGCTCTGCAAGCAGCTGAAAGAAAAACACGATCATGTGAACCTCGGATCCATAACTCACAATCTGCAGTTCTTCATTTGCAACCCATTTATCCATGTTGATGAGAAAGGAGTGTTTATACCAGATAAACTGACCGCCGTGTTTGTATCTGTGTGTGTGTGCGTGTGTGTGTGCTGTCCTTAGACTGGCTGGATGATGTGGAACTGGCTGGTGTCTGCTCTGGCAGTGGGAGCCTCAGTGGTTTTATATGATGGTTCACCACTAATGCCCACACCCAATGTACTGTGGAACCTGACAGACCAGCTGGGGTGAGTTAGCCGCATGCGCGCACACATACACACACACACACACGCAGGAACAGGAGAGGCTGACAAAAGAGAGTGACAATGACTGAATTGTCGTGCCGTTTTTACCGCTTTTTGCTGGATTTTTATTTTAATCCCCAAATTAAAATTGCCCTTTGAAAATATGCTTCTGTTATGAAGAGTTTTTGTCACCATTTCTATTAATATTTAGACGATAGTAATTGTATGTGTAACATCAGAGAAACATGGAAAAACACAACCCACAGTACGTCATTGCTGACACACTGGCTGTCAGTCATAAGGGTCCAGATCCTCCGCAAGGTTGCAAGATGTTTTATGGAAAAAGAAAAAAAAAAAAAAAGCAATGAAGAGCAGAGAGACAGACATTGAGAGTACAGACAAAAAAAAAACAGACAATGAAAGGAAAACCAGTCAGATAAACAGGCAGAGAGTGAAAAGGAGAGCGCGAGCTCAGGGGAAGGCTTTCCTCCGGGAGTTTGTTTTTAACCACAGAATTGATAATGTGCTTACCTAATTGACAGCTTGCACACAAGAGCAGACCCCATGAATAAAGATTTCTGCTGGTTATAATGCGCATCGAAAACAGAGACCCTCTGCAACTTATCGCACGATCAACATTTATTATTTACTTACTGATTTATTACTGCTCATTGAAATGGGAGGAGAGGAGAAAAGGGAAGAGGAGGTAAAAAGGATCGCACTGTTGGAAAGAGGAGCACAGTTTCTCATAACTTTCACAGAGATCACCCCAAACGGATCACACCCCAGACTCCCTTAACAGATGACCACAAATGAGCTGCCTCGCTGTTATTTGGAAAGTGCACTGATGACTTGTACTCAACTGAACAGAGTAGTTGAAGTCAGCAGGATCAGCCTGTCGTTATTGGGATTGATGGCGATGTTGTAAATTTGGAGGAAACCTGTAACTCAGCTCAAACTACGATGCAGCAGGACAGAGACTGTTCACACTATGAGATGGTGCAATGTGGGCGTCACATATGAGGACGAGGGACTACATGTCGTCTGATGTTTGCAAAATAGTTTCCTTTCCCTCCTCCTGTCATGCCAGAATTAGATGGTGTATAAACCCACACCCACCTACTCTACTGCATATACCTCATAACCCCTTTCCTTTTTATTCAAGGGATATTTTCAGACACTGTAGGCTCTTATCCAAAGTAGCACAGAGGATGTTTAAAGCAGATCCTCCCAGTAAATGTCCTGATACTCTCTCCCATCACCACGATCGCCATTACACACAGCATGCTAAACCCAGTATTGATCTTCTGTTGTCTTGTGAAGACAGCAAAAAGAAAGAGGAAATGGTCAAGGACACAAGTGTGAGAGCGTATGTGCGCAGGCAGGCAGACAGGCAATTAATTAGTTTCGGATATATTTTCCATATGTTCTCTGTATGTCTAAAAAAAGGTATGCGAGTGTGTGCGCTCTGAGAAAGTCAAATAGTTTTCCTTTTATTATGTATTTTAAATCAACTCTTGTTCAAATGGTTCATATTCTAATTCGCCTTTGAATTCATTCACCCAGTCATTCACTTTGTTCTTTCAGTGTCTGATTCCAAAACAACATTACACACACACACACACACACACACACACACACACACTATGAAAAGTCGAGCAAGTAGGTGCTATTGCAAAGTTTGTCTGGGATGGCGCCATGAAAAAAAACAGGTGGAGGCTAAGAAGGCAGACAAGTGAAATGTAATGTGTTATTGGCTTTGTCCAAAACTGTAAAACTGCTTTTGGATGCTTTTGTCTTTTAATAGACTGTAGGAGACGTTCAAAGGACTTTACGGTTCAATATTACATGAAATTTGGTTTGAAATGCAGTGACAGTGTGACTCAATCATCCTTTTCTAATTACTGAAACACAGAAATTTTCCTTTAAAATGGTAAACGTGTTTTCTAGTCTAATGACCGTTCAAAGCGCTTTTGCTGGCTACGAGTGCTATCCATTCACACATACTCACACACTGATGGCATAGCATCAGGAGTTGAGCTGTTGGGATTCAGTATCTTGCCCAACTTCCACTTCGATTGCTGGCCTCGGGTAGACTGCCGAGGCCACTGACCTTCTGATAAGTGGGCGACCACTCTACCTCCTGAGCCACAGACACTTCACAGTGTTCACAGATACTCTAAAAACATCACTGTAACAAGAGAAATGTGTCCACAAAGAAATTTGCTGTTTCACGAACAGCGTTTGATAAAGGGGTGAAAGATATCCACGAAGAATTCTCTCACCTCTAAAACCCAATAATAAAAAAAACTGCACCTGATGTGCCCTCGAACAACCTCACGAACAGAGCCAACAGCTGGACGTTGTGTCGCATGAGGCAGCTCCTAGGTGTGCGTTACGGCGTGCATTCAGTCAGCCTGTGGTTAAATTATGAAGAAATATGTACCGTGGTCAGCAAAAGTAAGACCCTTTAAGGCAGTGATACCACAGATGCGTCTTCAGCGCAGAGATGGCATATTGCCTTCAGCGAGGGAGTAATGGGGAGAAAGATTTGACACAGATGGGGAGCAGTGGAAACTATAGAGCCAAAGTGCCAAGAAAAAAAGCACTTCAACTGCAGAAACTCAGCAGGTTCTGTTCATACATCCCAAAGCTTATGAGCTCCTTTCACAATTGTATTAGTCATTCGAGTTATCAAATGTATCAGTGTCTTAAAATGGTGATTAGCTCTGTGGTAAAATAACTGCTCGAGTCATGATTGTATCCGTTTATGTTTAGTTAGCATTGTTTGGTTTGTTGTAGCTTTTTTGATGGGATAAATGTTCTCGTCTGTCAGGCGCTCTGCTCGTTTGCTTCGAAGCGAATTTAAATGATAATTGATGAAAACAGAGTGAACAAGGCTAGAAAACTGTTTTCATTACCCACATCAAGCAATTCAGTGGAAGGCTGCAGTGTGACAGAAAGACGGATGGAACCTTTTAAACCGGGAGAGGATTTTTGAACCAATTAAGTGCTGATGTTGCCACCTCAGACATATTTTCCAGATCTCAGTGATATGTGGGAAAAACCCTGTGGGAGAGGCTGACATGAAATATTTTAGACCCTCATCTTCTGAACTGAGGTTGGACATTTTAATTGGGGCTAAATCCATCAGAGCCATAAATTCACAGGGAGGCTTCCACCCGCTGCTTTGAATTTTGTTAGTGAGTTACACAGTTGTAATAACTGCTTTGCTGTTGAATTGCACTGCCTCATCACACCTGACAATTGACATTTACGGTTTTAAATGTCTTTATAGATATTTTTTGAAAGATGGCATTTTCAGTTATGGAAAAAGAGTAGTAATTTTACACTACAAACCCTCTATTTGCTGATGGATTATTGCAGTTCTGCTGCTTTAAGAAAAGGAAAAAGGAAAAGGTGAGGGGAGACTGAAGCGTTGGGGAGAGTCACGGAAGACTTTAGTTTATTTGTAGTTGTCCAGTTTTTCATACACAACCGAACTGCAGCAGGTACTGACTGAAATGACAGATTGTAGATTTGAGGGTGTAGTTAATCATTACAATATCTTACATTTTATATATGAACAGTAAAATATACCTTTATATAGCATTAGTATGAGTTTAGTGACCCCAAAAAATAGTGTATTTAGAGTCGTATGAGACAATGTTTGGCTCTGGTGAGAGCAGCCGGAGAGACGTGAGCGCCTGATGTCTACAAAGACGTCAGTGCTGAAAGAAATTTTTCAGAAGGTCATCGTTTTATTGACACAAGCGAGGAGAATCAAGCACATTCGAATAGTGTATGTATGGCAATGAAGTGTCGTATATGGATGTCAATGCCAGTGAATATACTATAGACAGAGGCTGCGATCTTCATGTGTTGTGTCACTTTTGCCTCTTTTGTTGCGTGCATTGTAACCTCTGAGGAACCGACTCTCCCTGCCTGTGCCATGTAGGAAAGAGATTTATTAAGACTCCCCAGCAGGACTGTGGGGAAAGTGAAAGCAGCAGCATTCTTGACTTCAGCAAGCTATACAATGCAATCTTTACAATTGTCACAGGTCGTATGTGTTCAATGGGACTGTGGAGGCTGCTCTGTTCTCTCCGAGGAGCTTCTTGTCTCCTCCATCTTTTGTCCATTATGTGTTGAACTGATATGTCAGAAAAGATCCCTCCTCTGCTTTTGTATCAACTGTGGAAATGTTCTCTTTTTGCCATTGCCAAGCAAAAAATTCTCTGTTATCATCTTTGGAGGAGATGCTGCAGATACGGTTTAGCAGATTGCATCTTGCCAGCTCTGTTACAATTTTAGAGATGTGGGCATAATTTAAAATGTCCTCTTGTCTTCAAGCTGTGTCTAAATGTTGTAAACTGGAAACTCAAGTCTTCATTAAATACTTGACGAAGATTAGCAACGCCTGTACTTGTTTTTGACGTGCTAAAGCGATCTACTGCACATTGCCACGTTAATTTTGAGCTATGTCAGCCTGTACTTGGCCTTTTTGATTGTCTGCCACCGGGTTAGATTGTAGCACAAAGGCAAAATGCTTTATAGCGCAAAGTAGAAAGAGCTTCACAATACTAGATGACAGAATGAGTGAAGTGCTGATGGAGAAACCGTTTTGAACACGTCTGTGCTGTCAGTAACGCATGAGAGGTAACAATTGCATTCCAGGGAGCTGAGTGTGAGAATCCTGTTGGTGAGAGGAAGCAACAGGGTTAATAGGAAATCACTTTAATTTTAGAAACAACAGCACTGAAATACTGTTGGCATGATATGGAGGCTGTCTATCATAATGAACAATTCCTCTTACATGGCTATACATACATACATGGCAGTAACACCAAGGTTTGGTCCTCGTTGATTCTCAGAAATGATGCAAATATGTACAAATTGGTAAGCAATTATATCATCAAACAGTAGTTTCAAACTGTTCCTTGTAGCTCTAGAGAAGTGAGCAATAGTCCGTTTTTACATTACAGATCTTCCTGGGGTGACGGACAAGTGCCAGAGTAGTTTAGAAAACATGAAGTGACAAGTGGTTCTTCAATTGCTGCATCATGACGCGCGCAGAGACACATTATGACGGCTCGGAGGTGCTCTTGTGTCTGATTGACTTCGAGTGTCTTTTATTGGCTTAGCAGCTTCCAGTGACATGTCTCCCTGGAAACAGACACACAGGTGCATTTACACATGCAGGCACACAAACAGATATGCACAGCTTCTCCACCGCCCTCCATCCTAAACACCCAATTAGCAGCCGCACCTGGCCACCTGCCTCCAATCAGAATAGAGTGACCCTTTCCGTGGTAGCCAGCAATGAACAAATACAGGAGCGGATGGGGGGTCAGAGATGATGGATAGAACAGAGTGACTGTGTGTGTGTGTGTGTGTGTGTGTGTGTGTGCAGATGACAAATGGGATCTCTGTCTTTGAATTTATGTGTGTCATCTCCTGTATCTGGTGGCTGGAAGTCAATATGGAGAGCAGGTCTATGCAAAACATACACACACACTGTGCGTATACACACCCTTATTACTTAAATTAAGCCATGTACACACAGTATCTAATTTCTCTTTTTGACGATTATTTGAATGTTTTACGTGGAAAGACTAAAGAAATTGGATCTTCGTTTCGTTGGATGCTCACAGTAAATGGAGTTTTAGAAATGGAAAGAATAACTTTCAGATATGAAATTCAGACTCTGAGTATCAGAGAAAGAGTTGTGGATATGAGACCCAGAATTAAAGTGCATAGAGGGGCACATAATTAATCTGGGGCAGACGTAGGAATTGTGTCTCGAGGTACAGCGTTGAGAAATAGATGCAATGGACTGAATCACTAACTGATGGACTGAGCAACCAAATCGACAAGTTGGCAAGTCATTTTATTCACTCGAGTATTCATTAATTTAAATATTTTTTCTTTTTATACTGAAGTACTTTTGCTTTTAAAGCACTTTTCCAGTAAATTATAGAAAAGTATATTTAAAAAAGAAATCAGATAAAATGTAGGCAAAATAAAAGATGATAGAAGAAGTGCAGCAGCATGACAGTATGTTGTCCAATGCGCTTTCCAAACCTTTTGAGCCTCTCATGGATTAAACGGTGGATGATATGATCACACAACAGCGAGGTGATAGAAATTTGTCAACCGTAAAATATATTTCTTGATGGAATAGGCAATTGTGGACAATGCTGCAAATCAATGATCATGACAGTTTCAAGGCATAGTTGTATTTTCGTGATTTCTTTTTTTTTTTTTTTTTTTTTTTCGGTCACACATCTGGTTAATCCACAGTGTCCATTACACTTTCACCATGAATTGAGAATTTGATGCACAGTGAACCATATAAAATCGGGATTTAAAATGACATATTTTAAATATATATAAGAGAGATGTGAAGCAGCAGCATGGACAAGAGGTGTGTGTATGTGTGTATTTGTGTGTATTTGTGCACGTGCATCATCACCCTCTCCCCCCTCCCTCACCCTATCAACAACCTCTATTACCGCTAATTGATTTTTGTCCCAGAGACAGACTCCTTTTTATCTTTTTTGAATGACAGACATGGCTACCACAGTGATAGCAGGCAATTTGATTGATTTGATGTCAACAAAAATAACTTGAAAAGACAGAAAGACAGAGACACAAACGCACCCATTCACAGAGGCAGACTCTAAAAGGCCCTTTGTTTTAAAGCTAGAACTGCAGGGGAACACTGAAGTGACGTTTTGTCACTCGTTGCCTTCCACATGTTGTCAGCTGTCAGGTTGACTCCCATTCACACAGAAGAAAGCCACCTTCCACAGTCATTTCATTTCAGGGTGGTTGTGTGCAAACATCCTGCCGATATATTATCCTCTGAACTATTTCCTTGTGGAGAAAGAGACATTTTGTCCTCTTACGCTAGACTGACCATTATTGTGTTTGACTCTGTTTTCATTTGTTCAGCTGAAAGTCAATTCCCGATCAGTTTTTTTTTTTTTTCCCTGCATTGTTCTTATCTATCCGCGAAGGGCTGACTGAGCACACAAGCTCTGTTTCAGCATCACCTTGCTTTACATTTACACACTCTCCTCTCCTGGGAGCTCCCCAGTACAGCCAAGCTACTGAGCAGCTCCACTGGAGCAGATGGGATTAAGGGCGAAGGCTGTTCAGTAGCTGTTGCCCTTTTTTCCATTTTACATTCAGCTCACAGACATTGAAATTGGGCACTTCAGCTCCTTCATGCTTCACCATCAGCGCCTCACTCATCAGCTGCTTTACCACCAGCTGAAAAGTAACATCCGGTCATATTCACACAGGTGTGTAAGGCCTTCAGATCACTCACTTCTGGCTGTTTTTTACTCATTATTACTCTATACCAGGGATACACAGCTTGCTTTGCCCAGGGGCCACTTTTGCAAAATGACAGGAAGCCTGGGGCCAGTTAATAAACAAATAATATTTAACAGACAAAATGAATAAACATGGAAAGGTCCATAACTCATCTTTATTCTAAATTCTTCTTATTAACTATTAACTTGCCACAAGGGTCGACACTGGGCCTATGTGACACATAAATCAGGTAAATTACTGCATTAAATAGCTGCAACTGCATTTTAGTTGTTCACGCTTTGGTTACACTTCTAAACGTTTATACAATATTAAACATAGCTAGAAGCTCTTCCATTACACAATCACTCAAATGGTGGAATGATTTGTAAACAAAAACCATAAAGATAAAGTGCTCCTTACTGGGAACAGAATGGATAGCATTTGTAGCTCCTTTAGTGTGAAACACTCATTCGTTGGACTTGGAATACTCTTAGTTGTCTTCCCGCACAGCTCATTGTCTCTTACTCTCACTAACAGTCTAATTTATCCCATCATACAAACTGACACGTCTGTCTCTCGGTACGACCTTGACTAATTGGTATGAACAAACAAGCAAACAAAAAATCAAAACTTGTCATTCACATTTGATTTGAATGTTTGATAGGATGTCATACAACTTTATTGTATTCGTCAGGGATGCACACTACTTATTACATGGTTTCTCCAGTGTATTTTGCCTATGAGCAGTTATTATGTGAAAACTGACCATTTACAGTATTTCACAAATTTCAGAACCAGCAGATCAGAATCAGACTTGGCTTTATTGGCCAAGTATGCGTGCACATGCACCAGTTTGAGTCTGGTTTAAACATTCCATCCAGTGCACCTGCATGGAAAGTCGCAGACAAGTGTGAGGTTTAAACACGAGGCCATCAAAGTTAAACAAGTCATGCATCATTTCTCTGGTGTACTGTAATATTCATCACCGTCCAGATGAAGACTAGATTTTGATGAAACAAGCTAGAATTTCCAACGTAAATGATGACGAAGGATCATGATTTCACACAGTTCGCCTGTCTGTCTGTCTGTCTGTCAATCCAGTTATCTGCCCAACACTTTGGCCTTGAGCGCATATCTCAAAAAAGAAAAAAAAAGACCAGCCAGATTGCCATGAAATTTGGCACCAATATTCATACTGCCCCAGAGGATGATTCATAATGTTTGCTAATTTGGTTCTGTTGTCTAAAGTTTCTGCTGTCACAATGCAGAATAATGTCCATGTGTGTAGGAGGGCTTCTGCAATGACTGTCATTGTTGGCAACGCTGACGCAAATCAGCTTTTTCTCCCGAATAATGGACAGCATCTTCTGCTTATGGGAACTTGAATTCTGTTTTTCTTTCATCGTCGGAAAAGAATGCTTCACTGATCCTTTATATTGCTGTGCTTAAGGACTTAATTTCCGTCTTTTTCTTCTTGCCTCTTGTCTGTCTTCTTCCCCTTTTCCAGCATCACTATCTTTGGCACCGGGGCCAAGTGGCTGTCTGTGCTGCAGGAGAGGAACCTGAAACCCGGTGAGTTGTGGTCACAATCACAAATGTGTGCACACCTACATGAGCACGCAGGCAGACATCCAGAGACACACATGGACGCACACAAGTAACAAACAGAAGCTCGTAGAGACATGCATGCACACACACACACACACACACACACAAACATACATGCATCCACTCTATGAGAATGGAACCTGGAACAATAAGAGCAGATGGACATGATAATGATTATAATAGTGATGCTGTTTGACTCTAAATGTCCTCTATGGCATTTACGGCGTGAATCGACAGTGTGCCCTGTGTTCTGGTGCTTGACACTGAATCAAATGGATAAAAGTGCTGTTATGATAATTCATGTGATAGGACCAGCTATTTGCTTTTAGTGTCACCGTTCTCCAGAGACAGAACCAGGTCGCTGCCGATAATCAGAGTTGTGTTGGCGCTTATTAGCCTCCCTGCTAACCTTCATAACATGCCGTTCCCTCTCTGCTATTTGTGGGATAAAAGAATGTCGGCTAAGACATGCATGCTGACATTTTTCCCGCTTTGCTGTGCTCTTTCATAAAGGTACATATTGTTTTGTGATAGAACAAAGCACAAGACATGTTCTTCTTTCTCAGTTTGGTGTAAATTCAATCTGTCGAGCCGTGCTTATTTTGATGATATTTCAGTTTTTATACCTGGTTCTCACTAATGGCAGAGCAGTTCTTTTGGTGAGGAAATGACAAAGGAGTACCAGTTAAATAAATTAGTTATATAAGCTGGCATTTAGTTTAAATAATTATATATCAAAGCTTTTGCTCTTTTGTTTCTCATCGTTTTCATGCCCTCCTCTTTATCCCCTCTGTTCTATTTCTTTTCCATTTCCTCTCTCCTCTCCTCTCCTCTCCTCTCCTCTCCTCTCCTAATGTTAAATTAGCACGTATAACCAATGTTTATTGCATAATCAGTTGCTGTGTCTCAGTTCCCAGTGCACAGCTATAATCACCACAAATCTGTATTCATGGTGCCTGCGTGTGTGTCTTTCCGCAACTTGTGAATTAGCTAAACACAGTCCTAATTTTTTGGCTTAACAGGAAGGTACAAAAAACAAAATGTCCAAAAGCTGGATTTGCTTTGTCTCTCTCTTTGCTTCTTCAGTCAGTATGTTTGTATGTAGGTGTGTCTGTGTGTGTGTGTTTGTGTGTGTGTGGGTGTCAGTGTGGGTGTGGGTGTTGGTGTGTGTGTGTGGATGCTTATTAGACAAAGAGAGTATGGCAGAGGGAGATGTGTGTGTGTGTGTGCATGTGTGCATGCAGTCATGCCTCCAGTGTGCTGGGAAGAGTAGGGGGAGCTTCTTCACTGACTGCCCCAGTGGAGAGGCCCTTTTCCCTGGGCTGACATTTGGACCGGACACCTGGAGGCATGGTGGGGGGTAGCAAGAGTTCCCGCTGTGTGTGTGTGTGTGTGTGTGTGTGTGTGTGTGTGTGTGTGTGTGTGTATCGGATGAGGGTCGGTGGCTGGAAGCTTATCAGTTTGCTGGGTGTTATTGGCTTGTGGATCGGGCATGTGTGTGTGACAGAGTGCGTGCGTGCACGGACCTGGGGACTGAGATTAAAGGTGTGTGTGTGTGTGTGTGTGTGTGTGTGTGTGTGTGTGTGAGAGTGTGTGTGCGTGTGTGTGCGCGCGCGCGTGTGTGTGTGTGTGTGTTTGAGCCACAACATGAAGGAGTGCACACAGCTGTGCGCAGGTGCATGCTCGTTAAAGTGTGTGTGTGTGTGTGTGGATTCTTAATTTAGTTGAAAATGATTGCTGACTGTAACTTGGGTATTACAAAACCAGT
This sequence comes from Chaetodon auriga, assembly GCF_051107435.1. Taxonomy (NCBI): domain Eukaryota; kingdom Metazoa; phylum Chordata; class Actinopteri; order Chaetodontiformes; family Chaetodontidae; genus Chaetodon; species Chaetodon auriga. The sequence continues at coordinate 14,183,751 of NC_135078.1, read as the reverse complement.
TTTATTCAACAAAATATGCAAAATTTCTCAATGAATCAATGGTTGCTCTTGTCTTAACACAAGCAGCCATACAAGAACTAAAGAAAATTAGACTAAAATATATCAATATATAGTACTTTTAATGCAACATACTGCACACTATATATGCAGACAGTTTTTTTTTTTGTAATTTTTTCATTTATCTCTTTCTCCCTCAGGGGAAACACACAACCTCCAGTCTCTCCACACCATCCTGTCTACCGGATCTCCTCTCAAACCTCAGAGCTACGACTACGTCTACCGCTGCATCAAGAGCAACGTGCTGCTGGGCTCCATCTCAGGTGACTGGCTGATGTTGGGACACATTTTGTCTGTTCTTTTCTATCACTTCAGTTCCATCTAAGAGAACACACAGCAGCAGCTTTTCCAAACATTGTTGGTGTCTGCCACATTATCGCTGGCAACTATATGCAAAAATGCAAAATAAAGCAACAAAGCATCTGCAACACAAGCACAAAAGGACTGACACATGCAAAGGAAATTCAGAAAAATTATTTGTATAGAACTGTACATTTTCCTCACCACCCACAACACACACACCATCACACACACAAGCACAGGCCCTTTCAGCCCATTGTTATGTTGACAGTCCGCTAGAATGCTATCTGTCTCTCTCTGTGAGTCCTGAAACGTTTAACATTTAGCACAGTCTGGGTGACTGACGTGTTACGGATGCTCACACACACACACACACACACACACACACACACACACACACACGCACACATACACACACCGAGTAGCAGGTTGGAGCCTCACACATGCAGAGACTAAGAGCATCTAAGCAGCACACACATGCTGTGAATGGCAACCCAGATGGGGGGAGCTTATAGCCACAGATGCATATATACACACGCACACACTGACATGTAGATGGAAGGATTGGACACACAAGCTTTGACTGAAATGTCACCCACGGTAGATAGAGGTCTGAGCTGAGACGGGGGGGACAGTGGTTATCTCTACTAGGGGGTTGTTAAAGTGAAAACCTGGATCTTATGTATTCATAGTTTTGCCCATCATAAAAAACATTTTCTTTGATGACGTTAACAGGAAGTCAAACGTGGTAAGAAATAAGACGTGATGATCATATATATCCCCCAGTTTGGACAAAGATGTGTGGAAGAGAAAACAAAGCTGAACTGATCACAGTTTACAGACTTACTTCCTGTTTTAGACTTGGCTGTGTTCTACCCACCGTACTTACCGTAGTTGTGAGCACACACAGTTTCCCACACAATGAAGGGGTTATTACCCAAATTTTGGGTTTGCTTATTTTTCTCTCCTCTGAATAAAGTGGTGTAGGTGTTCTTGCCAAACTGTTGGCGCGTTTGTAATCATCATCAACATCAGCACTCATTGTGCCCCATCAGACTTGTTGTAGCAGTGTCTTTCTCAGCGTTTGCTTCGATGAGTACAGTGTTGACATAATTGATAGAGAGGATGGCCAAAACCTCAAAATTCACACCCAAGTTGTCATAAATTGAAATTATCCTTTATGGTGATTATGTTTTTCTAATTAAGGGACTAGATCTGTGTGTGTATGAGGCCGTGTGTGCTCATGTGTGTGTCCATGTGCGTGTTCCTCAGAACAGCAGGTCTTGCCCCAGTCAGTCTCCTCCTTGTCGCCAAGGGCAACAGCAGGCTCCAACCCCGTTGGCTGCCAACCGACCTAACCTTGACCCCCAAGGTCAAAACTGTGCATGTGTGTGTGCATGTGTGTGTGTGTGTGTGTCCTAAGGATTTATCACAGCATATGTGACTGACTGGTGGTCACAGTGACATATGTGATGGGCCCCTTTGCCGATTTCACCCTGTGCGAGTGTCTGTGTGTGTGTGTCTTTATGTCAATGTGTGTGTACACATGCACAAGTAAGCTTGAATATTCTTATACAGTCTGAGTTTTTTCCCCCTTTTTGTGTATCTTATATTTGTGTGTGCGCATGTGTGTGTCATCCTATCAGCAGGGTTTTCAGACCCCTGTCACTTCTCATTGGGGGATTTTAACACTTTCACTGCTGGATTCCCTCCTTCCTAATACACCTCCGCCTGACTGCCCATATGTCACTCCTCTGCTCCGTTTACTCCCTCCTTTTCTCTTTCTTCTCTCCTTCTCACCTCTGTAAGGAAAGAGAAAGGTGAAAACCCCTCATCTTTTGTTTTTATTTTCCCATTACGCTGTATGGATGAGTTTTCTGTGTTTGCATGTATTGAAATGTGTCACCCTGTGTCTTTCATTATGTATATTCTTATTATAATTCATTTTTGAAAATATGAGTGCACGTGTAGGTTAGCTGGTTGCCTTATTGTCTCAGTTGGTGGCTTCATCTGACCCCAAACTGTGCCTGAGGGTGTTCAGAGCACTCACACCTACACAAATGACTTGCACACACAAGACTTCATTGCTCAGAATAGTCAGTGCTGTTGGAAACATCAGATCAGTGTGACAAGTTACCCTCTTATGTAGATACACACAGTACACACACTAAACGGCTGATGAGGGAAGCAGCAGTGGCTTTTGGCTTAAAATATGTGTGTGTGTGTGTGTGTGTGTGTGTGTGTGTGCTCACCCATTAAAGTGAGTGTAATAATAAAATAATTGCGTGTCTTCCCACTATAAGTGTGTGTGTGTGTGTGTGTTTAATCAGAAGACAAAGTTTCCACTTCCTCCAGGGAGCCAATTAAAGCTCAATAAAGAACCTGGCAGAGAGACACAGAGCGAGAGAGAGAGAGAGAGAGAGAGAGAGAGAGAGAGAGAGAACGATTGAAAAGAACAGAAAGAAAAGGAAGAGAGAAGGAAGTGGTAGAAGGGCAGAGAGCAGATGAGAGGAAGCGAACAAGATGGATGGATGGAGTCTGTGATACAGAGAGGGAACGACACAGGGAGGTAGAGGTAAAACAATGTGAAGGGAGATGAATAGAACGTGTCAGAAATAGTAGATGATTGGAAGGTAAGAGACAAATGGATGGTACAGCAGTATGTAGTGGGTGTTTGTGTGTGTGTGTGTGTGTGTGTGTGTGTGTGTGTGTGTGTGTGTGTATTATGACAGTTTTGGGAATGTGCTGCAACAGTGTAGAACTCCTATATAGGCCAATGGAGGTAGAGCAGGGCGCTAACACTGCCAATTTGTGTTGTCAAAATACCAGATTTATACAGTTACTAAGTTTAGCAGTGGCTCAGATCGCTGGTCACTGTGATGCTTTTCTAACAGGTACCTTATCCCACAGGTTAGTAAACAAAATATAAAATGTATTTTCCCCAGTTGAGCCTGAATTCTTTGGAACTAGATTGATTTAACTTCAGTTTTAGTCAACTTAAAGCCTTGTTTTCAGAATAACTCCACAGCAAGCGGTCTGTGAAAATTCTCAGTCATCCAGGTCATGGTTATCCAAGGAGGGTTGAATCAATGGCCACTGGCAAAATATTAATATATTCAAAGCAATCCAGCACAAATATATTGAATTATGCACAGCCTATAGCATCCAGCAGTCTTATCAAATGCTAACAAAATAACAATAAACACCACAACATGAGGATACACATCAAATTTTTGAATAGTTAAATATTTTTTGACAGGTTGTTTTTTGACAAATTGCACTATTTACAAAAAATTCTGTCTTCACTTTAATTTTTCAGTTAACTGTGGGAAATGCATAATGATAGCTAGTGTCATTATGGTCTTCCTGTTTTTTTTTAGAAGTCTTAAAAGGGTACTAAAAATGGAAAAACATCATCTTTTTATTCATTGTAAATATAAAAAGATCTTCAAAAGTGTTTCATTTCAGATGCTCACAAACTAAATCTCTCCCTCTGTGCCTGTTTTTCTCTCATCTTTCCGCCCAGGCGGCACTGACATAGTGTCATGTTTCATGGGTCAGAACCCCACAGTTCCAGTGTATCGTGGCGAGATCCAAACAAGAAACCTTGGCATGGCTGTGGAGGCCTGGAGCCTTGACGGTAAGAGAGAGTGTGTGAGTGAGTGCATGTTCAGAGCGGCTGAATTACTAAGATGCTATTGCCGTCCCTCTATCAAGGGATTTACTGAGCAATCTATATTGATTTATTTATACTAGGTTGCTCCCATGTGTGCGTGTGCATTGATGTGCCTGTATGTGTTGGTTTGAATTGGAGGCCGGCCATTGGTGAAAAAGTAGCCATCAGTGAACTTTCCCTGGGTGAATCCAACTGTAGACGCATTAGACTGACAATCAGCTCTGCTGAAAGCATGCTGTCTCTCAACTTAACAGTCTTAGCTTTCGTGAGCTAGGCAGGTCCACTCTGAGGTCGTAGTATCCAGAGTAACATGTAAGCAACTTTAACATGTAACCAAGTCACTCACTTAGCCTTAGCTTGTAGCAAGAGTAGTCCATGGTGGGGCGAGAGCAGTTAGCCCGTTAATTTTTGCTGAAACTTCCACAAACGTCCACAAACCTTCTGCCACCAGTTTAACGCTGGTTACTCTAAGCACTAACTATAAACTTAATTGTTACTGAAGTAAAACTGCTTTTGAGCCGTGGGTCAACCAAGGGCGTTTGGTCCCCTTTAATGTCCGCTTCAGCAGTAGGACAACTGTACACTGACAACAAATGTGGTACATCATCTCACTTTTATACATCGCATTACTCTGCCAGTCTGAACTTTTACAGGGAGGGTGCATCAATTCCTGATCTATACACATATATATGTATATGTATATAAAATATTATATCAGCCTTTAAAATCCAGTAAGAGAAACACAGTTTTTTTTTTTCATTGACAACAGGAGTCTTCAAAGTCCTCCATGTTATTCTTATTGATTTGAGCTCTCGATCCCTCCTGCAGGCTGTACTGCTGTGTCTCTACCACCTCAAAGGAGAGTGGATTGAGGGATCATTTAAGGGCAGTTTTGTTGGAAGATCTTGGGATTATTTTAGTTGGTCTCTAAGCCTATAACACCATCCTGAGGGAGGAGGTGAAGGCTTTGTGATACCACACACTGAAGTGTGTGAGGTTCTCTGAGTGAGTGTGGGTATGTGTGTGTCTGTATTTCTCTCTGTGTGTTTATGGGTATATGGCCAAAATGGGGACAAAATGCAGGTCCCCATCATGTAAATCATTACATTTTAGAGTGAGGACATGGGTTAAGGTTAGGGTTAGGCAAGTTATGGTTATGGTTAGGGTAAGTCTCCTAGATAATGTCCCCAAAAGTAATGAAAAAAAAAAACCTTTGTGTGTGTGTGTGCGGACAGGCAAACCTGTATGGGGACAGAGCGGGGAGCTTGTCTGCTTGAAGCCAATCCCCTGCCAGCCAACACACTTCTGGAATGATGAGAACGGGAGCAAATACCACAAAGCATACTTTTCCACATATCCTGGTAAGTACTCACACGTTGTATATAAATACACACTTACATATGGTCTGCATATATTCAAGGAACCATTGATAAAACACTGTATGATATAATGCAGTGCCATGCAATAGCCCTAATAAATACTGCCGAAACTGAAACCCTTTTTTCTGCTCCTGCATGCCACATAATAGCATTTTATATCACAATAAATTAAATTCTTCAGAGTTCTTTGTCAGCAGCTGTTGTTTTGTTTTGTTTTCTATTGCATGTATTGTTTGATTTATTTTCAATGTGTTTTTTTATTACCAATCCAAAAACTCTTGTATTAAACTTAATAGTGTTCCTTGTCTCTCCAGGGGTGTGGGCTCACGGAGACTACTGTAAAATCAACCCAAAGACAGGAGGCCTTGTCATGCTGGGCAGAAGGTCAGCCATTAACATTCTGCTCAGGGCAGAGCGATGTTTATATGGCACAGTATAACACTGCTTTACGTCAAAAACAGTAAAAGATGGTAGATTTTTCTCTCCATTGCATTATGACGTGTGGCAAGACAGCTTCGCAGTGACACGCACTAAAGTTTTGAATCTTGAACTTGTGTTTGTTCTGCAGTGACGGCACTCTGAACCCCAACGGAGTCCGATTTGGCAGCTCAGAGATCTACAACATCGGTGAGTCTTGAACACTGCAGGTGGAACAAGGTGTGGGTGTGAGGAAGGAAAAGCAAAAGCGTTTTTGTGAGCTTAAATTGAGTCATGGTCCCATTATGTTGGTGAAAAAAAAACTTGTCCTCCACATAATCAATATTTTCTTGTCAAAAGTTTATTAAAGTTTGCTCACTTGTTATTATTCAGCCAGCAGAATGTCACAAAAGCACAATTTCTTCTTTGCTGGTGGCAGCGGTGTTTCTGTGCTTGTATTTGAAGTCGTGAGTTGTGAAACATTTTTCTCTCTTCTTACCAATTTCTTCAAACTCTTCAAACTCTTCCATCTTCCCTTCACCTTTCACCTCCTCTTCTCTGCTTCCCTCTCATCTGCTCTCCTCATTTTTTGTTTTGTCTCCTTGTCCTCCGCTCTGCCCTCTCTTTTGCTCTCATCTCTGCAGTGGAGGCTTTCGAGGAAGTGTCAGACAGCCTTTGCGTTCCTCAGTACAACGCCGACGGAGAAGAGAGAGTAATTTTGTTCTTAAAGATGGCACCTGGTAAGCCCTTCTGTCCAGAGCTGGTGGCGAAGATTAAAGGCGCCATTAGAAAAGCTCTGTCTGCCCGACATGTCCCGGCTATGCTGCTGGAGATCGGAGATATACCTGTAAGAAAACTATAAATATCAATCAGATATGAAGAAACCTGTCAGATTATCCTGTCACAGTGGTCACAACTGTCAAGGTCGGTCCTGGCGGGAATAACAAGCCTTTTCTTCATCTCTCTGCAGTACACCATCAGCGGTAAGAAGGTGGAGGTGGCTGTGAAACAGGTGATTGCCGGCAGGGAGGTGGCGCAGAGAGGAGCTTTCTCCAATCCTGCATCGCTGGACCTCTACAAGAACATTCCTGAGCTGCAGAACTATTAGAGATGAGGCTTCACCGCGATGGAGAGGACCTGCAAGAGAGAAGCAACCACCTTTCAAGAATTGAGCGTAGTTTTTAAATGAACTTTATTCAAATACAGGTACAGAGAGACATGCAAAGTGCATTGGAGGCATAGTTTACAAAGGCACCCTGAGCTTTGTTCAGGGCACGAAGAGGAAAAAATGCTTATGTCAAAATAATACTGAACGGGTGCAGACAATTTGTATATACTGAGTGAAAGGTTTGTGAGAGATGAGAGAATGTTACGCGAACTGCTCCATAGCTTTCAATCAAGTGATCAAGCAGCTGCTCAAAGTCCACCATGTTGTGCAAGTAAATGTTGAACTGGATTCAGCTTTGGGTGTATCATGATGTGCACAGCGGCGCTTGTGAATAAGCTCATGCTCCTCGGCCACCAACAACAGAGAAGTGAAATTTAGCACTAAGCGTTTTGCTTTGGCTTCACAGTCTGATTGCTATCAGCCCGTGAAGAACCATATCTCTCTGTGTCACCTGCTTTAACCCCCAGGTTGGTTCTGAGTGGGTCCCAGACTGTAGATCCATGGAAGCGTGCAGATAAACACACACACAAGCACTTGGGATTAACACCTCATCTTTGGCTCATATCATATGTGGTGTGTTCTGCTTTATTAGATGTATATATATATATGAATATATATTTTTTGGACTGTGAAAGTACCTTAACACTATGATTACGCATTGAGAGATAGCGACTCAAACCTGTTAAAGTGAGTCTGAGATTTAGAGGGTCGTAACATGTCAGGAGTTTGAATAAATGAACCGGATACCAGATACAACGAAACGTACTGAACTTTTGTCTAATCTAAAAAGTTATTGATTTCTTGTGTATCACATGCTCAGTCTTACCCATCCTTTGACTTTTGTAACCCTCCATCAAGTCATGAATTGATGATGCTCGAGTTTGATCTGAAAGTGAGCAAATGTTCATTTCACCACAAAAGCCTGTATTTTTTAGTCTGATATCTATGTTCCGTGTTTTTGGTAAGAAGAGTGTGTCCTCGTGAAAAGCTCCAGTGCAGCCTGTTTTTACTTTATACATGGGAAAACTGAATCATTTATTCAAAATTTCCTCAAAGCCTAAAGCTTAATTAATACTGTTAAAGGTGAACTGCAGTAGTTTTGGTCACTAGAAACACTATTGAGGAACAGGGGTGTACAAAAACAGAAAATAAATAAATAAATAAATAACTGACCTGAATGTTACAGAGAAATCATGGATGTAAATGTCAGAGAAACATTTGATTTTTGGGGAAAATTGAAGCTGCAGGAAGCATTTCTTACTGACACTTTTCTTACTGGACGTTTTGTGGTTCTTGATTCAGTCTTTCCTACTTGTTTCCAGATTGTTTTAAAGATGTTTAAAGTGTGAATGCTAATAAATTAAGTGAAAAAAAAAAAAAAACAAGCTGCAGTTCGTCTTCAATGTCTCAGCTGAGGCTGAATTTCCTCTTTAAAGGTACCCTGTGGAGTTTTGACTACTAGTAGCGCTACGGAGCAAAGTTTGGATCAGTGGCTCCCCGTCTTGATTGTGTCATCTACACATGCACGAGCACGCAGGTGACTGGATACGTATTCCAGCCAATGGTGTTGCAATGGTGGCGGTAATGTGCCAAGAAAAGTAATATTGCACCGGCAAAATGCAAGAGAGAAGAAGACTGCGAGAGCTGTCAATCAAAAAAATTACAATTACAATTAGTCATTTGGCAGACGCTTTTATCCAAAGCGATGGCACAGCATCGGGGCAGTTTTGGGATTCAGTATCTTGCCCAAGGATACTTCAGCATGTGGACTGCAGAGGCCAGGGATTGAAGCACCAACCTCCTGATTGCAGACGACTACCTCCTGAGCCATAGCCACCCCCAAACAACAACAAAACCCAGCAGCTGCAATGTTTTTTTGGCTTCAAGAATATACACGGTGCATTTTGGTGAGAAACACTATGTAAACATGTTTTTCAGAGGAAAACTCCACAGGGTACTTTTTAAAGTGTCAGAGGTGAAGTCTGGTGACACATGGCTGATCTAAAGTTTCATTCTGTCGTAAACATTTCTGACAATAGGCCAAGAGTTTGCTCTGAGTGGGTCACATGTAGTTGGATTATATTTGGCTCTTCCATGTCCACCTGTAGTGTAGTGAATCTGTAAATGTTACTTAGTGTTAGGAGAGAGTTTATTGAATCTGCTGTGAAAAGTGGCTTTTGTCTTTGTCTTTCTTCGCTAGATTATTTTCTCTTTTACACAACAGCATGATGATGATGTCTAGGCCTTGTTTATGTTGGAAGAGCCGTGGATGGATGTGAACTCTTCTCATTTGCACATATTGGTTGGAGTTTTTCAGGGGCGTATTTGCATTAGAAACCACTTGAGTCGTGTACCAAGGGAGAGTTTGTTGCAAGCACGGGTGCATTTCCTGGTTGACAACTGTCAGCTACCCAATAAAATAAAGCCAGGCTGAGAGCAAAAGCTCAAACAAACAATTTTGTATCCCATAACTTCAGCCTTTAATACCAGCCGCAGATTTACATCATCCCCACTGCTTTTCTAAGATAAGCTGGGAAATCCTTTATCCCATGCTTGCTGGACACAGCATGTAGCATGTAGCAGTATGTGAGGTGTACACAGGAGTTAACATTTATGTTTTTTTTTTTTTACAGCTTAACTGAAATATTTCCTCCAGAGCTCTGACACAAAAAACACTCAAAGGTAGCGTCTTTGTGGTGTGCAGCTTCATCTTCGGGTTCCAGCACCTTCAGCAGCCAATAGCATACATACAGTGACTAAATTAGCATTAGTGCTACAGTTCGCAGCATGCGATGTCTTGACCACCTCAGCATGTAAACTTCAGCTTCAGGCTGAAGAATAAACAGCTGTCAGTCTGCTGGAATAACAGAAAAGAGTATGTGTTTGAGTAATTGTCTGAGTGTGTGTGTTTTTTGTGGAGTGTGTAGAAGCCAGTCATTTTGACAGACGTCTACTTTAGAAATAAACTTGGCAGTTTTAAAACTCCCTGTAACCTTTATTAGTGTGAACGCTCAGACCTGCCAGTCAGGCAAACTTCAAAACATAACAGAGAGCGAAATATAAAAATAGAAAAAGTGAGACTTGGTGAGAGTCCAGTTCCTCGGTGGAGAAAGTCTCACCAATCTAGTCTTCTAACATTTTATTTATTCCTGCCTTCAGTCATTCAAACATGAGAAAGTGTTTTGTTGGCGCCCTGTCAGCTTGTAGAGGAGATAGGACGGCGAGGAGACAGAAGGGAGGGCTGTAGGAATGTTGACAAATGAAAAGCTGAAGTGTTTACCAATTTCACAAATAATAACCATCTTATGAGCATGAATGGTAAGTGCCATGCAGTCCCCCAGAGAGGCTGTCTGTTGTTGTGTGATTCATCCCAATGGTCTCATAATAGAGCACATCACAAACCAGAAAATGACTTTGTTAACGGCTTGATTGTACACTGTACTTACAGGGGTTGGCAGTTAATTCACTCTCAGTGCAATCAATTTGAAATGTGAACTGAAACTGCACAGACAAATGACAGACTGTGTGTTCGGAGTTATTTGGCTAGAAATTAACCTGTGATGCTTATGTTGAGGTTTTCCTTCCGTATTAAGGAAAGTTAAACCCAAAAAGTGTACTACTGTACAACTTGTCAGACTAAAAAGTGTCATTTGTGACTTTATTATGCAATTAAAAACAGTGCAGTTCATCGATTACACACAAGCTAGAAGAACGTTGGACATAGCGTCTGTTTCGTTGTGACAAGTAGAAAGCAGTCAGGATGTCAGGATCTCTCAGTTCTTATTTTGATCATCTGATTAATCATCCAGCCAATAAAATGCTAGAAAACAGTGAAAAATGAGCGTCATTATTCCTCATATTCCAAGGTGGTGTATTCAAATGACCTGTTTAATCTGACAACTGGCACAAAGCTAAAAAGATTCGCTGGAGCTTTCAGCCAGCAGCAGATGATGAAGTCAGAAGCAGATGGAGATGCCCTGTTGGTGATAGTAATATCCCATGACCTTATTAGAGCATTTTGGTAATGTGACAACAGGTGAGGAGAGAGCATAACTGCCTGGCCTCGGATGTAAATGGGCATCCACTGACCCTGATGACTTTGGTCAGCAGCTGACGAGTAAGTGACCTCATATTGAGTATTTTGTAAATTGCTATTTCCAAGGTCGATGATAACCTTGAAGCTCAAAATATCTAAGTTCAATAGCATATGAATCAAAGAAAAGCAGGGAATCCTTACAATGGAACAGATAGTGTCTGAATCTTTTGACATTTTGCTCAATAAATGAGTTGAGCTTGATGTCCAAGAAGTCTCTGGACAGGGAATAGTTTGTCTCATAATGTCCCTCAAAACAACACATCAACATGCTCATTCCCCCTCTTATAGTTTGGATTTTTAAGCCACCCTCTAGAGGCTATTAGAGGAACTGCATCTGAAGACATCTCTGCATTGACTTGGTTCCATCCTTACAAACACAACATGTATTGGGAGATTACATTGATTTTTAGGTTCATGGTTATTTCATTATGTTCCTCAAGCAAACCGCTGAGGTTCATCATTGGTTATATGTTGAAGATCCCAAAAAAGCATCAGTTCAATCTGAGTGTAGAACATATGGAAATTATCATGCCTCACTTCAAGCTGTGATGGATTCAGTTCCTCATTTATCCTCCTATCCTATAATTTGGAAACCTTCCTACTTCCCAGATGTGTTGAATGTGTTCGCCTATTGTTCCCTCCTATTGCATCCTATCTTCCATGTCCCCAATTATCCTCAGGTGACGGTGCCCTCCCCCTCCCTCTCACCTCCACAGGAGACTTGTTAAATCTAAATTGGTTCCCAAAGAGACTTTCTCCTGGAAAGCTGATCACCACATCAATAAAGAGCTTCAATGTGCTTTGCTTCTCCTGTGCGGACGTAGTGCCGACAGGAATGTACACATGTCTAATCTTGAAGTGAAAATGAAGCATGTCACCCACATGCTGTCATATTTAAATCTCAGGAATGGAAAGAAGTCTCCTTTTTAGTCTGGTCAAAGGAAACAGGATTACCTCAGGGAGTCAAGAAAAAAGGGAGAGCTCTGTTTATGCTACTTACTTTCACTGTAATCCAGTAGGAATCAGCTGCTCAGGTGCTCAACAGTTACTGACAAACAGGGAGGGAAGGAAACTCACAGCACATCTCTCAGCTGATGAGGACCTCAGCTGCATGAGGTTTAACTTTTGTTAATTTAATACCTGCAAAACTAATGCCGCTTGTTTGTTCTATAATAAAATGTTGCAAATGTTAGCATGCTAATATCTAAACTGAAATGCACCTGCTAAACATCAATATCTTACCGTTGTCATTGTGAGCCTGTTAGCATGCTGACGTTAGCATTTAGCTCAAAGCAGCACTGAGCACAGCCTCGCAGCACTGACATGGCTGCAGACTTTTTTTTTTCTAAATCTTAACGTCACTTTTTTTTTTTTTGCTAAACTAAAGAAATATAGAAGGTTTAGGGACATGATTTTCATGTTTCAGTTCTCTCTAGTGATTCATGTATACTTGCTTTGCCAATAACTTGTACATTTTTCAGAAAAATAAATTGTGTTTATTAGACCATAGGGACTACATGCTGATTATGTATGGTATTTTGCAGTATGGAAGTAATGCAAAACAAAAACCAGAGGGAGTAATTATAACCAGAGAGAGAGGACAAGAAAGACGTATCTATAACTGTTAAATAAAGTGGCTTTAACAACCAACCCACGATGTGTTTCCTTTTCAATTTGATCCTCACAGGAACACCCTGACAGTGGCTTTTATTTCATGTTCACTGAGAACGATTTGTTTGAGATATAACTCCCTCTTCCCCCCCACGCAAATGAATTTCTATTTGTTTTATGTGGTCACTCAATTGAGTTTGACATGAGAAGCAGCTAAATGGAAAAGAATCTCTATTGAGACTTGCGCCTGTGTTGGGTGGTCCAAATTGAGTCAAGCAGATGTGCAAATTGCCACCGTATGCAGTGGAAAACAATGGTTTTGTGTCCTCTAGAATGGCAATTATGACTATAAAACACTAAAGTTGCGCTGTGTACATGAGTCATTATCTCAGAAACTTTATGCAGATTCACCTGTTCAGACACATAGCGTTCTTCTGGAGAAACCAGCCTGAGAGCTGCTCAATGCAGCTGCAGTCTTCTGCACTGGAGAACTGAGCTTTTCAGCCATGGGACTCAAAGTTTAGTTCTGTTGTATAAAACCTCTTGACATTTCCTGTATTATATCTGTTGTTTTATGCTGTTGTATATGTGTACAAATAGAAAAAAAAACATAAAAAACAAAAAACATAAAATCGACATAAAATCTGTTTTCTAATTTATTTGCATAATCTCCTTCTTATCAATCCATTTTTGTTTTTAGTCCCTTAAGTCTTAAAGTATTTTCTTAAAGCAACAGAAAAATCTGCCGGTGCATCTGCAGTGAAAATTATAACTTCTTTGTTAGAGTCTGATAATAATAAAGTTTCATTTTCCTGATTCTAGTGCAGATCTAGATGGAGATATTTGCAGTATAAATGAAAAACTAAATTACAGCACACTTGCAACATTGGAGTCGTGAGTTGGCATTTCTTTGTTTATAAGGTCAGCCTAGGTAAGGTTTTGCAGAAGTCTCTGACCCCAAACTGTTCAAAAGCCAGCTACACAAGATTTATTTGTTCTAGAGAGCTCCCTGATGTGAGTGGATGTAACAGAGTGTGTAAAGTGGTTGTAAGTGAGAGTCCTGCATCAAGCTACACTGAAAGGATCCGGTTCTTAACATGTTACAAGAGTACAGAAAAAGGTTAAAAAGACAAGGTGGGAGGAAACCAAATATTGATGGAGTGATACCTGCCGTGCCAGACCATCATGATGGATCAGTGTGATGTATGAAATATTCCTGAGACATACACCCAATCAATAACTTTAACCGCTGTATGTGACAGCAGGGGGATGGCAAACACTTGGTGTAATTCAGTATTCAACTGATATCCATTAGTTTGTTGTCATTTGAAGCTGCTGCTGTTTTGCAAGTTCATGTTTCAACCATTTTAGTAACGCTTATAAAGATGCAAAGTTGAATCCGTTGACCATCATGCATCAGATCAGATCAGTACCACAGCGAGGTTTCTGTGCCAATGTACTGTAAATCTAAGCATCTGTGTATCAAAAGGCACATCATTTTACTGATAAAAAAAAACAATTCATTGCGGGCAAGAATTCTAATATGTTCTAATATGCCAAAGTGGATCACGCTTAATCTGAGATATATCTCTCATTTAATGTAGAAATTCCAGCACAAACTCCCAACCATGTTTTGGGTAAACTCACATGACGTGAAGTATTTCCAGTCGCATGCTGTGACGTTTCGGAACCTAAAACATTGTTTAATCCTGTTTACACACCAACACATAACCGCCGTTTTCAGACATCTCCACTCTGGCCGGAGATTTTAAAAATGACCGCTTTCCGTGAAAAAAACTCTGTTCGCGTCTAAATGAGAGGCCAAACCGCATGAAAACATATGCTTTTTCCCTAAGTGTAAACGGGGTCTCAGTGTTTTCTGCCTGAATTCACCGCCTCACCTCCACACCCACCTGTGCAGCTGCTATTAATTCCCTCATCAACTCCTCAGTGTTCAACCTGCCTCTTTTTCCTTCAGTTAGCTGCCAGATTGTCTTCTGCAGCAGCAGTGCAGTCCTCTTGTTCGCTCTTACCCGCCTGCCTGCCTTGTTACAACCATTTAAATGCCTTTTTGGACATTTCACCCGCCTGTCTGCCTGTCTTGTACAGAACCGCACTTTTGATCATCATCACAGTAAATTTTGCTTTTCCTCTCCCTGTCTCCATTCTGAGGCATGCTTTTGAGTCCTCCAACTGTTTTACTAAACCATGACATGTAGTTTGTCTTGCACAATTTCTGCCTTCCTCATCCTACTAGAGCTGAAAAATGATGAAAATAAATCTTTCATTGAGTCCAGCGGTGTCAATTTCACAATTATAGAAATTTCAGTTTTTAGGGCATCTGAATAATAACTTTTTCTCACTGTCACCTGACAATTGCCTGACGGAGAAGAGTATTCCATTTAAGTACAAAACATCAATGTATCCCCATGAGGGCTCTAAGGCGAACGCTGTCTGAGGAATCACACTTCCTGATGTTTCACTCCAGTTTTCAAGAGTTTCAGCTCTCTAAAGCTGCTGCAAGTGGAGGAAGCCTGCATCACTTTTAGTTATTTCAGTTGCCTGTGGAACAGTGTTATGATTCTGGTGTCTTTGCAGTTTTCCTCTGTCACTTTTAGTACCACCCACATCCACATTTAGTGTTGTGTTCTGTGCAAAATACCAATACTGAAAGCTCTGATACAAAATAAGTCACATTTCAAGTTGCTTGCCTGTGTAAAAACCTCCCTGAAAACTGAAGAAATCAAAAAAAAAGTCACTCTGACCTACTTCCCAAATCGAAACAACCTTCAGCAATTTGTTAGAATAATATTCCATTGATTAACTCAAATGTATTGTTCCTTGAAATAAATAATGTTCCATACAATACAATCTTAACAGTCCCATCTGCTCAGATCTTTGTTTCCTCTTCAGGTGTAATGGAGCATTGATACTCAAACAAATCCCAAATGACTGGATTAAAAACGTCTTCTTTCTCTGTCTCGTTTTTTTAATGTTGGGTTTTAGATTTGCTGTCAATTCTACACTTTTAAACAGAAGAAGATGCTCCTTTAGCAGCTAAAAGCAAATGAGCACATGGAAACTGCACCATCTGATGCACCTAAATTCTCCTTCTCCATGTCTCTGTCTGCTTTCATCAAACTGCCACGGAGAGAGCAGGAGACATGGAAGGAAGGAAGGAGAGCAAATCAGGAAAACTGGGGGAAAAGCAGCGTGAAAGAAGAAGAAAGCAAGCCTAATAATCAGCTGCAGACAGGTGAGGCAAGATGGCGCAGTTGGGAAAGAAGAAGGCGGACCAAACCTGGAGAAGGTAAAGGAAAGGGAGAGAAATGAAAGAGAAAGAGATGAATCATTTGAAGTCACAAATACAAGCCGGTCGGGCTGAACGCCATGAACATTTTGATTTTTCTCCAATTCCGCCCGTCAATCTTGTCGTCTTTTTTTGTGGGATTGTTCAGCTGTAGGTGGCTCCCTGCTTTGTGGAGACAAGCGGTGCTCACTCTCTCACTGTCACAGCTTGATTTGTGTTCTGTTTGCGCGCGTGTGTGTATGTGTGTGTTTGCGAGTGTATTTCTAGCGAGTCTCCTCTCCAGCTCCTGAAGACATCGTTGACTTTCTGAGTGCGTCAGTTTAACTCCTTGTAAAATTCTGGCTCTCGTAACTGACAGCAGAATCTGAGTGTGAGTGCAAAGTGAGAGACTGATTGGTTCAAATGTGTTGGAGAGAGTACAGTTTTTTTTTTCTCACATATTGGGATTAGTTGAAAAAATAGTTAATGAGTGGGATGCAATTTAGCAGTTTTATTAGCCAAAAGAATAACACCTTCACTCTGTTCAAATCAGCGTGTGTGTGTGTCGACTGTACAGTACAGTAATGCAGGATAGATGCAGGACAAATGCATGCTTGTCATGCTATGTTCAATGCATTTTGAATAGCGAGTGACAAAATTGAATGTGTTAAATTCAAGTTGTTTTCGATGTCCTGAAAAGCTCAAAACACAATGAATTCGAATCCAAACCAGAGTAATCAGTTGGTTGAGACAATGCCAAATCATAATATCTTCATACTATGTCAAGGCTTACAATCTTGAATATGTAAAGAGCATACATACACAGGAAATGCGTGGATGTACTGTCTGCTGCACTGCTGTGTGGGACGTATCTAGAAACTGGTATCTCTATAATCTAACTTTGAGTTTGAGCCTCCTTCTACCAGTTTGATTGACAGTTATATCCACTGATCCATGTGCTAAAATTCATTTGACAAAGCGTTTATATATAGACTACAGTACAATCAATATTTTCTGTACGTTATAATGTTGAGCCAGATGTGTCTGTATCCACCTCAAAAACTGTTCTGAGTAGATTTCACACGTGGAATTTTAACACAAGGGGTATGGTGCCCATCCAGTTTTGTCAAAATCACATCAGCGGCTTCTGAGATTTCACATTTGACTGACAGACAGACAAAGCTGGATTCATCCAAGGGAGACAGACGGAAACAGACAGACAGACATACAGACAGACTGATGGATGGATGGAAGGGTGGATGGATGGATGGCATGGGAGAAGACAAAAACCAGAGAGGTAGGGAAGGAGAGGAAGCAGTGTTGAAGAGGAAACTTTAGAAGTGTAGCTTTCTAAGCTGCCACCTGCTTTGTGATGGAAGAAGTTAAACTACAGCAAAGCTACAGTTCCCTGGGGAGAAATGGAGTTTTGGTAACAAAAGTTACCCAGAAAAAGTAGTTCACACTTCTATTTAAAAATAAGTTAACTAAAATTTGCAATGTTGTACAATTCAAAACTGAAAATCACATAATAGCAGAAGCACCACAGATTGGGATCTTAACTTTCTTCAAGCTGCAGCAACAATAACAAACATTGTGGTTTGTCGCTGCACGACATTAACTGTACATATTCCAATAACCACAACCAGCAACTACAAATTAGAATGCCAGTGTGCTCCTAGATGCACTGTATACTAACGCCTGTGCACGTTAATGTAGGCCTGTAACAGGTTTTTTGCATGCTGTGACACACTCAATCACGGCTCCACGTCTCCTAGAGGCTGAAGGCAGAGATGAGCTGCTTTTATAATGCAGTTTGTTTTGCAGTGTCCTGGTGGGAAAATCCATCTGTTTTTATTTTTCATTTTACCTTTGTTTAACCAGGAAAGCCTCATTGAGATCAAGCCTTTGTCAGTGATAATTTCATCATAAAACAACCCAAGAGCAATCTAAATTCACAAAAAATCAGACATCAATCCAAAATAATACCTCACTGTGACTAACACAAGATGCTGAAATACTCTAAAAAACACTGGCAGCCAGAAGAGAGAGCGCCCAGGTTATGCAGCAATGATTCGAAACCAGAGAGACAGACCAAATTTCTGATTGTGTTGAATCAAATATTTGACGTTAATGCTTTAAATGGTAAAACAGGTGAATGTAAGAGGCAGAAAAACAACAGCTTTTTACCCATTAGTCTGCATGAAAACGAAAGCATCAAAACATAAATGCTGGAGGAAAAATAAATAAATCGTCCCTGGAGACAGACAGTCAAGATGACCTTCACTTCCTGAACGTCTTACTCAGGTTGTTTTTTCCCACGGTTCAGCCCACATCTGCATTGATCTGTGTCCTTGATTGCGTGATCACACTCACAAGGAAATTTAAGTGGGAAAGAAGACAAAACACAGAGAGGAGAATTCATTACGCACGCAAACTTATCGCAGATATCGCTTTCCATTTCTGTTCATCAGGGTCAGTGGATTAGACGGGGATCAAGTGTGTGTCCTTAACACGTGAGTATATACTCACTTTCACATGCATACACACATACACAGGAAAACACCTTTATCAGGGTAGCTGGATTACACAGGGATAAGGCTCGACTCTTGATATTGACCCACCGACTAAACACACACACTCTTTACATTTGCTCACACTGTGTACATACACAAACACATGCCCACATATAGAACCGCGTGTGTATATTCCACAAAGCCAGACCAGTTTATTCTTTCAGTACGGACACACACGTGAGTTTTATTCTGTTATATTTGGGTCTTGACTCATCTACTCTGCCCTTTGAGGTCTTTTATTGTCACTGTTGTGGTTCATTCTGGCTGAGTCAAGCTTAGTTGGCTAATTGTTTCACTGAAATAACCTAAATGCTTAATATTAATTATGACAATACTTCCTGATGATGCATTTCTGTGTGGAAATTGTATGTATTCTTAAATCTGCTCTTCTGCCTAGTGGCTGCCCACTTCTCCTGTACTCAGCATGATTTCATGTTTATCTTTGTCAACTGCAATGCTGCTTTGGTGTGAGCTATAAGGCAGTGCTGTCTTGAGCCAAATTAGCGTCACACAGCTATTATCATCTAGTAAACACGTCATCCCTTTATGTTGTCATTCCAGACAGCTTCAAACAGCAAGTGCAATGGTGATTTCTGCAAAGGAAAATTAACTCACGTAACATCAAGTCAGGTGCACGTACATGCATTTGCTTCCTTGTATATGCATTTATCTGCCTGCGAGTGAATTGTATGTGGGTTTGCATCACATGGGAGTTGCATCCACATTTGGTCACATGCTGAGCCGAACAGGATGTGCACATTCGCATGAAATTGAAGGGGAGGGAACAGCAGCAATGAGAAACATGATTTTTCACAGGCTTGCTTCTGCTTGAACCAGCATGCAAATGCAGATATGGCAAAAAAATAAAATATAATACAATAAAAAGTATTACCCACTGAGGCATGAAATTCATATTAGCATGCATTTTGTGATTTTTATGAATGTATGTGTGGTAAATATGCTTTTAACTTGCTATCTGTCCTTTTCTGTCTGATTTTCCATGATCACCTGACTAATTTTCCGACACATATGTTTGACATTGAATCAAATGACATTTCTGTCTTTCTCACTACCTCACACACACCATACGCATGCTTCGCCTTCACCTGCAGGAAAACACGCAGACATCCCTGAGACAGAGACAGACAGACAAACGTTTTGCTGCTGCAGCGACCAAACAAATTTAGTGCAGCATTGAGGCTCTTGTAAATTAGGTTGAGAAATCATTATTGGAAGTCTAAATATGGCAGCGATATTAATCTGCTTTACATAACACATCTAGTCTCACTGTGGGAAGATCCTCACCTCAGCACTCCGGACGGGATTGTGGATCGATTGTATCTCCATCTAAGATATTAAAGAGGGCTAAAGAATCATCACCTGGGAGTATTTTCCCGTCTTAGTCGGTCTCTCCTGGGAACCTAAAAATCTTTATGGACCTCTAATATCTTGGCTGATGCTAATAAGTGTGCAGCTGACAGAAACTTATTAAAGGCTCAGCAAACAGTCGGCTAACGACAGCTCTGGTATCAATTCAGATTCAGTTTTCTTGAGATGGCACCATTGTCGCCACTAAATTTTATGCTCTATTACAAGATTTAAGTTTTGCAGACCAACCTCTTTGATGAAGACCGGTTTGAGCATCCTTCACATTCTTCTGAACAAGTTCTATGAGTGACCTGCAAACCAAGGTGACAAAAGCTGGCGCGGTATCATGCACAAGCTCAATGAGACAGCTCTTTTGTCTATACTCTTGGTGAGATCTAAATGAGACAGGCAACCGTTGGATGCCACAAACCTCCATGGTAATAACTGAGTGGATGAAAAATTAAAAAAAAGGTTCTGAAGTTAATTACCACTTCATGTGGTTGCATGCCTCAGAGACTTCAGGTTCCACCATGGGGTCGACTGCACACCACGCACGATGGCAGCACGGCCCGCTGCTATTTTGACAAATATGAAAAAGTTGGGTTCTTTCAGCTCATTATTTCACTTTGTATTCAGTTCTATGTAAAAAGCAATGAAATGAGTCATGCCCGAGTCACTTTCAACTCATGATGTTCATGTGACTTGTAAGGTCTTATCCACATTTTGTGGAGACGCTGGTGAATCATTAATGTGAGTCTACAAAGTCACTGGTAACTAAAGCTCTCAAATAAATGTAGTGGAGTACACCATTGTCTCTGAAATTTAGTGTAGTAGAAGTATAAAGCAGCAGAAAATGGAAACACTCCAGTAATAATACAAGTCCCTCAGAGCTGTTCTAGAATACATTGCTTCAGCAAATGCAGTCATTTCCCATCACAGTTTTGCAATGGACCACACTTGCATATGACTGCAGCTATCATGCTTCACCAAATACAACCAAATTTAAGAAAAATGCCCTCAGATCTGTGAAAATGATCTTTAAGTCAATAAATTGTGCTTCAGAAACATCATTCTTTTAAAAAAGCCTAACTCATGATTTCATCTGCTATATCCAGATCAAAACTTCTTCAACAGTTTCTATCATCAAAATAATAAATTGAGAAGAGTTCGGTCTCGGTGGAAGACATACCCGCACTCTGAGTGCTTTCTACGTGTCTGTTTTCCTGCCTCTTCTTGCCTCTCTCACACAGTCTACTTCACACATCTCCCCCTCTTTTCCTCGATGACCTGCTGTGAATTTATCCTTTCCCTCCTCTCTCAAGGATTATATTGAAGGCCATCCACTCCGTCCGTCCATCCGAGTACCGGCCAGAGGAACAGCTTTAATTGGCCCAGAAATAGCCAAGGAGACTAGGCTGGATCTAGAGGGGCAAGGAAAGGAGGAGGGAGCTAGGGGAAGCATAAAGGGAGGGGTTAAGGTTTTTCCAGCATTTTAATGTTAAACACTGATGTTTCCATAACTGAGGGAGAGATCTGGCTCTGTCTGTATTGCTCGGCCCTCCGGTGTCATGAATTATGTGAATGATTAGTATTAGGTATGTAGCTGTGCATTACTAATATGCAAGTTTATTATTGATCAAGGTCACCAAAACATCAGCGTTGCTCTTTCAATTCAAAAACTATGAAAACTGACATACACTCATCTCATGAAATGTATATTTTCGGAGAGAATGGAGGATCCAGTCATGGCCTCGTTTTGCGCTTTGATTTTATTCAGCATTAATTTTCTAATTAATAATAAGCAGTTACAAAACATAGGCGTTTCTTTAACCTTGAATGTTCAGAGGGGAGCATCAGATCATTTTTACAATAGATTTAGACTGCATGCATATACCACTGAGCATGCAAAATGAAATTGTGTGGTTGGGCATAGTTTCCACTCTCATGAAACAACACATGCAGCTTATGCTGACTTGAACTGATCACTCAGTGGAGCAAGAAAACACCACATGAACATAAAGCATCGTAAACAATACACACTCAAAAAAAACATGCTGCAGCTGGATCCAAATGAGAATGTCCAGTACATGCATGCATTGTTTCAATTTGCATCCTGCACAGTAAAATACAGACTACATCAGTAACAATCAAAACTACCAAATAAGAAGGTAATTACAGAATGTGAATACACTGAATGGCTTCAGTGAACTTTAACGTGTTAATTCGTGCCGCTTTTATTGTATCATCACACTCATTACTGTCTGCTCATCACAGTAAAAAAAAAAAGTGCTTATTCTTAAAACAACCATGTGATTACAGCATCCTGAGTCATACTTCAGTTCAACATACATCTGAAGCACTGATGCTTGTTCGTCTCAGTAAACCTCTCTCGGGGACAGACTAAATGAAGAGCGACTGGTTGGTTGCCCAATCTGTTTCATTGACGAGCTAACTGGATTTTGGACTGAATGACTGACTGAAAAGCAGACCAGCCGATTAACTAGCTGGCTGATAAAATGATCACACATCATCCTGCTGTCAATTTATCCAATCATCTCTCATCAGCTCATTAATCAACTGATTTGCTATCTGCTGCAAAGAAGCTCCCAAACTACGCGCATCTAATTAGAGACACAAATGCTACCTGAAGCGTCTTAACAAAGACTGATGAACACCTCGTCTCCTAATGCACGCTTGCATGCATACAGTTTCTCATTATGTGTGTTTGTATTTCTCTGCCGCTCAAACTGCAAATCAAAAACATGATGACTTTAAGGGGTATTTAAACAAGAAAATACCACACTATTTATTGTCTAAACCATTAGACATTTTGGCAGAGGGACTAAAGAACATACTTTATAGGTCATAGTCTGACTGGTAAAATAGTCAAAGGTGCAATGAAATATGGATTTATGGGAAGACAACATGATGACCTTTCGCCCACTGTATGCAAATCATAATGTCACAGATTTGATTCACCAAACCACTGCATGCTTGGAGATCCATCCAGTTCATATTCAATGTTCAAAACATACAATTGTTCCCCAATATTGGGAAAATAACTTGCAGCAAACCACACAACACAGTTTATATTTACAACAAAAACACACACAGTGCAGAAATGCTGGCAGCTGCTTAAATGAAAAATGAAAGGAGCCCAGAGCCGAGGTTAGCTTTGTGTGTGTGTGTTCTGTTGAACCTACCCGTTTGTGTTGTCGCTGTGCTGATTTCCTTCCTAACTCAGAAACACAAGTACCCTCTGTGTCCCCGAGGTACTTCACTGGGAAGGAGTGCACAGACACACTAACACACACCAGACAAAATGTCCTGTCCCAGGAGTGTATGTTTCCTGTTGAGTGGGATTACACGAGGCATCGAGCATCTCTCCATACAAAAATCTCTCTCTCTCTTTCTCTCTGTTTCTCTTTCTTTCTCTCTCTCTCTCTCTCTCTCTCTCTCTCTCTCTCTCTCTCTCACACACACACACACACACACACACACACACACACACACACACACACACACAGGCACACGCACAGACATCATTCACTGATTATTCATAGCAAGCTGGTGCACTCCTGTTCTGAGTCCAAGTCCGTATGAGTTTGAGTGTGTGTGTGTGTGTGTGTGTGTGTGTGTGTGTGTGTGTGTGTAACATGAATTAATAAATCAGTAGGTAAGCCTCATTCCCCTAATCTCACCACTCTACTCCTTTATTTGTCTTTCAGTCTCTCTGTGTGTCTCTTAAAACCACCCACATGCATACATGTACATATAGTGTACAGTACACTTACACTTACACACACACACACACACACACACACACGCAATTAGGACTGAAAGTGAATTCCGTCATGGGTGTTTTTATCACATAAAACCCAGAAAAAGTACAACTGCAAACCTTGAACTTTAATGCTTTTTCTCTCTCTGTCATTGTCTGTTTCTCTTTCACACACACACACACACACACACACACACACACACACACACACACAAATGTAAATACATCATCACACGGCTGATCCTGTGTATGTGCACTGACAGGAGACGGGTAACAACACACACTGAGAGGCAGAAAAGACGGGCTGAGTGAGAAAGTGCAGTGCGTTTGTTTGTCTTTCTATATGACGTTTGTCTCTGAGCTTGTGTGTGTGTGTTTGTGTCTTTCCATGTGTGTGCCATGAGGCAGTCCAGTTGGCTTCAGGTGGCAGCTTGCCTGCCACAGCTGTGGTGGTTTATCGGCTCTTACTGGAGGATTACGGGCTCAGTCTGAGCCAGGCTAGCGGCCTTGTCAGCGGCGAGCGTGTCGCGACGTCAGGCAGATGACAGAACGGTCTGTCTTAGTCCAGTAAACATTCACTTAAAAACAAAAACAAATAATCAAGACGAATAAGTTTCTCTTAGCGTTGGCGCAAAAGTTTCACAACCAACTTCTTTGAAAAATAAATTGAGGCTACAAAAAAAATCTGGTGCTTTATTGATATACAACACAAAACAAAGAAACAAGGCCTCATGTTAAGACACTGCTAATGTGACTACACTAAAGAGAGTTAGCTGTTTAATTGAATTAACAATGTCATACATATAATTACACAAATGTGAGCTCAACTTTTGACCCCCTTGCTGTAGTGCTCATTTTCCAGTGAATGGTTCTACCACATCTGGATTCACCTCAGACTTCTTTGAACTGTTACTGCTGTTTTCCTACATATCAGCAATAGCTGCACAAAAAAGACCTTGTAGTTGTAATAAAGCAGAATTTGATTGTAGAGACACAGATATTCTCTGTGGTAATTTGGCAGACTACGATACAGCCATAATGTACGGTATGATTTATTCTGAATTTTCTCATTTGGAAACGATCCTGCTAGTCTTCATTCAGAGTTATTTACCAAATGTAGGACTCACTTATGGAAGAAGAAGATGATGATGCAGGTGGAGGTGTACTGAGAGGAAAATTCAGCCCTGGACTAATCTGTTGGGACCAGCCCAGAGGGTGGGGTTGGGGAGGTGGTGGTGCTCGCTTGGTTGTGACTGGTTGTGACTCTCATGCGCATCCTGAATGACAAGCACACAGAGAGGCTGGTAAAAACTTTATGGATTTTTTTTTTTTGATGCTCCATCAGCCCACGGATGCAGCAGCTCACCGGGGTTTGTCCCAGTATGCCAGATGGCCAGAGGGATGGTTTTGAGCAAGAAACACTGTTACACAATCAATGATGACGGTATAAATAACTGCAAGGGTTTTTTTCGTTCCATAGGTGCTGAACATATGGAATTAATGATGTCACTCATCATAATCCATAATAAATTTTTATTTATGTGGTTGTGTGAGTTGAGCTACATGACACAGGTCGCTGAAGAAGAGCAGAAGTCTTCAGGTCATTGTAATGTTGACAATGATGGAGTGCTTTTAGCCTTTTTAACCCAAATCCCCAAATCCAGATTTCTCTCAGTGACAGAGAGAAGGAGGAATATATTTGTCGTGACCCTGTTGTGTCGCCAAGGACAGGATGGCAGATGGTAGTGAAAGCCAGGGCCCGGACACTGCTATACATTAAACACACACACACACACACATACACACACACACACACACACACACACACACACAAACACACACACACACACACACACACACCTCAGTGTGCCATTCTGAGGAAAACTCACTTCACTGAGTTCACAAAAGGCTGTATTAATGTTATACGATACAATATTAACCAAACAAAGACAAAAGCCTGAGTGTAGAATGAATGTGATATGTGCTTTCTCTGCCTCAGTCACTGAACTCTGTCAGTCCTCTCTGACCTCTGTTTTTAATACACACAGACTGGACATAATGACTTCAGATTTGACTGAGCGAAGCCAAAAAAGACCATGAACTTGACTTTGACTTACGCACCAAAGACTTGTGACTGTGAATGAGTTCATATCCTCCTCAAGCCCAAAGATGTTTGGTTTATATGAAAGTGCTACATTGTTTAGGACATGAAACATTAAGTTTGGGACTTATGACTTAGACTAAAATGGTCTAGTTTGAATCCTTCATGCCTTTAAATTTGCTTTTAGATATTTAGATATTAATGTGCTTCACATCTGACAACAGCTGTTTAGTTCCAGTCAACATGGTAATTAAATCTCCTATGCAAGCATTGCTTTGGAACTGGAATAACTCACTTTGCAAGCACAAACCACTTAATTGTTTCTCTTCCAGTAAAACCAAACTAGTCAGATAGAATCAATCTGACATTTTGACTCTTATGATACAGTAAAATAGGTCGGTGCTACAAAAGGTGAAATCAACACATGCAAAAAACAAGGAACAACTGGTCAAAAGGTTCATTTCAAACAACTTTTTCCAATTACCTAAATTTCAATTATCCAAATTTCAGGTGAAAAAAGAAGCTGACAAAAAATAAAAACAAAAACTAATAGAACATCTGGTGGCTGGCACCTTGTTTTCTATGGCTGCCTGACGAGGTGTGACCAGGCGCCACGATAACGACAGACACCGACACCTCGTTAGGCCCTCTTTAAACTTGTTAACGTCCTGCTCGTTATGTTTTCTGCTAATGAGGCTGCTCGGAGGTGAGTGAGCCGTGGAGGGATGTGGGAATGTGTTGTTTGGTTTGCAAATGCAACAAGCTTGGCCTCAGAAGGTTAGGAGGAGGAATGAGAGAGGGGGTGTGAGGGAGGGGGAGAGAGGAAGTGAGATCAAGAAGGTAGAGGGAAGAAGATGAAAAAGAGAGGAGGAAAAAACACTGTAGGCATGTTTCGGTCCTTTTAAAATGCAACCAGTGCTAACGAGGTTTGTTTTTTTTTAAAAGTGCTTTTATCAAAAACAGTAAAACTAATCAATTAACCTAGAATTTAACCTGGAACTTCTTCTTTCGAGTACAGGCACAGAGAGGAGGTCGTTTGCAGATTAAACATTAAAGCGCTGTCAGTCATTTTAACAACCTCCTCAGACAGCTATGGCTGTTCATCGTCATCCTATTCCAGTCTGTGGTGGACTATCCGTGCCGTCTGACGTGAGCTGTGTGGTCTTATCTTTTGCTTTTCTGACCAGTGATGTTGTAGCTGGTTGTTGACGTCCTGGAGGAATGGTTCAGGGATATTGGCCCTGGGGTTCCTCTCGGTGCATCTGCTTTGTGTCTTAGTGAAGGACAGAGTCGGTGAGCTGTTCATGGTTCCGTGGTGCCTGTAGTAGAAGGGCCTAAAGGTTGTTTTATTGTTTCAGTGCGGTGACGTGTTTGTGTTGTGTGTCTGGAAAACACATCACTGTGCGAGTGATCATTTTTATGTAACTGACAAAAGAGGAAAGTACCAATCAGTGGTGGGCTTTGGAATGGATTGCAGTTTTTTGGGTATAAATTGCTCCTTCTGAAGATTTCTCAACTGTGTTATTTCTGTCTTGCTGTGGTTATTTTTAGTGACCTTTCTGAAATGAATTCACCTGCTACAAGATTATTATATGGAAAGGAGTCATTATTAATGCATGTTTTTTTTTCCTGCTGCAAGTCAAATCCTCCAAGGTGGAAACAGTCTGTTACCCCACAGGTTCCCCTCTTTGGCTTTCGATTTGGTATGATGAGATGAAAGTGTCCCGTGGTCAGTCTGTGGTGGTGAAACTACTGTCCTCCTCTGATTTTGTCATGGTGAAGGCTCAAAACTGCGGAGGTCGTAAAGGGGCCCTCGCCTTGTATGAACACACCCAACTGATAATGTATGTCACCGTCCAAAACATAGTGGAATTGAGAGCCCAAATCAACAAAATAAAACATTCATGTCACAGTATACCAGTGATTAATCCCAGCAGCTCATCTGAACGGGCCAAACCGAACAGATGTCCTCTTCCAGGACCCATCCACTGATTACACATGCTTCAGCAAGGACGACTGTATGTAGAGAGGGGCACCGTTTCCATCTGGCTCTACATCGTCCAGTTTCCGAAAGCTCCTTTTCTAGGGAAGTCAACAGAACTGGGACCAGCTCAGCAGATATTTGAGTGAATGAACGCTGGTGCATGTTTAATATATTCAAATGTCAGTGGACTGTACCATCTTTAAAATATATATAAAAATATTTTCTTTTAATGATTTCAACACAATCTATTAGCTGCTAACAAGATTCGACAGGATGGATGTATAATGCTGAAATCGACTCAAACAAATGTCCTTCGTGTCTTGTCAATGCTGGAAAGCAACTCTCAGATGTTTTTGACATTTCTATTATTGGACATGGGAGTTAACATATAATTTAAGGCAAGTGTTAAACTTTTGTGACATTCCTGAATCAATATAATACCTTTCTGAGGTGCTGTGCACGAAACAAATGAGCTTTTATGTTTTTTCTAAGATGTCTGGTGATACCTTTGTGTAGAGCAGCAACTAACACTTATCTGCATAATTGATTCATCTAGAGAAAATTCTCAGAGAGACAGAACAGCTGTCTGGATAAATGACAATTAATTAGATTATCAAAACTCTCTGTCAGCTATTGTGTTTATCCCCACCTGTGTGTTCAGTATGTATAGTATGCTGTATACGTGACATTTTGCTGTGTACTTCTGTTTTGAAGTTTCAGTGCTGGAGGCACAGCATCCTTTTAGAGGCTGGCAATTTACTGTATATGTCTCATTCTCACTGGACAGTTGACAAAACGTCAGGCTTCTTGCAGCGCAGACAACCTGTGCTGAAATTCTTGCTTAAGCATAAAGCAGATGCCTCCAGTAAGTCAGCTAGTATTGCCAAGTTGTCTTCTCACAGTATGCAGATGAAATGAACAGTAGACTCTGCTTTAACAGAAGTTAAGAAGAAGTAAATATGAGACGAGGGAACAGGGATGCCAGTTCAGAAGCTTCTTTTTAAAAGGATGAAAATTGAGTTTTACAGGAGAAATTACACAAGGGAAGGGCTGTGCGGTCTGGTTGTCCTCAAGCATTTGTGCCAAGCATGGCAATTCATTTGCAATGTGCATTTTTGATAAGCATGTGCATACATGCCACTTTGCAGGTCCCTCTTTGTGCCTCATTGTGTGTATAACTGTGTGTTTCTGTGTCTGTTTGCTCGTGCCTCTTTGTGGCATTGGCAAACTGTTTTCATTGGTGTTTGGTGTGTGTATGACTGTCTCTTCTTTGTGTGTGCGGCAATGTGTGGGTGAAGCTGAACAAATAAAGCTAGTTTCCTCTTTGATTGTGTTCACAGTGTCAAGCACTCAGTCTGTAATTAGCACACAGACAGCCATCTGTCCAAACAACCAGCTCAAAACAGCTCCTGTCCTGCTCGCTTTCACTGCTATCACAGCATCCATCCATTGCTAACTCTCTCTTATTTGCTCGCTCTTTTCTCCATCTGCCTGTCTGCTTCTGTCTCTATCTATATCTGTCCATCTCACTCTGTCTCCTTGTCTCTCTACCTTTTCATTGTTTACTCTCTTTCTAACTCCATCTGTCTGTCTCTTCTTTTCCATCTTTTCTCTCTTTGGATCCCAAAAGTCCAGAATAACTTTCTCCAAAACACTGAACCAAAACCCCCCAAACTCCAAATAACTGGCCAAACCAAGAGGACCTAAAATCAATGTAAAATGTGAAATAACACGGTGGCATTTCTAGCACAGAAGTAGACTGGCAGAAAACTGGTAAACACATCTACATCAAACAGCACAGGCTTGTTTGAACATTCACCATTTTGCACCACTTTTCAACAGTTTCACAGAATCAGCAGCAATCTATTGTAGCCTAAATAAGTAGGAATTTAACAAAGACATAAAGCATGCATACTGAGTAAGAGGACTTTGCAGACTTTGCTGCTCTGCAAAAACGTCACCTTCCTCCTTTTCTCCCATCATAATTATAACTGCTAGACAGCTTTGTCATTTGAACATAAACTCATTTATCTTTGGGAGTGACAGCAATGGTTGGTGCATTCTTCTTGGGAGGACAGTCTCTTTAAACTGGACTTCCTGTTATGTATTTTATCTCCTCTCTCCCATTTTTGTAATTCATGCTATTTTTAGTCGGAGCTTGGCTTTACCAAGAACTGGCTTGGTGTCCCTTGGGATTACATTCATATTACATACAAGACCAATGTTCAGAGGGTAGTGTTCCTTTTCATGTATTGAAGTGGAAAGTGTGTGGGCGTTGGGGTGGTAGATGGGCATGTAGCACATAAATGTTCATGAGGACATGACTGTAGTCATTATCTTTCCTTAACCAAGTGTTGTTTATCTCACGACCCAGGTAGAATAGGAGTACAGGTTTGTTATTATGTCTCAGTGAATTAACACTAAGCACTGAGGATATACCGTCTACTAAAAGGCCTCAACACACACTGAGTCCCAATAGTTGCTGAAAACAGAGAAAGGATGCACCCCAGTGAGCTCGTCTCCTCTCCATCGGTGACTCTTCACTTGAGCTCAGCGGTGGGGCCTTAGAATCTTAGATGGAACAGCAATTATACCAGTCCAGTTGTATCAACAGCCTATCCAAGGCATACCCAAAGTAAACTGATAGCTGTTCTTAAACCATTTGGAGTAAATGCACGGGTTTGGTCTCTTTTGAAATGTAACACTCCAAACGTTGATCCCCAGCAATCAGAATAACTGTGTTACCAGCACTGAGTAATATACGTCTGAACAAACTGAAGTAGAAGTATTTTTTTTTGCAGATGACTATATCTTGGACTTATTACCTAGGTAGGTTATAGATTGATTTTATCAGGAAACTGATCATTGATGTAAGTGGAGTAGTCAATGACAGTCACATGGGCTTAAAACAAGGGGATTCATGTATAAATAATTCATCATCTGAATGCAAATACCCTATAAAACCAGTCCTGGGAAGAAGGTAAAAGCATTTAATTCCTGTGAAAAAAAATGGTTCAAATATTTAAAAACGTTAACATGGTTGAAAACTCTAAAAAGTATAAAAATACTTACTTGCCTTGAGATTTGATCTATAATCTACTTGTTGAGCCTTTTTTGGAAGGTGATGCTTGTGATTGATTAGCTATGCCTGCAGAGATCAGAAGGGGGTGCTCTCGGCCATGATGCCTCATTCTCAATGAAGCTGCCAGAGAGAAAACGCTGTCAGAATATCTTTACTGATATCTTCCCTTTTCAGGGCGTAACATGTATACGTTTCGGGTAGTTGAGGCGGAAAACACAGAAGAGGAGTGGAGGACGAGCACATTGCCTCCTAATTTGACAGGAGAAGACATCTTTCTGTGGATTATTATCATGTTTTGGACTATATATTTTTGCTGCAGTGGATCTTCTGGACCTTTGTTGCTGTTACCAGACCGTTGTTTTCTACCTGTGGATGACAAAGAGACAACCGTGAGTTACATCAATGTAGCATGAATTTTAAAAATGCTTATTTGTTTGTTGCTGTTCATTGTGCCTCCTGCCTGTGTGAACGTAGCATTTGCGTCCATAGACGGGAAATAAAATGAACAATAAATTTTCCTATGGCCCATGGCTGGGCTGCTGGAATGCTAAGGGCTGCCTAGTGAGTGGCTGTGTGCACCGCCACAGAGCTTCTGTTCTGCACTGGTTTAGACTGAGACGTCATCACACTTGTGCGTCCAGTTGGCGGCCT
Source organism: Chaetodon auriga (assembly GCF_051107435.1). NCBI lineage: Eukaryota > Metazoa > Chordata > Actinopteri > Chaetodontiformes > Chaetodontidae > Chaetodon > Chaetodon auriga. The sequence goes on along the minus strand of NC_135078.1, from coordinate 14,152,218 downwards.
CCCTTACTTAAATGGTCATCCCACGTGCCAAGTTGCTGGAACGTTTTAAAAAAAGTTGTCACTGAACTGAAAATGAGATGTTTTGAGCAATATCGATGCTCTGTCTGGCAAAAGGAGCGCAAGACTATGATTCCCCATATGTGACGCTCATCTGTCGTTTTTGCCTTTCATTTTACGTTGGATTATATCATTGCTGTTTTAAATTTGCCCAGTGGCACCTATCTTCACTGAGAAAGTACGTTTATTTTTCCAGAAAGGTGTTTTTGTTCATTCTCGCTCATTAGAGTGAAGTGTCCTTGTTTCTTTTCATACATGGGCCTGTGAAGCCTGTTGAGGCTGAACTGAAATGATGTGGACGTAGAAGATCAGCGTAAATTGCAACACTTCATCTCAGTGTAACTCAGAGAATACTTTTTAAAATGTATGCGGTTTTTGAATTATCTTTTTTAAAGCAACTTACAGGAAATTTAACTCAAACTGAGTATTTAACAATTTGAATAATTGGAGCTGGAAATTAATACAAGTAGAAAGTCATTTCCCTGCAATCCTCTTCGCCATCATTCTCTAATGACTTCAGATTAAGCCTTTCTAAGTTTGCCCAACTAGTCGTTTTCATTTTGTCCAGGCTTTCTCAGTTACATGGTACATTATCATTCTGTGATTGCAGCAGCAATTTACTATGTCATCGCAGCAGTGAGTTAATGTATGTCATTGTAGAGGAAACTCAAATGTGTAAAATGTGACACGAATTACTGCAAACGGAAAACAAAAATATCTGTTAGAATAACAGTGTTGCTGCATCTGCTAATTGCAGCCTTTGGTTCCCGTCACACACACACACATACATGCGCACGCGCACACACATAAACACACACACACACACATAAACACACACACACACACACACACACACACACACACACACACACACACACAGGGGAAATGATCCAGCATGACAATATCCTTAATTCAGAGTGTTAGAGCCAAATTGTCTTCACCGAGTGTGTGTGTCAGTGTGTGTTTTTGTGCTCCTGTGGGGGACAATCATAGTGAAATGAGTGTAATTAAGTTGCCAGTCGCACCGGGTTTCTGTTGAGAATTAATATTTGCTGGCTGTGTGCGTGTGTGTGTGTGTGTGTGTGTGTGTGTGGGTGTGTGGGTGTAGGGGTGTGTGTAAAAATTGATATTAGCATCTTACTGATGAGTCACCTCCCATCCCCTCTCAGGTGGCAGACAGCAAGGCCCCCTGGGTAATCTGCCCAGTAAATTGGATGTTTGTTTGAATTGCTATCCAGCTCAGGACACTGTGTGTATGTGTGTGTGTGTGTGTGTGTGTGTGTGTGTGTGTGTATGTGTGTGTGTGGTTAAACGAAACCTATCTAGCTGAGCGTGTACGTCTGTGATATGTTGAAATGTGTGATAGGTCTCTCTCAGACTCTATGTTTGTCCCTTAGTCCCTTTGCAAATGTGTAATTCAATTTGTTAGAAGTTTTTATTTGTTCTGTGTCTGTTTATGAACAAAGTATTGTCAACACTCAGAGGAAGCTATCATTATTACAATTATTTTCACTACAGAAACTCTACCTTCCCTTCTCTCCCTCTCTTTCATCGAAAGGAACAAGGTCAAACTGCAGTTTCTGCTGTTATTCATAATTCTTATGATATGATATAAATCTTTAGTATTCTTGCACAGACGGACTTCAGGATAAAGTTTCACTATAAAATTTTAGTCCAGAAACGACCATTTGAGAATCAATTTGAGCTGTAGGCACATAGTGATCGACCAGCAATCATTCATGTGATCACGTGATTCACTACCTCCAAACTCCCAAAGCACATTAACAAGAATTAAAAACTGTTGTACATAGATCTGAGTCATGATTCTGCATCTTCATGGCTTATTTCTGCCATGTTTTCCCAGCTGGAAAATCATGAGCAAACACCTACAACGTCTTCATCCATTCACATGTAGGAAGATCTCATTTTGATGTTTCAATGAGAGGGAGAATTGTCAATTTTCTATTGTATTACCTGTTTGAAATGACGTGTCCAAAGCGGAGTCATCCATAGTGTTGACAGACATTCTTGTAAACCATACTAAAATAAACAGAATATTGTACATTTGGAAAAATATTGAAGCGTTGCTATATGCCCTGAATTGTGTTTTGTTGAAGGCAGACAGTTGGAATAACAGGCAAAACAGGAACAAACATTGATT